>NW_022103906.1:49776277-49808643 GCF_000313985.2 Echinops telfairi | reverse complement strand
CATTCTCAGCTGCCAGTTCAGTAGAATCCATGCTGTGTTTCCAGGTGGGAGAGTTTCTCCCTTCAGGACCAGGACCTCCAGGCCTGAGGAACACATGGTTGCTGGGACAGGAAGCAAAAATGCTGCAAGTGGATCACTAGGAGTAATAGTGAGTGGTGCAACTCCAGCTTCCACCCCTTGGTCCTGGAACCATGAATTCTGGCTCTTGAAGACACAGCACCATATATTGGCCGCTGGTTTAGAGCGTATACAGCTTCCTGGAGAACACTGCTTGTTTCAAGAGTACAGCCTTAGAAACCTTATGAGGCTAGAACTGTCCTAAAAGGCCTCTAAAACACTGAATCAACTAAGTGGAAATGACTCTGTGAACATACCCTGTTCAAAGGGTTTTCTAATTTGTAGCACAGTATTAAATCCTGTTTGGAAAGGCCCCTTTACCCAAACACTTTCAAAAGCTAATTGAAAAACTCCCTCTCCAGTTGAACATGATAAGGGACAAAAGGAAATACAGGAAAGAACATGGAAGCAAAAATATAGGCATATATACATGTTATGTGGTAGTTACATAATTGGTTGTCAATTTGAGGATTAAAAGTGAAGGGGTGGAGCTTAGCCTGTCAATCAGGTCACAGTTTGATGACCTCATTTGGAGGCACTAAGGAGATAAATAGCTCCCTGAAGGTGGGACACAGGCTCACTCCCTGCAAGACGTTCCTACAGACAAGACACATGGAGCTACACTAGAGCCCTAGAGCTAAAGAAGCCATGAGATGCTTCCACTGCCACTGGATCCACAAGACTTTCCATCCACTGGCCTGTGATCATCCTGTATTCGGTGTCATTGCATGTGTTGCCCGAGTCTGAAGAGGAATTTATAGATCTGTATTGGACATATGGCCTAATAATGGACTTATGGACTTGATCTGGAATGGGCTGGGATGTTTTCTCAATATTCAATTGTTCTTGTATATAAAGCTCTTTCTTAAAAACATAAGAGTGTCTCTGGATTTGTTCCTCTAGTCAACCCAGACTAACACATGTAAATATATTAATATATAAATATTAATGTTAAATATAATTAAATGTTAAATAATGTTAAATATCAAGGTAGCAGATGGACATTGGGCTTCTACTCAAGTCCTAATAACCTGGTATTCTGTGATGCTCACCTTCCTGACACGATCGCTGAAGTCAAAATGGGTTGCATTAAGCTAATGTGGTGAAGAAAGATGATGGTGCCCGGCTATTAAAAGATACAGCATCTGGGTCGTAAAGGCTTGAAGTTAAACAAGTGGCCATCTAGCAGGGAAGCAACAAAGCCCACATGGAAGCACACCAGCCTGTGTGATCAAGAGGTGTTGACAGGATCAGGTATCAAGGCATCAGAAGACCCAAAACAATCATATAAATGCAAACGAGGGGAGTCTGAGTAGAGACCCAAAGTCCATCTGTAGGACACCCCCTCACAGAAGGGTCACAAGGAAGAGACAAACCAGCCAGGGTGCAGTATAGTACCGACAAAACACACAACCTTCCTTTAGTTCTTTAATGCTTCCCCCCAACCCCCAACTGTCATGACCTCAATTCTACCTTACAAATCCAGCTAAACCACAGTATGTACACTGTTCAGATAATAGCTCTTGAGATACAGAATCCAGGACAGATAAACCTCACAGGGACAATGATGAGAGAAGCGACACCATGAGGGTAGGGGGAAGGTGGGAGCAAAGGTGGAGAACACATAACCCACCCTCTCAGGGGGGCAAACAACAGAAACATGGGTGAAGAGAGGCAACAAGTGTGTAATATATGAAAATGATAATAATTTATAATTTATCAAAGGGTCAAGCAGAAACAAAATGTTTTGAAAATGAGAACTGCTGTAATAGCTCCCAAAAAAAGATTCACAAAAAAAAAAAAATTTTTTTTAACCTTCCTCTCCTTAAAAACTCACTTCATTCTCTAAATCCACAATACTTGCTGACACAATGGTTTGGAATAAAGATGCTCAGTTATATTCCAATGTGCTTGTATTGTATACAATAGTATTATTTTCATGTCTGTATCTGGTCTACTTATACATATTGATCAACCAATGGTTAGAAGCTTGTACAGTGCATACTGTATCTGAGCTTAAATTTCTGAGCACTGAGTCTGAGAAAGGCTATGGTTTATGGTAGACACCTGAAATCCATCCATAAATTCAGCTTCCACAGAATTCCTTCTGACCATTAACCCTTCACACGAATGGCTTCACCTTCAGGCAGAGCACATCCTAGAGTGGATTTTCTGCCACTTCCCAGTTCAGGGAGAAGCAGCATAGAAAGGTCTTAAGAACTTGCCTGGATGTGTCCTCCATGGAAATTGCACACTAGGGTCTGAAGGTCATGAGTCACATCCTGACTGCTTTGGCCAAAAGGCCCTGACCTATCTTGTAAGGTTTTCTAGCATAATGCACACATTCCAATCATAGCCTCATTCCTAATTCTGTGGTCCTGCCTCCAACTGTAATGTACTGATCTGCTGCCAACCATACTTTTGTGAGTTTCCTTTGCCCTTCCATGTCTGTTTTAAACTTCTGCTTCTCTGTACACTTATAGATGCTACCTATTATGACCTCATGTTCCTGGCCTCACTCATCGTGATGATGTGTCTTTGTCTTTATCTTGTCTTTTTCGGTCTAAGACTTATTAATACGTGTTTTCTCCTTAAATTATCTTTGAAATTTGAAGGTCTCTTGTAACCTGAAAAAAAAAAATAGAATAATCCTAATAAAGGTTTTCCAATCATGATGATGAGTAATCTACTTTTTTAAAATATCACTATATTTTAAATACCCTAAGACCAAACAGTACTTTATTTCTTACCGTCATCAAGTCAATTCGGATTCATAGAGAACCTATAGGATAGGGTAGAACTACCCCTGTGAGTCTCCTACACTGTTACTGTTCAGGAGTAAAATGTTTCTTCTTTCCCCCTTGCTCTCATGGAGGTTTTTGAACAACCGATCTTGCAGTTGACAGGCCAGTGCTTGTGCACTATGCCACCAGTGTGCCCTTTTACCGTATGAGAGTCTGTTTAAAACCTCACTTTGTTTTTTTATCTCACATGGTCAGATCTACGTCATTAATGTTCTTTTAAAGCCAGTTTTATAGTCTTGTGAAAAATCCAACTCCCACCAAGTCAATTCCAAATCATAGCAACCGTACAGGGCAGAGTAGCTGCTGCTCGTGGGTTCCAAGACCATCATTCTTTACCAGCACAGAATGTGTCCTCTTTCTCCCATACTAAACCCAAGCCAAACTTGTGCCACTGAGTCTATGCAACTCCTAGCAACCCTATAGGGCGGGGCAGACCTGCCTCTGTGGGTTTCTGACACTGTCACTGTGGGAGTAGAAAGGCAGGTTTTTCTCCCATTTGGTGATGGGTAAATGCAAACTGCTACCCTTGCAGTTAGCTGGTCAACATGTAACACTCTAGCCCACCAGAGCTCCTTTTGTGAATAAAAAGAAACAACAAACATTTAAAGTCTGTGTTCACATACTGGTAATGTCAATTTCATTTTCCAATAGAGAAATCAGATCTTAATCATCAGTGACATTTATCCAACATGTATTATATGCTGCATAATCTTCATATTTTAGAGACTTTAAGAAAAATCAGACAAATTCTAATGCATAAATGATAAATGCATATTGATAAATGTACACATATATACATTTTAGAAAGTATTGTAGATGCTATATAACCATTTCAGTTAGGGTAAGATTACAATAGACTACAGCAGTTAGACAAATGTTTACAATATGAAAATAAAAATCAATGTATACAATACACAAATGTATTTTATATGAAATATAAAAGTGTTTTAGAGAACACAGGAGGGTATATCTGTAAGGACTAAAAGCAAGAAACTATGGTAGATAGTTTATTTTGCCAGCCTGGCTGATAAACACAAATGGGATTAATTGAAGGGCAGAGAGATAAATGGCTCGGTGAGCCTCGCCTTTCTTGTCTCTCGCTCTGTGATCATCGGACCAGAGTGCGGCTGCCTTGCTTGTTCTGTGCCTCAATTTAAAGGCTACACTACCTGTGGGACGCCTAGCCTGTGGAATGTGTCACTGTAAGTTGAGGTCACTTTAAGACATCTCTGGAGCTGGGGACTGGCGGTTGGTGACCTGCCTTGTGATTGGCTGCTGTGCTGAAATAGCCTAGCTCTCTCTACAAATAGAGGAAGATCTGGCAACAGACTAGACTTGAAGGACTGCTAGTCTCTCACAACTCTCTCTCACGGAAGTGAGTTGCACTGAGCCATTTGTAGTGCTTTATAATTTAATTATTTTTTTCTTGTATTATATATTTATCTGTATATGATTTAACAGTTCATTTCTTGTTATATATCTAATTATCTTTATAAATAAATATATTAAATTATCAGCAATTTGGTTTTATCTCTCTAGAGAACCCTGTCTAACACACTATGGGAGAGGATATTAAGGTAACAGAAACACTATAAACAAGGACTAACCAGTCTGATATGTGTATTATATGTTCAAAACCTAGAAAATGAGCTTCATGTTAGTAAAAGAGAGGAAAAGAACACAAAAAGGCAGAAAGACAAAAACAAGTATTATTCTGACTTAATTCTATAAACAATGATCAACTAAATGTTTAGGGGAAAACTTTTTTTGCAAATTACTAATTAGAAAAGCTCCATCTGGCAACAGTGTATGTAACTTATTAAAGAAGCAAAAAAATGAAGAGTTGGGATCCACTTGGAACATGACAAAGACAAGGCTTGGAACCCTCTTAAAGAGTTACAGACTGGAAACCCCAGGAGCAGTTCTACCCTGTGCTATAGGGTTGCTGTGAGTCGGAATCAACTAAATGCAGTGAGTCCTTAAGTTTTAGAATATAACTAAAGTGGTACATTGATAAAACATAAGAAGCTATGTTGAAATACTATATAAATGAAGATATGAGCTATTTATACAAACCTTTCTTTGGGAGCTAGAGAGCCAAACCATCTAGTAAAATTTTCAAGACAATGTACTTTTACGTAGGAATATATTTAACTGGAATGAGGAATTCCAGAAAAGCCAAAGCAAGTGACACAAATAAGTTTTTTTTCCGCTTAATAAACTACTTAAGTGAAATTCAGTATTGCCATGATAAACACAGATTTTTTTTTCTCTGTTTAGTGTTTATCCAGTAGCTATAAAATCAGAAAACACTTCTTTGTCATTGAAATTCAATGAGCCTGGAAAACAGAAACAAAAAAACAAAAAAAATGAAGTGAACAATGTCTATTTGGAGTACAAAAGACTGTAAGAAGGAAAGTGTCCCAATAGGCATAGGCAGGGTTCTCAGTCCCTATTTCATCAACCCATCTCTCACCCATGACAACTTCTTAATGTTTAAAAGGGAGGAAGCAAGTTCTAACTAAAGGCAAGTAAAGAAATTCAATGGATTCTTACATATGCTTCAGTCACCTTTGCACTACTCTAAGTACAAAGACACTATTAGGCTTGCCAACTACAAGGTTGGCAGTTCAAACCCACCGGCTGCTCAGCAAGAGAAAGATGAGGTTGTTCCTGTAAAGGTTCACATTCTTTGAAGCCTGTATATCTCTATGAGTGAGAACCAACTCCATGCTAACTGGCTAGCTAACTTCAGACTTCACTGTGTAAGGAATTCAAAGTTGAAACCTACAAATGTACAAAACACTCAATTAAGCATATGTCTAACACTTTAATTTTTTCTTTTTTGCAATTCATAGGAATAATATAAGACTAAGTTTATGAACTTACGGAACATTGTAAACTGTTCTAATATATTCATATGCATCCTGAAGAGGGCAGTCAAGCTGCATCAAAAGCACTAAGTAAGGTTTAAGCAAGACCACAGTTCATATTTTATTTTACAAACAAGATAAAAAACACTTAATCTTAATGCTGCACATTTTATATAATTCTTTCTTAAGATTATGTAAAACTAAAGAGAATTATTAGCTCATTTGTATATATTACAAAAGATTAATGTAATGTTTATGTTAAAATAGCTTAAGGAATTTTTAAAAAGAAATATGGCTTATCTCTTTCATTTTAAGTAACTTTTTTTAAGGATCATATAAAATCACCAAGTATTGGTTTTATAATCATATGCTTATAGTTATATATTCAAACAAATAAATGTTATTCCAAAGTATATTTTTATAATATTAAAAATTAAGTAACCTTTATAAATAATGTTCTACATACATAGATATCTGCAGTGAGCAGACAAACCTATTCTGTAATGTTCTGCCATCTTTCAGTGGGAAGAAAAAGTTTTCTGAATGGCACCCTGCACGAAGATTTTATTAGGATGTGTGTTAGGCAGGGTTCTCTAGAGAAATGAAACCAGGACACATATGATTATATATATATATGGATAGGTTTATACAGTGAGAAAGAATATAACAGCTACGTGGTCCATACAAGGTAGAGAGGGTTCAATTTAACTCACTTCCACAAAACAGTTAATATACTGGATTCCTCAACTCATGAGGACTCCAGGATCCAAGGTCAAGGAAACACAGCAGGGGCCTCCTGCGGGCAAGGCAAGCAGAGTATGCCCACAGGCAGCAAGCAGCAGGGTGGGACACCAACAGTCAGTAGCTCAGTAGCTTAGCGAAGCAGGCCCAGATGAGATATTGAACACAAGCAATGCGTTTCACCAGTCTCAAACTCAAGCAATGTACACACCAGCAGTATAGGGAAGCAGGTCTGGAAGGAGCCTGAAGCTCTAGCAACATGGTCCACAGGTTGGCCTGGCCCAGAAGTAATTTAGTTCACAGGTCGAGGCAGAGAACTAGCTAAAGCAGCAGCATGCTCCAGCGTACTCCCATTACCAGAGAACAAGAGAGAGGGAGGCAGGTTACAGAAACATATTAAAAACACCCAACACCTCTGAACTCAGGAATCAACAGCTCATGTGTTATGTATCAGTATATGTAATTATATGTAATCAGCATCATGTTATAAATGTCTATATATATATGTATGTATGTATGTATATTTAATATATATAATTTCTATGTTAGAGAAGTTACATCTATTAAAGTTTAATAGTTTATATCTATTATAGTTTAAAAATAAACTTTAGCTTTTATATTTGCATCAAATTTTCCTTTATCACAAACCCAAGTAA
Organism: Echinops telfairi; assembly: GCF_000313985.2. Lineage (NCBI taxonomy): Eukaryota > Metazoa > Chordata > Mammalia > Afrosoricida > Tenrecidae > Echinops > Echinops telfairi. Next base: position 49,801,452 of record NW_022103906.1, on the reverse strand, counting down.
ATAGACTTTCCTTAGAAAACAACTATAGCATAAAATGTCTGGCTCAAACACATATCTTAAGGCAAAAGTGCATATGAACATCAAATACGTTAAACTGTAGGCAACAGTAAATATTCACTTTTTATGAGTTGAATGGTTTTCTTTTACAATAGCTAGGTGACAACATAATGCATAAATGTTGTATGCATGCCAAAAATGACATCTATCCCATTGTGCATTTTAACAAGTTTTCTTACCTAGTGTAAAAACATACTTTAGGTATGAGGTCTATAGTATTGGATAAGTATTTGTGGAACTAACAATATACTTAATGAATATGAGAAGATCGTACGTGTTAAATAAAGCACATTGTTTTGTGATGTCTATAATCCATTAGAGAAATATATCCCAAGGAACATCAAAAAGTTTGTAAAAAATCCCATTATCTCTTAACATCATTTTTCTATAAGCTTTTTGAAGCTCAGCCTTGTACAATAGTAAATGTTAAAGTATAAAACAACAAATGAACAAATTCAACACAATGTAAATCTGGTTCATGATAACAATCCCAGAAACTGTCAAAATAGTGAAAATGATTGCTATATAAATGAATCAATATATTTGCTGACAGATCAAAATTATGAAGTCATTAACTCATGTGTTAAGTACTACAGATTCCTCAATGATTCTATGTGCTACCTTTTTAAAATACAGTACAGAAAATTTTGTAACTTTAAAATTGTGTTCTATGAGAGGTAGATGAAATGTTGTCTATCCCACTGAAAATTTTACCATAATTGGTACTATTTATTAAAATGTACTATGTGTCAGTATTAATACATCCTTTATTTAATTGCCCCAAACACTATAAGAACTAGTTTAATGCCCATTTCATAGATGAGAAATCTGAAACACAGATGATAAAACAACTTGTACATGTCTCATAGCCAGTGATTAGTAGAGACAGGTGGATTCAAACTTAGGTAGTATGAAATTAGGCATATATATATATTTATAACTATAGATAAAAAGAAATACTATTTAATTCCTAAAAATTATGCCCAGTTGCACTTAAATAAAAAAGCATTTGGAATGGTTTTTTAAAAAAAAAAACAGAAATCCTTCGAGTACACATGGTAAATTAGTCAGATCCTTTTAAGCATTTAACCAATATACTACTACATTTAACCAATATCCTACTATCGTATATACTCAAGTATACGCTGAGTTTTTCAGCACATTTTTAATGCAGTTTTTGTGGTAAAATTAAGTGCCTCCGCGGATATTCAGGTCAGCTTATACGTGAGTATATATAGTACATGCAAATGTATGAAAATGGCTGGTAAAAAGAGGCTGAGGGAAATCAAAAGGTAAAAAAGGGCAGGCTTCTCAGATGAAATGATTCTTTATGACCTTGCAGTAGGCTTTTACTCTCCACTTAGTCTATGTTGAGAAAGACAAGTAATGCATCAAAGTGTAATTATATAAACAAAATAAGACTAATGTAAAACTAATCATAATGTTCTTAACATGACTTTCAAACAATGCAATACTGCTTTTATTGTTAACAGTGTGGAAGTAGAAAGAACACACAAAACATCTGAATTCTCAAAATATAGGCTTACGTACAGACTTTGAAATCGATAAAAGTGCATGGATGGTCACACATACTATTTTCCTTTTTAACATTAGCAATAATGCTTCCCTCCCAAGATTTTAAAACATGTGGCATATCAAAATTTTTAATAAATAGCAAAGATTATGCAAATCTCAGTGTACTCAGTCCCTTGCTTAAAACCTATCCACTGTTTGCATTCTCAAATCGATCCAGCTAATATCCTTCTCATGCCATCTCTACACACACACACACACACACACACACACACACACACACACGAGTGTGCACCAAAAAAAAAAAAACTTGATCACACTGGGCAAGCAGAACTTTCATAGTATGCATTTTTCCCACTAGGCGAGCATCAAGCAACTCACTCTGAGTTAGTGCACCCAGTGACATCGCCTGAGAGGGTTCTCTCTGGTAACAGCGAAACAATTTTTTTCATAAAAACGTTTCACTCGAATCTCTTTTTTTGTGATGGCTGATTTCAGAGAACAGCATGCGGCTGTGAAATTTTGTTCCCTGCTCAGGAAAAATGCCAGAGGAACAGTTGTGACAATGAACACAGCTGGGCAGCACTATGGGAAAAATTCAAGTACAGTGAACCCTCGTTTATCGCGGTTAATCGCTTCTAGACCCTACCGTGATAAATGAAATTCCGCGAAGTAGGATCCCTTATTTGTAAATCAAATATTTTCGTAGTTAGAGCATAGAGGACATGAAAAACACCCTTTAGTCACCATTACACTCGTATTACCCAATTTATTAAATGAAAAAGGGAAAATACAGTAAAACATTTTGGACGTTACAATTATCATTTATTATTTATTATATTATTTATGGCATCAAGCGTGTACAGTATGAGCCAATCAGTGGCAGTAATGACAGAGCATGCGCTGTTACGCAAAAACCGCGATAGAGTGAAGCCGCGGAAGTCGAAGCGCGAAGTGGCGAGGGTTCACTGTATATGAGTGGTTTTTCTCATTTCAAAAAAGGTAAAATGTCACTTGATCACAAACCCTGTTCTGGATGCTCATCCACTCATGGTTCATTTGGATATTGTTCCACCAGGTGAGACTGTTAATTAAGCAATTAAGCTTTCTATTTAGAGGTTCTGAAAAGATTGTGTAACATTGTGCGGGGGTAGGGTAACTGATTTGGGGGGGGTGGGGGGGTGGAGATAGACACCGGGAAGGGGGACTGGTTTTGCCACCACAACAATACACCTGCTCACACAGCCATCTCAGTGTGCCAGTTTTTGGCAAAAAACAGCATGCCTCTCTTGACCCATGTACCTGACTCACCTGATCTCACTCAGGGTGACTTCTTTTTGCTTCCACGAATGCAGGGGGATATGAAAGGACAGTGATTTGATAATGTATAAGAGGTTAAGAAAACAAACGAGGAGGTGCTGTCAGCATTCCAAACTGGTGAGTTTGAAAACTGTTTCCAAAAATGGAGTCACAGATTTGACAAATACATTAAGTAAAATTGAGATTACTTTGAAGGTGATAGAGTTGTTTTGTAAAAAATTTAAATACATAGCTTTGAAAGAAATGTCAGGGTTTTTTTGGCACACACACCCCCCCCCCCCTCAAATGAAGCCCAGAAGCCTTCCTTTACTTCCTAAAATAACACAGGTTTGTATTCTACTTTTTTACTCCCAACCCCTGGATTTTTCTTTTTTAAGAATTATTCATTCCTCAGATAATCAATTTGATTCTTCAACACCCCAATTCAAATGCTCAGTTCTTCTGTCTTCCCTTTCCATTGCCTGACTTTACTATGTATTTGAGAGGAATGACTAAAATCACAGCTTGGCTGAGATGCAACTTAGCCATCAGTGCATCTTTGTTTTCTAAAAGCATTAAGGAGGCCTTTTACTAAAGGTTTTCCCTTTGCAATACATTATTTGATCTCTTGACTGACAATTGTTGATTCAAGTAAAATGAAATAAATTAGTTCGATTTTTATACATTTATAATTACTTTTATCAATCCAGCTTTGAGTATTTTCTTCTCTGAAAACCATACTCCCCCAAACTACACCCTCTATGGTTGTGCTCTCACAATACTAATATCCAATACTCTTTAGAACTGGGCTAGACAGTACAAGAGCAAACCACAACCTTTCTCTAGGGCAGTGGTTTTCAAACCTTCTAATGCCGCGACCCTTTAATACAGTTCCTCATGCAGAGGTGACCCCCTAACCATAAAATTATTTTCATTGCTACTTCCTAACTGTAATTTTGCTACTGCTATGAATTGGGCAACTCCTGTGAAAGGGTCATTCAACCCCCAAAGGGGCCGCAACCCACAGGTTGAGAACCACTGTTCTAGAGCAATCCATACTAAAAACTATTGCTTTCAATCTTCTGAAATAAGTACTTCTAGTCATCTTTTTTTACAGCAAGAAAGCCTATGTAATCTACATATCATATTGTTAATGAATTCTCCTTTTATCCTGATGGGAGCCAGGATCTTTCTCATATGGTCCAGTTTCACTCAGATATGTTAAAACTTTACAGACTAACTAAAGTGGAAATATATAGTCTTGCCATAAACCTCTTCCAATTTTGAACCAAACACTGTTTTAATGACTGCTTCTCCCTCAGTTCTGTAATTCCCATTAACCATAATGCTATCCATAATTTGTTATGATCCACAATATAAAGTAACCTTATAAATGGTAAATTGAATAGATGACCCTCCAAAATGTGTGCAGCTTAATACCAAGTACCTTTGACTATGCTACCTTCCAAGACAAAAGTGCTTTGGAAATGTGGTTAAGTAAGGATCTTATGATAGATAACTATCTTAAATTATTAAATGACCCACTGAAAACAAAAGGTTCAGAGTCAGTGATAAAATGTGTTAGTGACAAAGACAGAAGTCAGAGAAATAGAAAATTTTGAAGATGCTATGCTGCTCCAAGCTTTAAAGTTGGGATTAGAGCCTTGTAAACAAATAACAGGTAGCTTCTAGAAGCTAGAAAGAGCAAGGAAATGAATTCTTCCACATGTTCCAGAAAGAACTCAGCCCAGCCAATATCTTGATTTTATCACAATGAGATTCATTTTGTACTTGCCTCCAAACTACATGGCAATCATTTGGTTTTGAAGTCATTAAGTTTGTGGTAATGCATTACAGTAGTATTAAGACTCTAATATATAGACATCTAAGAAAATTGGATTTATTCTCTATATGAAACTAATGAACTATAGGAATAAATGTAAGTCATACAGAAAATGTTTTAGCAGGCACAGAAGTAAGAAAAAAGAAAAACCACAGTTAAAATTCACTTTAATAATATGTTATTTAACCCAATATATTCAACATATTGCTTCAATATGTGCAAGGCAGCATCAAAAAGTTTCAGGAAAAATTACATTATTTCTTAATTTCATTATTTTACATGAACTTTTAAAGATTCCCTTGTATTAATATAAAAATATTAGCACAGTTATTTGGTAGAGTTTTTTTTCTGGTTTTGGAGGGGCGGACTTTTCTCAACTACAGCGCAATAATTAAACATAAAAAATTAAAAACTGATAAACACTTCAAGGTACTTGAAGGACTGGACGGCACCAGTAGGAAACCAGAACTGTGAGTTTAACAAGCCCTGGTGCCATAGTAGTTACACACTGAGCAGCTTACTGCAAAGTCAGCTGTTCGAAACACCCAGTCACTATCCACGAGAAAGATGGGGCTTTCTACTCTGAAAGTTCATCGTGGTATCTCCCTGGGGCAGAGTTAATAGGAGTCCACACTGACTTGAGGGCAGTGAGAAGAGATTGGTTACTTTAGGGAAACCAATCATAACTGATAGCCTTCCTATAAAGTGACAAGTCTTACAAAGCTTTGGGGGGTTTCCTGATAGAAACTGATGGCAGTAAATTAAGCTGAGTTGATGGCCACCACCTAGGGAGCCCAGCAAAAGCAGGTTAACCAACAACGTGCTACCCTCAAATGGTAATCAAGAGAAGGAAATGCATTAGTGCCAGAAATCAAAAGGCCCTTAAATGGAAATTTAAAAGCAAAACATTTTTCCTTAACAAAACAAAAACAACAACAAAAAACTGCATAAGCAATTCAGAAGTGTAGTAAGGCTTAAATTCCGAGCACTAGGTTTGCAGAATACTATGGCTTACCAGAGCCCAAAATCCATTTTGATATCAGCTCCATTCTTTCTGGCCATTGACCAATATATGAAAAGCTTTGCCCTCAGAGAATTCCAGAACATTTATCTGTGTACATTTATACATACTGAGTGTTTTTGAAATAGATTGCTATCATGGTCCCAGCCAGCCCAGCAAAGGGCACTCTAGTCCCTAGGGACTTGCCTGGATATGCCGCAAAGGAATTCGGGGCACTAGGGCCTGCATAGTTAGGAGTAATACCCTGAGTGCCTTGGGGGCATGGGAGTTGACCTGAAGCACTCAATCTTGTAAATTTTGCCATATACAATAGTGTATGTATCCCAACCACAATCTTGTTTCACTTCTGTAGTCCAGCTGCAACCATGATAAACTAACTTATGATTTTGTGGTGTGTTTTTTTAATTCAGACATGAGCTACATCAGCTTTACAAGAAAGAACAATAATTTAATTAGCATTCTATTCATAGTATGCAGAATTAAATTTCACTTTCAGAGCTGCCTCACATGTAGTAGAAAAAAATGGCATGTACCACGGCGGTACACATAGGCGCCGATATACACTGCAAGACACTTTGCTCCCATCTAAGCGCTGGTGAAAGGCCAGACAGTTTTAAAGAGCCTGCCATGGTCACCACCTGGAGAGCCCAGCTAAGGCAGATAAACCAACAATGTATTATCCTCAAAGGCTAACCAAGTGAAGGAAAGGCATTAGTACCAGAAATCAAAAGGCGCCTCTTCTGCAGAAATCAAAAAGAGAGTACTGGTTTAAATCAAGGAGCCCTGGTGGTATAGTGGTTATAATTGGGCTGTGAGCTGCAAGGTCAGTAATTGAAAGCCACCAGCTGCTCTGTAGGAGAAAGATAGGGCTTTCTACTCCTTTAAGGAGTTGTAGTCTCAGAAACTCACAGGGGCAGTCCTACTTTGCCCTACAGGGTCACTATGCATCACCAACTCAATGGTTGTGAGTTTGGTTTGGTTGGTTTTGGGGCAAACATAGCTTTGATGGAGAGTCCATCAGTTTCCGACCTCTCTTTTCATTTGTCTCATCATTATTATCATACAATCACCATCATCATTATTGGCGATTCCCCAAAGATTACTTTTAGTGCGACTGTGGAAGGATTTTCTGAAGCAACAGACCCCCAAGTCAAGTTCATTCAGAGGAAACCTAGATAGCGGAGCAGAAGCTGGTAAAGGATGGATTTACCATATATACTTGAGTATAAGCCGACCCGAATATCAGCCAACGCACCTAATTTTACCACAAAAACTGCATTAAAAATGTGAACTCGGCTTATACACGAGTATATATGCTATCTCCTGAACTCTACATTTTTACACTCCACATCCCTGAATTTATGCCTGTGAACAACTTGAAGCTTCCCTTAGAAGAGCTTGTTCCACTTAATGCAGAGAACGGTAAGAGAGATTCCAATTCAGGTTGGCAGGGTGATCTCTGTGGCCCTTAAAAACAGGAAGCAGTTACAGGAGACACCTCCATCCCTGGTCCTATAAAGAATTAAACATACGAAATCTCGTAGCTGGGAAATGAAGCTGGGCAAGAGAGCAAACTGCAGAGACCTGGACCAGAAACAGATATAAAAGTGGTTCTCACGAAACGAGAACTCAGAGAAGGCCTTAAAATCAGACTCTAACAAATCTTTAATATATCTTAATATATCTTTAATATATCATAAAATAAAATTGCTCAGGAAATGATACGATATTATACATAATAAAAATTCCCTGAACTCAGTAAAATAGTTGGGATTATCCAGTTTGAAGGGGAGACAAGAAAGCAATTAATATAGTAAACTTACATCATATGCCTTCAACATAAAGAAAGTAAAGTAGAGAGCTCAACAACAGCCCTAGAGCATCATTTTATGAAACTAGCAATGGAGACAATCAAGCTTGAAATAGTTCTTGTGTATGAGTCAAGCCAGATAAAGAAGGTGAGAGCGATCTGAGGACTGTCCAGTCTTTGACAGAGGTGAAAAACCCTGTGTAGCTCACCAAGCACAGGAAGGAATCTAAGGAATTAATAGCCATAGAGAAAGAGTATCTAAAGAAAGGTAGTAATGATAAAGGTCGTATTCCTACAACTCCTCACAGATACTCGCTGACTTGGTAGGTTTTGAATACCTTTTTATTCTTCCCATTATGAATGCTTTCAATTTCAGTATCTTTACACATCTTATCTTTATTTGTCTTTGACGGATGACATGAAAATGATAATATCAGCAAATTACATGCTCCAGCGTTTTATGTAGTACATATTACTAACAATATGTGCTAAAATCAATGGAAGAATCCTATGTATGTACAAATTTACAAATGTACCAAAATAAATGAATGGAAGGTATTTAGTGTGAATCATAACTCAAATATGTAAATCCAGGACTACCTGTTACAACATGCTGATAGGTGCACTTCAGAGAATGTACGAGCTTAATTTTATCTTTTTCCACCTTGAGACACGTTTTCTAGCTTTAGAATCTAATCCCAAGAAAAATATGACCTCTCTTTAAGAAAAGAAATGTGATATTTTTTCACATGATTTTGGCCACCAAACTCAAAGATTTGGCTATTCCTTATGACTCTGAGGTACTATTGTAAATATTAAGATTTTAATGGTCTGAGAAGTTTGGAAAGTACTGGCTGATGGATCCCTGACCTAAAAGCCTAATAATGTTAGTTGGGATTGCAAAAGCAATATGCAAATTGAAGCCACGGGGTAAGGGAGTGATTACTTGGTTTCTTCCACAAATTTCTAAAACTTTAGTTATACATGCACTCTACTAGATCTACATATATGTAGAGCTTTTAGTTTCCTTCACCAACATTTATTTCTTAAACGTATTGATTCATAGGAGTAGCCTTACAAGAAAATATGTTCTTCTTAGAAAGTTTGGTGAATCTTAGAAGACATAAGCGACTTTAAAGAAGAATCTGCCTAAAAGATATAGCAATTATGGGGGTTATTCCCTACAAGACAATTTGATAAAGGAAGTTTGACGTTAACACTTAAGGGAGGTGAGAATTGTACTGTGTACTCTTAATTAACAACTTTATTTAGCCAGGAGTTTGATGTTAGCACAGAGAGAGGTGAGAATTGAATTCTGAAATTTGTGAATAAACTGACTGAGGGAAGAAAGAAAAGAATGATTTGCTAAGAGGACTTACAAGAAAGCCAATAGCTCATTCTTCACAAGCCTTTCAGCAAATAAAGATAATGGAAAACCCAAAAGTGAGCTAACGCTAGAAGAAAAATGCACTTTTCCTTAAAGAAAGGCTACAGACCAGTCTCACATAGAAAACAACTGACTTTAAGTTATAGCTATGCTCTTTACAAGGAGTCTACAGAATAATAAGGGGAAAAAAATCAGAAAATACTACTCCATGGAAAAGGGCAGCATACTTAATAGAGTGGAAGAAACTCACTACCAACAAATCAATATGACTCATAGCAACTGTATAGGGCAGGGTAGAAAGAACTACCTCTGTGGGTGTCCAAGATGGTACATTTTTTTAAAAGTAGAAAGCCTTGTCTTTACCCATTGGAGTGGCTGAGAGTTTCAAACTGCTGTTGACACCTTGAAGTTAGCAGCTCAACCGGTAACCACTCGGCAAGTGACAAAGACAGAGCCTTGAGAGAGAGACAGGTTGACACACTGGGTATAAAAAATGGCCTCTGCACTAACAACTGTTAAGAGTGATGCAAGAACAAGGAATGTTGTTTTAGGTTGTGCCTAGGGTAGCCATGAGGCGGGGCAGGCACTTAATAACAACAACATAGAAAAACAAAAGCTTGCCTATGATAGAAATGATCCAAAACTACTTTGACACAGGAGAATGTAGTGCATGTTAAAAAATAACTCAGAAATATGGCTGCTAACGATAGTGTCTTTCTCGATGCATCTACAACTCCCCTGGAGGCTTAATTAAGCCTAACGGAATAAAATTTGATTAATTTTGCTTGAAAAGATTTTCTTAAAACTTCTCTCCGTGTCATCTTAGTTGACACCTTGGTATTGCTTTGATCTCCTCTACCAATTGTTTTATGGGTCAAAGGATGACGTTTGTACACTGTTAACTCAGTAACAGTATTACTTTGAGGACAGTGCTCAATTATTTTTAAAGCTCAACTTTGTAATTTAAATGAACTTGTAAAGTTATCTTCATCTAACAACTCCAAGGCATCTGGCCTACCAGCTCACTGAAATTTTCCCTCTCCAGTTTCAATATCTTCCTGAGTAATTTTTTTTCCTGAGTAATTTCAACATCCCTATTTAGGTTCTAGACATTATCATAGCCTCAATGATCCTCAATCATCTGTATTATATTAACATTCCCCCATATTATACTTTAACTATTCACTCATATAATAAATTCACTCATATAATAAATTCTTTACATAAGAACCTAATTTCAAACCTTCCTACTTTCATATAAAATCTGTCCTTTGCTTTTGTGAATCTCTTCGCGTCTAATTGAATCTCTTCTCGTCTAATTTAATTGAATCTCTTCTTGTCTAACGTCACCAATCTCTTTTTCTTTTGTTCAATTCCTACATCTCAGCTGGGCAACATGCTTTAAGTCACACACACCAAAAAGTTCTAATCTTATGCCAAACGTCATTCAATCTTCACCTCACCTACTCTCTTAAAAAAATAAAGAATGATCAAATTTGTGATCAATGTAGTAATTCCATACTCATCATCACCCTCCGTTTGTTCATTCTCTACTCAGTCTTTTAGTGAAGCAGTCTTAGCGTCTAATTCTAGTAGCGATGGCATCTTTAGTTGTTTAGGTCAGTGCTCTCTAGTTATAATTCTAACTGGGTTCTCTTCAACATGGACATAATTAAGGACTCTTTTTATTCTTGTGATACTAGGTCTAAAATTATGTACTAGTTTGCCTTGAATTCCTTTTAATCACCTGTTTTCTCTCCTGTCTCAGCTTAACATCTAAATGAAGGTGTTTTATGATTTTATTTTCTAAAATTATATCTATGAAAAATTTTATCACTTTCCAAGGTTTCAACTTCCATTTCCTAAATTCTAAGTTCTCATACGATGGTCTTTCCAAAAAGCCCTATCAATACTTTTGCTAACGATTGGATATTTCTCCCTAGAAGATGAAAAGATACGCCAAATTACAACATACACAATACAACTCTGTGGTAAAGTGAAATTACTTGCTATGGTCTGTAGACCCGTGTTTTTGTAACTCCAAACAAATGACTGGGTGGGACCACGTAAATAGGGTGTGTGAAACACTACCAGAGGGGACTAATCAGTATTGCCATTTCAGTGAGTATATAAAGGCGTCATCTCAGAAGCAGAGAGAGAATCCAATGACCATAAAGAAAAGAGACACCAGCAGAGTATGTGCAAAACTCTAATGAAATTGTGGAAGCAGCAGAAGCGTGAGAAACCACAGCCCTGAGATGATGAAATAGAGCAGAAGAGCAGCACCAAGACCAGGACAGAGAAGCGGGACAGCACAAAAATGTGAGGCATCGTGGTGGGCTTCTAAGCCCACAAAATAAGGTACAAGCCAAGAGAACATCTCACTGAGAGATCAAGGACAAGCGGCAGGCAGACAGACTTGCCAACATGGTTAAGAAGAGGTGTTGCAGACAAAAGAACTGTAACTGTATCATTTTATAGTTGGCAAGCTCCTCCAATGAACCCTATTAATTCTACATGTTGTCTGTGAGTTCTGTGTGGCCACTTCACCAACTACTGAGGCTAGCAGATAGTTGAGTGCCAAGGGAGGAATGGTTGATGTCCGAATGAACAAGATAAAGACAGACGGAGGGTAGAGGCAGGCCTGACTTCTGACTTCTGACAACTGGTTTGGGGATGGCATTGAGTTGGTTTCTCATCCTCCTTTGTGTAGCCAGAGGAAGTTAGAAAAGTCCTACATACCATTTACTCAAATTCTCTCTACCATCTCTATTTTTAACAATTTCCTCATTGGTATAACCATTACAAACCTTCATTTATATGAATAAGAAGAAAAGTCAAGAGTTACTCCTGACTTTGTATCTTCAAACTCTAGTATCTCCTCAGAATGGTCTCACAACAATTGATTAGGAATATGGGTATACAACACACACACACACACCCTTACAAGTGCCTAAATCTAAGTGAAATTAATTCTTAAGGACATCTTAAATGTTTTTATTCAATTCTATTGCCATTCATTAGTATATTCTGACGTATTTAATTTTAAGTTGTTCTAAAGACCTTTGTTACCAATTCATTCTTCCAGAAGTCAGTGACCCTTTAAAGCACAGACTCAATGATGATGACTTTTCATTTCTGACAAGAAAAAAGCTAACATTTTTGTCCAGTTTACATTATCAATATCATTTCTCTTAAGCAACTACCAATGAAGGAATTTTCATACCTTATCATATTCACTCATCATTCCAAATAGATACATATCTAAAACCCAATCAAAAGGTGTATTTTCTCTGAAGTCCTGTTCCAAAGATCAGAGGAAGTATTTTGTCTAACCTCAGAGTCCTGTAACACTGTAATCCTCATATCCTGGCAGGTTCAAACTACTGACTTTCTGGTTTACCGCTAAGTACGTAACAATTGCATAACCATGGTTCTTTGTAATACAACATGTCTAAGATCTCCATGTTGAGAATTATAAAACTCTCATGAATTTAATACAAGATGAACTAAATAAATGAAGAGGCATATTGTATTCATGGTTTCAAAGACTCAACATTATAATTAGGTATTATAATTCTCTCCAAAGTGATATACAAGTTTAATGTAATTCCTATCAAAATACTACCACAGGCAAACTTATTATTAAATTTACATGGAAAGGCACATGCTCAACCACAGCTCAACTTATTTTGGAAAAGAAAAAAAAAAGACTTGAGTAAGTCTACCCAAAAGCAAAAACACGTACAGACCTACAACAATCAAAGCAGTGTGGAATAGCCAAAGGTGAAGACAAATAACTCGATAAGAGAAAGCCTAAAAACAGACACAAAGATATCCAAATGATTTATAATCAACATGCATATTCAATTCATTGGAGAAAGGATATATTTTTTTCAACAAATTTAGCTAACATAATAGAACATTCATAGACAAATAACAAACCTGTACCTAAACCTCATATCTTACTCAAGGCTACAGCTAGCTGATTCACTTTCGGGGAAAAGAGAAAGCATGTGAAAACCTTCTACTGCTATGGTTATTCAGAGTTCTCCTATTCAACACCAAATCTAAGAACTAGAAAAAATAATTGATAAACTGTATTATCATCAAAATTTTAGTGTTTTATTTTGCAAACTAATGAAAAAGCAAGCTACACACTGAGAGAAAATATTTGCAAATAACATCCCTGAATTATCTTTATTAATATAAGTTGTCTCTATTAAGCTATTTAAATAGAAGATATTAGCTAAAGGAGCTATTTCATTCCCCATAAAATATAAGTAGGTGAATAACATGTTTTTTACCTTCATGCATAGCATAAAGATAACAGAAGTCGACTTTCATGATTATATATGTAATTATTAATAAGTATCTTATATCCGCAATCCAATATTAATCTACCAAACCATCCTTTCTACAATCTATTGGTTTGGGGCTTACTTTTAAATGCACTTAGTTATATTTGACTATACTCAATAGTTTTTAATTTTCTTATACATATATCTCCTAGAAAAAATATATACACTTGGGATAATAAGGTCTAAAAGTTAGAAAAAATACATAAATCACCTGCACACTGAACACTGACGCTGAGGCTGAAGAGCAGTGAACATAACAACCATGGAGTAGTTGCGAGGGGGCGCCTTTATGAATTTTCGGAATTTATCACCATTCATCCGGAAGATTGAGCGCCTGGAACTCCAGTCCATCAGCTGTTCCACTTTTTCAGCTAAAAGATTCTAGAATTAAACATAGGGTTAAAGTCTTTTAGCTTGAATTTCATAGAAATAGAATAATATATGGTAGTATCTTAACCCCAAATTCAATTCTGTTAAAAGTCTATTGTGGTGCATCTATTCATTGTTAAATGACCACATATACAGAAAATACTTCATTGTTAGGGAAAAATGGACATAAAATATAATCACATTTCTTAATAATTCCCAAGGCTTATAAAACAGACAAGAAAAGTAAAACAGTTATTTCCAGTTCTAGAGAGAAGGAATAGATGTGCACTGAAGAAGACGTGGAGATACATGAAAACAGACAAAAATGTTCTAAGAAAAGCCTGCTCCGCCTACAGGGTGAGCAAAGGTAAAGATAAAAACAAAACAAAAAGACCTGTTATACAATAATCATTATACTCCAATCAAAACCACACTCAAACTCATTGCCATCAAGTCAATTGCAGCTCACAGATGGCCTACAGAACACAACAGAAGTCTTCATGGGTTTCCGAAACTGTCAATCTTTGCAGGATCTGAGAGTATCATCTAACTCCCAATTTCCCATGGAGCTACTGATGGGTTCAGAACTACCAACCTTATGGCCACCAACCCAACGTGTAATTCACAATCAATGTCACTGGAAGAAATAAAGAAAAATCGCAGCCCCACCTCCAAACTCAAGAGAATATGGTGGCTGGGGAACTTGGATGCATTCCCTCCCTGTGTGGGGAGCTAGGATTTCCATTCTCACTCCACATGGTACCTGCAGACAAAACAGACACTTGGATTTCCACATTTCCCTACGAACAATAAGGCATCCCTCCACTAACTGGTAGCATACTGTCAGAAGGAAGCCAGTAGAGTCATGATTTTCACTGGCTTGCATGTCAATGGAAGACACATACATACACACATAAAAATTAAGAAACCCTTCCACTGCCAGACAGGGATGTCCTTCATATAAACAGTGGGGAGATAGAAGTCCCTGTGTAGTAAAAACAGTTCATACATGAACCTAATAAAAGTTGGAAGTTCTAATCCAAACAAAGGAATCTTGGATGAAAAGCCTGGTGTGATCTACTTTCAGAACTCAATCCCATGGAACACAGTTCTACTCTGATGCACATGGCATGGCAAGCGACAGACTTGCCTTCACAGCAACTGGTAGTGAGGTGCAGCAAAAGTTAAGAGGAACCACCACCACCCCAAACGGATGCCAAATGGGGAACCTGGACTTCCACCTCTGCCTGACAGTAACGAAACTATGTTCCTCCTCCTCTGGAAGAATCATGTGAAAAAGGAAAGATTCTCAAAGCAAAAATTTTGAGATCAAGAGTCTCATAATGCAAGATTCAAACTAACTAGCTTTCAATCAAAATATCACTCACCATTCAAAAAAAAATCTCAAATTTAAGGAGGAAAGACAATCAACAGATGCCAATTCCAAAATGATACCAAAACCCACAAACTTTTAGAGTTAGCTGACGCGTATTTTTAAAGTAAAACTTACTTCTTTAAGCTTTTTACAACCATCAAAAGTAATACTGCTTTGAACTCAGGTACATCATAAAACAATGTTGCTTTTTGACTTAGATACTATCATTGCTGTCCTAAGACATTTTAGTTTTCATAAAAATCTTCATACTAACATGAACCCACTTTCTATCTCCATTGGGAAGAATAGCAATTGTGGGTCAAGATTAAATGCCTGTATGGACTACTTGTTAAGTAGAAATTGCTGTTTTTTCACACCATGGGAAATCACTGCAATACTTTTAACTGACAAACGAGATGCATCTATATTACATGAGGGGTACCAAAAAAAACCCGAACCCCCCTCCAAAGCTATGTACCTAATTTTTTTAATAAAACAACCTTATCACCTTCAAAGTACTCTCCACTACACTTACTGCATTTGTCAAAATCTGAGATTCCATTCTTGGAAACATTTTTCAAACTCATGTTTGGATGGCTGACAGCACCTCCCTCGGTTTTTTTTTCTTCAACTCTTCTGTCATCAAATGGCTGTCCTTTCATGTCCTTCTTCATTCAAACAAAAGGTCGCAAAGAGTGAGGTCAGGTGAGTAAGGTGCGTGGGGCAAGAAAGGCATGTTGTTTTTTGCCAAAAACTGGTGCACTGAGATGGCTGCGCGAGCAGGTGTATTATCGTGGTGGCAAATTCAGCCCCCCTTCTGCCACAAATCAGGCCTTTTTTTGTCACACACTGTAATGCCACCTTTTCAGAACCTCTAAATAGAAAGCTTGATTAACAGTCTGACCTGGTGGAACAAACTCCAAATGCACCATGAGTCGACATTTTCAGTTCTTCAGGAAGTTGGTAAAAGACATCTAGAAGGAGGGAATTTTCACTTTTTGAAACAAGAAAACCATTTGTACACTTGAGTTTTTCCCATAGTTCTGTCCTTATAAGCTGTGTCCAACATAGCAACAGTCTCTGCAGCATTTTCCCCCCAAGTAGGAAACAAAATTTCACAGTCACAAGCTGTTCTCTTAAAGTGGCTAGCACATAAAGCGAGATTGAAGTAAAACTGCTTTCACAAAAAAATTCACTTTGACCAGAGGGAACCTTCCCAGGCAACGCCACTGGGTGCACTAACTCAGAGTGAGTTCCTCAATGCTCGCCTCGTGGGAAAAATGCATACTATGAAAGCAGGGATTTGTTTTTCTTTGAGGGGGTTGGGGATGGGTATCCCCTCGTATATAAATAAAATCCTACAAATCAATAAGAAAAAGCAGGGGGGAAAAAAAAACATACAAAGGACTCAAACAGGTACTTCACAAAAATTAAACTCAAAAGATCAATAAGCAAATAAAAAAGTTCTCATCTTTATTAATCAGAAAAATGAAGTCAAAGTATAAGCATCAAGGTCATAGACATAGACATCAAGGTAAAACTGTCTCACAGCAACTCTACTGGACAGAGTGGAGCTGTCCCAATACTTTCCCTGAGGAAACTCTTCCTGTAATCTTTACAGCAAACAAACAAATCTCCAGCTGGTGGATTAAAAACAGTTAAACTTTTGGGTAGCAGCCAAGCACTTAACTAATGCTCCACCAGGGATCCTAAAGCTACAGTATACTGCCCAGAGTGGCTGCAAAGAAAAGGGTTAACATCAACTAGTTGAGGTGAAGTGAAATTCCTTGGTATCATTCTTCTATGCAGTGTTTATAAGTCCTAACAAATGCCTGAGTGGGGGAACAAGCAAATAAGAGTCTACAAGACCAATGTATGGGAATTGGACCATTTTGCCATTCTGCTGGATAGAAAGTAAACCATCTCAGAAGCAGGAATGGAGAACCCCATGACCATCAAGAAAGAAGAGCCAGGAACAGAGCAATCTAAGATTCCCATGTGGAGAGAGAAATGGTAGTGGCAGCACAGAGCAAGAGGCAGTGATGGGCTTTCCAGTCCCCAGAACAAGTAAAACTGAATGCCTTTGGACAAGAAGCTAGCATGCAAAGTGAGGGGTCCTTTGGCATAGCATTTGTCCAAGCAGGGCGGAGGCCAAGGGTTGAGTGGCTGAGAAGCCAAGGAACAGAGAAGAGGCACTATGGACAAAAACCGGTATTCCTAAACATTCCTAATCCTGACTTGTAACCTGTTAATTTCCATAATAAACCCCATAATTGTGAATACTGTCCGAAATTTCTGTGTGACCACTGCAATGGATCATCAAACACATCAGAAAACTAAAATGCCCTGGGAAGGACATCAGGTTTAAAAATAGGATAAAGAAGGTGAGAAAGTTTATTGTGCCAGCCTGGCTGATAAACACAAGTGGGATTAACTGAAGGGCAGAGAGATAAATGGCTCGGTGAGCCTCGCCTTTCTTGTCTCTCGCTCTGTGATCATCGGACCAGTGTGCAGCTGCCTTGCTTGTTCTGTGCTTCAATTTAAAGGCTATACTACCTGTGGGACACCTAGCCTGTGGACTGTTGTCGTTGTAAGTTGAGGTCCCTTTAAGACATCTCTGGAGCTGGGGACTGGAGGTTGGTGACCTGGCTGGCAGTTGGTGACCTGCCTTGCGGTTGGCTGCTGTGCTGACATAGCCTAGATCTCTCTATATAGAGAGGAAGATCTGGAAGCAGACTAGACTTGAAGGACTGCTAGTGTCTCACAACTCTCTTTCACGGGAGTGAGTTGCACTGAGCCATTTGTACTGCTTTATATAATTTAACTGTTCATTTCTTGTATTATATATCTATCTGTATATAATTTAACAGTTTATTTCTTGTGTTATATATCTAATTATCTTTATAAATAAATATATTAAATTATCAGTGATTTGGTTTTATCTCTCTAGAGAAACCTGTCTAACACAGAAGGCTGTTTGGGAGAGGCATGCCTGACCTCTGCCTCATAGGAATCATTCTTGTGCAGGAGTGGATTGGTTTCTCTGCCTTCCTTGGACAACCAGAGAAAGAAAGGCATGGCCCAGTAATATTTTCTCACTAATATTAACAAAACTGCAAAGCAATTAAACTGTCACTCATTCTTAGTGTAAGTATAAACCACTTTGGAAAACTAGTTAGTTCGATCTCCTAATGCTAAACACAGAAAAATATCATGACACAATTCTACTTCTATGCTTATACCAATAGAAATTCTTAACACACAGTCATTGAAAACGTGAAAAAATGATCAGAGGAGCATTATTAAAAGTCATGAAATGGACAAAACTAAAATGGCCTTAACAGAATGATTAATACAATGTAGTGTATTCATATACTGGAATACCAACCACACAGCCATGAGAATGAGCAAACTACATTTTCATATAGTGCATGATGAACTATCATAAATATAAGACTGAGTGAAAGAAAGGCATACAAAGGCATGGATAATGACTAAGACAACATGAAGAGTTGAGTGGTGGTAATGTTCATTTCCTGGACAGGTAAAGATAAGATAATCCTGTAACTGCTGCATAAAATTCTTTATCTTTGGGCTTTTCATTTTACTTGAAAAGATTTTTGAAGTATAGATGTACTCCTATAGGAGAAAGACACCCCCTACCTACACACCTATCAACAACTACCACCACCACCTATGCAAAACCAAGCATCTGTGGTCAGAAGGAGAGAATGGAATTGTACACCAGCACCAGAATTTAGGGAGAAATGTAATCTCAGTTCCTCCCCATCTCAAGTTTAAAAGTGTAGATGGCTCCCAGTGTAACAGTCAAAAAGAATGAGCATGTTCACAAGAAGGGAAATTAGAGTTAAAAAACTGAAGTGCTTTAAGCCAACCTGAAGAAAGGAAAAAATAGATTTAAGAGAGGGCTATTAACTTGGCCAAAGAACAGAAGTCTGAACAGTGATTTGGCACAGTGATTTGGCACATACAGACCAGCCAGGAAAGCACACAGATGCCATAGTAACTGTTTGAACAAGAAAAATTGTGGATAAAAACTGGAATAGGTAGCCAAAAAAAACAAGCAAATAAACCAGGAGCTTGATTTTGCCAAATGAAGTAGTTCCTAACATCAATACAAGCTATGTGTATTTTATATATTTAACTGCTAGTGTATTAATTCTGGCTTCACATATACCATGAAAATATTTTCTTTTCTTTTAAAAAAATCCAAGTTAATATTTATCTACCTCTGACCAATGACTTATCCTCCCTCTTAGCTCTGACCCCTGGTAGCCATTAAAGGCAGTTTAACCATGGGGGTAAAAAGGAAAATGTTCTAACACTGAAGAAAAAAAAAAGAAACTGCAAATCATATATCTCTACCAGAAATACAATCAGCAGTATCAGAAAACATTAACCATTATTTTGTTCAGAGGTTAAAAAAAGAGAAATTGAAATTACAGTACATAAATCATATCTAAAGCTCTTTGATGTAGGATAATTTTCACAAAGGAAAATAAGAAAACAATCTATTTGCAATATCATCTAAAAAAATAAAAGGTTGAGGAATAAACTATCCAAGGAGGTGAAAAATCCATTCATTGACACTGATAAAGCATTGCTGAAAGAAAATTAAAGACCTAAATAAATGGAAAAACATTAGTATTCATGGGTAGGAAGAATTGATATTATCAAAGTAGAAATACTACACAAAACAATCTAAATATCCAATGTACACCAATAATAATTCCAATCATTTAAAGAAATGAAAAACTGTTTATAAATTCATAAAGTTTTAAGGAACCTCACATAACTAAAATAATCCTTCCCTGTATATCTCAAATTATTTTTGTTGTGAAATGAAATTACTTGACATGGCTTTTCTATGCATAGTCTTTAAATTTTTATCAAATTTCTAGATGGGATCATGCAAATAAGGTGTCAAGAACTGTAACTTGGGAAATGATTAGTTTGGCTGTTCCTCTGGGTATAAAAGTGGGCCATTTCAGAAGCAGGAAGCTGAATCTCATTCCATTAAAAAAGAAGAGCCATCTATGAGCACATGCAAGATCCTTGCTTCAAGTGATACAGGTGGCACAGGCAGCAGAGGCAGGCCACAATGATCATCAAACAAGAGCAGAGGAGCAGAGCCTAGACCTTGAGCCAGAATGGTGTGAGTCTCAGCCCATCAAAAGAGTAAGCCCTTGGCAGAAGCCTAGCTTGCAGAGTGGGGTGCCCTTTGGACATTTATAAGGGCTAAAGGAACATGGTAACACTTCTGCAAGCAGGGCAAAGGCCAACAGATCACATAACTGAGAAACTGTGCTCCAAAAACAATCAACTCTGCCACTGAGTGGATTCCGACTCACAGTGACCCTCTTGGGACAAGGTAGAACTACTGTAGATTTCTGACACTGTTACGAGTATATGAGAGTAAAAAAAGCCTTGTCTTTCTCTTGAGGAGTGGCTGGTGGTTTTAAACCACTGACCTTGAAGTAAGCTAAATACTTAACCACCACTACACCAGCACTTGTGGGAAACGGAACCAGGAATAGAGTGTATTCGGAAATATTCTCTACACTAGCGATTCTAAACCTGTGGGTCGCGACCCCTTTGGATTGCCCAATTCATAACAGTAGAAAAATAACAGTTATGAAGTAGCAACAAAAATAATTTTATCATTGGGGGAGTCACCACAACATGAGGAACTGTATTTAAAGGATTGTGACATTAGGAAGGTTGAGAACCACTGCTCTACACTCATCCGTTAAGGAGTCTGGGGCTTCCATGGAGGGAGACCTTCACATCCGTAGGTTGGAACTGTGTTCCAATCACATTCTCGTAAGTAAAAGTTATTCCCCACGATGTTCCCCCATAATGCCAATCTTAAGGAGCTATCTAGTACACGGTTGCTACTACTGACTCTTGAAGGCTATCTGCCTGAAGGTTGTTTGCCACCTGGAGCAATCAGACCCTACTGTCTGTCCCAACCTAAGTAGTACCCACTCCCTTCTAATAAGGATCATAGGTACTCCCACCCCCACCCCCAGAAGAAGAGCTCAGGGGTACTTAAGGTCAAGCAAGCTCAGAAAAGACCCAAGGTTAGGCTGCCCTCTTAACTCTACACCCAAACTATCTTGTTAGTATATACCTTCCTGTCCATGTATGCCTATAGTACCTCCCTTCCTACTGCCTGTATGCCCCTAACTCATGCCCCCACCCCCATGTTACATGTATGCCTCTATACAACCCCTTCCTGTTGTGTATGTGCCTACCATGGGCTTGGATGCCTGAGACTATATGAGCTTGTGAGAGAATACATTATGCCCTCTCTCTGCTCAGACCTGGTTCCTGATGAGCACCCCAAAACTTTTGTCTATCTCTAAATTTCTTCCCTTCAATTACACAACCACCCCTTAAGACCCATCCAGATGTGGGGCCATCATTATGTAACCTGTGAGTTCCGTGTGACTACTACAATAAATTATCAAACTAACATAGAAGTGGAATGCATTGGGAGGGAAGGTAAATGTCAGAATAGGATAAGGAAGGATGGAGGTTGAAGGGATTACTGACTCACAGTAATCATACTTAGGCAGATACAGTTGGACTGGCCTTGCCTCTTTTTGTCAGAATTGGCCCCCACATCATTTCATCACTTTCATATCAATATGTGGGATATTCATTGTTGGATAAATAAATATCTCATTTGCAAACAGGTACAAGTACAAAAAAAATCACAACAGGTGTTAATAACGGAGAGGGAAAATCACTTGCAGCTATACCCAGCCATCTGGCCTTACTCCCTTGAGACCATGTATCCAGACAAGATGGCCATTATCACTGTAAACAAGTGTTGCAAGCACCCAATTATAATAATACATTATATCATAAAATATCTACAATGTTGCATAAAGTTCTTCACTGTTTATGGCAATATAATATGTGCTATAACTAATGAAAAATTTTACAAGAATATGGACAAGCAAAAAACAACTATAAATTACTAAGTTGAGAGATTTCTGACATTGTTACCTAAGAGGTGAATTTTTTTCCCCCACCAAGTTTATTGCAATGCCACATGAACAAATCAGTAAAATCAGTATTGGCTGAAGTATTAAAACCAAGAAAAGTTAAATAGAATCCAACAAATAAAAATGCTAAAGCAAAACTTTAACTATGCTTTAAAAGTTTTCCAATATTTTTTCACCAACTTAAAGAGGATTTAGTCTACAAGTTACTTACAAAAGGCAAGAACAATCGAAATTTTTTAAAGAACAAAACATTTCCTTTGAAAGACATGATTAAAATTTTACAGCTACCTACTGAATGAAATTTGCATTACTGACCTCTAAGATTAGAAATGGTGGTTACAGACAATTCTGACTCTACTGGTTTGCCTAGCATAATTAAGAACAGCCGTCTACTCAATACAGATGTTCTAAGGCTACTCAAGATTTATAACACTTGCATTATGTACTTAGCATTGAAGCAATTTATCAAATACATATATGGGGAAGAGACTAGGGTAGAAGTGTTAAGAGTACAAAATCTGCATGTGTTCATGAGGTTGATGCTGACGGAGAACAACCCTGAAGGACAGAGCAGAAACGCTCCATATGGTTCCCAAAGCTGCAAGTCTTTATGGAAGCAGACTGCTACATCTTTCTCTCGCAAACTGGCTTGTGGGTTCAAATGACAAAAACAAATTGTCTCCCAGTGCCAGCATCCAGAAGTCTGGCCTTTCAGTTAGAAGCCAAGTGCTTCAACCACACCACCACCTGGGATCCTAATTTTACAGTCTTGTCAATCATTTCTACCTTTAATTAAAACACTGCACTCACTAAAAATAGTGTCTTGCCTGTAATAATAAAGGAAGTTCACACTGACAACCTTTAGTGGAAGACTTACTGACTTGGACAGTTAAACCACAATCTCTGGCAACTCCTAGGAAATCAAGCTTAAAAATAAAAACAAGAGGTAGAGGAAAACCAAGCATTGGAACCAAAGGCGGCAAAGAGAAATTGATTCCACATAATCCAGGCAAGTCACTGAAATATACTAACAAAGTTTTAAAAAAGAGCGGCAAGCTAAGTTGATATCAAATTCTGTTGGCATGTTTATTAAAAGTGTGCTAGAAACAACAACCTAGACACATGTGACCTATAACTTATAGCATCTTTAAATTTTCGTTTCTTTCATCTTTAACTTCTAATTGTTATTGAAAATGTTGGTCCTGAATTTTCAGGTAGAGAATAAAGCTGTTTTTATTCAACGTGAGCAGAATGTCCCCTATTATAATAGAGAGGTATCCTCAACACATTTTCAAATAACAATCAATAAAAGCACTAGTACAAAATAATGTATTTATTAAAATGTTTTGCAGTATCATTCACACACACACACACACACACACACACACACACACTGACAAATTCACTGTTGTTGCGCTAATTCCAACTCACATATGCTACATTCTATCGAACAGAGCAGAACTGTCCCTGTGGGTTTCTGAGACTGTAAACTTTCTGGGAGCAGACGGCCTCATCTTTCTCCCATGGAGGGGCTGGTGGGCCCAAACTGATGACCTTGCGGTTAACAGCCCAACTCAAAAGCACCATGCCACTAGAATTATCATTCATTTAATTCAGCTTAATTTTCACATCTGGACCAAAAAAAAGCAGTGATTTCTAATTAGCAAAAAGAAATTGGTTCATCAACTAATAAACTAAGTAAAAGTTTTCTGCATATATCATTCAAAAATTCTGATTTCCCACTTTAGAAAAATTAAAATAGTAACATTAGTGCTAAGTAAGTTCAGTGCCATAGTTTAATTATAACTTTTAAATTTCAACAGGAAAAAAACACACTGAGATTTTACTCAGTATTCTGAGCTTCAGAACTGGCAAACCTTGAAACAATACTATTACATAGCCATGCAACTGACACATATTTTAATATATACATCATAAATTTCCAACTCGCTTTTACAAGCCTTTCCTATATTTAAAGTTCATTTATACTCAAGATTTCTTGAGTATAAATTTACCAGTAAGTCTAAAATATGTCATTTCCACCAAAAAGGGTTAGACTATACATTCATAAAATAAGCATATCCCTAAAGATTTAAAGAATATATTATCCTTTAGCTGATACCAAGGGCTCAAGTAGAAAGAAAATGCACAGAAAACTATGATGGCAACAAATGTACAAATGTGCTTGACACAATGAATGTATGTATGGATTGTGATAAGAGTTGCACGAGCCCCCAATAAAATGACTTAAAATATATATATTACCTTTTAATAAAATAGTACTGTATACACCCATATATTAGTTAACTCTTAATATTTCAACTAGTTACGATGAAAAGATTCAATTAAACTTGGAAGATAACTGAATAATCATTGCAAAATAAAAATCAAGTAATTTTAGTTCAAAAATTTTTCAATACCATATAAGCTACTTTACTAGGCAGCTATAGTCCTTTTGACAACAGTGTTACTAATCTAATACCAAAAAATGGACTTTGAAAATTTTCTTATTTCTAAATATAAAGTATAACATTGAAAACAAAAATATGAATGCATCAACACAAAAATATAATCAACTGATTGAGTTTCATAAAATGGACATTTTAAAACAGCATGCTTTATTAAAACATACACTAATTGGTTAAGATGAACAAGATAATAGTAGATACAATATTTTCTGGGGAAAAAATTAAGAAATGTTTAAAAGGACTCTCCAGGTCTCCACCACAAGACACAATGTCCCTCAGAGACCCATAATATTGCTTCAAAGAACAACACTGGAAGCATAGTGTGGGAATTGTGCCCAATCTGATCCCAACACACCTGGGCAAAACGCTAAGGCCATGCAACAGAGCAGCAAGGGGAGCAAAGAAATTGAGTCCCTGGGAAATACCAAAAGTAGACTATGAGAACAGGGTGTGACAACCCATCAGACTTGACCAGAAAACACTCCTAAAGGTCAACAAACCAGACCTGGAACTATTTATAGGCTTTTTTCTCCCTCATTTTTTTTTTTTGGGGGGGTCATTGGTTTTTGTTGTTGCTGTTACCTTATTTTTCTTTTCTTTTGTTGTTTTATTTTG
>NW_022103906.1:49773863-49775083 GCF_000313985.2 Echinops telfairi | reverse complement strand
ATCACAATGTTCTACATATAATCCCCTCACAGGGGGATAATCCCCTCGCAGGGGGACAAACAACAGAAAAGTGGGTACAGGGAGACATCAGTCAGTGTAAAACATACAAAAATAATAATTTATAAATTATCGAGGGTTCATGAGGGAGAAAGGGTGGGTGGGTGGGGGTGGAATGGGGAGCTGATATACCAAAGGCTCAAGTAGAAAGAACATGTTTTGAAAATGATGATGGTAACGAATGTACAAATGTGACTGACACAATGGAAGTATGTATGGATTGTGATATGAGCTGTATGAGTCCCCAATAAAATTATTTTTTAAGGAAATTTTTAAAAAATTAAGAAAAGTTTAAATAAAAAGGACTTTCCAGAAAAAAGATCCATAGTCAAAGTGTCTTTTCTCCTTCAAAATAACCATAAAATATAGTAATATTAGGAAAGTTAGTTTCATAGCAGGAGACATTCCTTAAAATTTAAAGCATAAAGTGAACATGGTTTTTAGGTTCTAATTGTCTGATCCTATGAATGCTTTCCAAGTGATTTACACCTAGGTAAAACTTCTTTGTACACGCACTATACCATGAGCTTAAATAATGCTTGATTGATACACTTCTCTAAAGTCATATAAACTCTCACAAATTCACAAGAGGAATGAAACAAAGTTAGTTACAAACTATACTCTAGATTTCATGAAAACAAATATGAGTAAAAGCCTTAAAGTCATCAGCAGAATTACCAACAAATACGAGTAGAGACATTGAAAGACACTTTGGCTAAATAAATGTGGAGGGGGAGTGATAGTTTCACTCAAGATTATGTATATATATATATGAGAGGATATTTTCAAATATATATTTACCTTTGCTCCAAATATATTTGTGAATGTAGCAAAGCATAAGGGAAGCAGTTGTCAAAATTTCTTAGACATAAGCAAGCACCCTGAGGAAATGAGTTGCTGGCTCTGGGCGCTCAGGACCATACTCTTGAGGGAAACCAAGATCAATTAGCACAGCAGTTTCCAAAGACAATATTCCACAACCTGCTTTGGTAAGTAGCAACTGGGGCCTCAAACGCTCACAGACTGCGACCGAAAATGCAACCAAGTGATCTCTCCCAGTCCAAAGAAAAGAAGATCCGTGGAAATTATTAGTCCAGGACTAACAGACTATGGGAACCTCACTCTCCGTGAGGACAA
Source organism: Echinops telfairi (assembly GCF_000313985.2). Taxonomy (NCBI): domain Eukaryota; kingdom Metazoa; phylum Chordata; class Mammalia; order Afrosoricida; family Tenrecidae; genus Echinops; species Echinops telfairi. Next base: position 49,773,889 of record NW_022103906.1, on the reverse strand, counting down.
TGTGTGTGTGTGTGTGTGTGTGGGGG
>NW_022103906.1:49767850-49773763 GCF_000313985.2 Echinops telfairi | reverse complement strand
CAAAAATCACTAAATAAATAGGCTACCTTATTGGATAGAAACTGGTGGAACCCCTCCGATTATGGCCCTTAGTTGCCCTTTCAAGTCATGAGTAACCCTCTTGGCTGTATTTTCACCCAAAAATACAGAGGTCTATAAAGAGAACAATAACTAGCTAAGTGCACACACCTAAGAATTAACCCCTTGAAATTAAAAGGGCAGCATTTACCCAAGGACACAGTTTAGAAACATTAGGAGAAAGGCAGAAATGGAAAGGAAACAAAGAAGGAGGGTAAGTGATGTCACATTGTGGAAACTGCAGTCAGTAATAAAGAAAAAGTTTATTAGTTGTTGATTGGGAAAGTGATCTGCCCTGTAACTTTCATCCAATTCCCAATAAAAGTTAGCCACAGAGGAAAGTTGACTGTTTTACTAAAGCACCCCTCTTATCCAAGTCCACGCTTAACTAACAGCCAGAAGTAAAAAAGAACCTTCTAGTTATAGGAAAGGACCTGAACCAGACAGATAATCTGAAAAACTCTAGCCGCCCTACTGAATAAAAGACAGTTGGATAACCACAAAACAGACAAGAAAAGGAGTTCAATATTAGATGGAAACAATTGTGTAACCTATGATATACAACCTATACTGATAAGTTTGGTGTTTTTAACCTTTGACATACAAAACTGAAAAACAAACTTCTCTTGAAAGAAGTATAGCCACAGTGCTCCTTAGAGGAAAAGATAACGAGACTTCATCTCACATACTTTGGACATGTTATCAGGAGGGACCAGTCCCTGGAGAAGAACATCGTGTTTAGGAAAGAAGAGGATCAGTGAATAGAGGAAGCCTCTCAATGCGAAGGATTAGCACGGTGACTACAACAATGAGCTCAAACATGGCAATGACTGTGACTGTGGCACGGGGCTGGGCAATGTTATACATATGGTCACAAGAAGTTGGGGTCAATAGGACAGCACCTAACAACAACAACACGCCGCTGATAAGTCTCTAAAGCTCTCAGGGTGGGGCTAAGAGCAGAAAGGAAAGAAGTAAACTAAAATCAGCGTGGAGCTATATAAAGTCTATCTGAACAGCACCAAGTAATTTCACTGTGTTGTACGCAGGGTGCTCTGACTAGAAACTGACTCAAGGGCAGCTAATAAAGCCACATAAACTATATATCAAAACAAACAGTTAACTGACTGTGGATGAAAATTATACCTAACTTTATATGCACAAATTCCATTTAAAGATAGACTTGTTTTCAATCTGGTTACTACCTGTATATAACATGATGTTTGCACAACATCGAAAGCATGTAACACTTTACTTAGCAGAAACAAGGCGGTACCCCCCCAAAAATCTGGAGTTACTTTTAAGGTCAGGTGAGTAAGGTGCGTGAGGCAGGACAGGCATGCTGTATTTTTGCCCAAAACTGGTGCACTAAGATGGCTGTGTGAGTAGGTGCGTTGTCGTAGTGGCAAAACTAGTCCCCCCGTCTGCCACAAACCAAGCCTTTTCTGTTGCAGACTGTTATGCAATCTTTCCAGAACCTCTAAATAGAAAGTCTGACCTGGTAAGATGAACTCCAAATGCACTACGAGTCAACATTTGGGAAGTTGATGGATGTCCAGGAACAGGGTTTGTCATCAATCAACATTTCGCTATTTTGAGAGGAGAAAACCACTCATAACCCTGAGTTTTTCCTCACAGTGCTGTCCTTCTAAGCTCTGTTCAACGTCACTACAGTTTCTACAGCATTTTTCCCCTAGAAGGAAACAAAATATCACAGCCACATGCTGTTCTCTTAAATCAGCGATCACAAAAACAAGGTTTGAGTGAAACTGTTTTTACAAAAAAAAAAAAATCACTGTGAACAGAGAGAACCTTCCTAGGCGATGCACTAACTCAGAATGAATTGCTCTTTGTTCCCCTAGCTGGGGAAAATGTGTACTATGAAGCTCTGCCAAGCCAAACTTTTTTCTTTTTTTTTTTTGGAGGGTGCACCCCCAACTCCACCCCATATAGTGCTTATGGGTTGGACGAAGGTCAGCAGTTCAAAACCACCAGCTCTTCCAAGACAAAAACAATGCTTTCTAGTACCATAAAGTTAAGAGTTTCAGAAACTCACTGGGGCAGTTCTACTCTATCCTGTAAGGTCACTATGAAGGGGGCACTGACTTGATGGCAGTGAAGTATTTGTTTGTTTGTTTATTTAATGGGAGAAATGTAGAGGGTCAGCAAAGAGGAAGACCCTTAATAAGATGGATTGACACATTAGCTGCCACCATGGGCTCAAATAACAATTGTAGGTGTGGTGAAGGACAGAGCAGAATTTCCTTCTTAGAGATAACCTCATGTCACTGAATCACAGCCTGATGGCACCTAACATCAAGAATATGAGAGAAATACATGATACCATGTAGCCAGAGTCTGCTATTAGCAATTACCCTTCTGGAGCAATTAGCATTACATAAAATACATGTAAACATATACGCTGGACATTGTGAGGAAAATATCAATGAGATGGATTGACACAGAGGCAGCAACAGTGCGTTGAAACAAAACGATGACTGGGAGGACGGTTATGTTGTACATAGATTGCTATGAGTTAGAATCAAGACAAGGAGACAGGGCACCTGATAACACAGTATTATGGGCATTAAGCAATGCATGACTATAGCTCGATTCTGAGGTCTAACACTAGTTCAATATAGGAATCACTGCAGGACTTGATAATAATATATCAAGAAAAATACAGCACAATATCCTGAAGGGAGGCAGGAGTCAACAGCAGAATAGGGGTGGGGTTCAATTAAGTGCAATGTAGCCAAGAGGAAATACAGAGAGCCAAAAAAGGCTTGACCATGATAGTGGGAAAGGAGGAAGGTAAAAGGAAATACAGAAGAGAATATAGAAGTATAAACATAGGCATATACAGATGTAAATATATTAATATGTAATGATAGGGATATAGGTCTATGTACATACATTTATAGGTTAAGTATTAAGGTAGCAGACGGACTTTGGTCCTTTACTCAAGTACCCCCTCAACACAAGAACACTTTGTTCTAATAACCTGGCATTCTGTGATGTTCACCTCTCTGACACAATCGCTGAAGTCAAAATTGGTGCATAAGCAAATGTGGTGAAGAAAAATGATGGTGCCCGGTTATCAAAAGATATAGCTTCTGGAGGCTTAAAGGTTTTAAGTTAAACAAGCAGCCATCTGGCAGGGAAGCAACAAAGCCTATATGGAAGAAGCACACCAACCCATATGACCATGAGGCATCAACAGGATCAGGTATCTGGCATCAGAAGACCCCAAACGAGAACCATTTCAATGGAACAAGGGGGGTCAGAATGGAGACCCAAAGCTCGAGTTCTCTTACAAATCTGGCTAGACCAAAGCATGTACAAATCAAAAGTTTGGACATACAGAATCCAAGACAGATAAACCCCTCAGGGCTAATAATGAGAGTAGTTGATACCATGAGCATAAGGAAAAAGAGGGGGGATTAAGAAGGGGGAGAAAGGGGGAACCAATTGCAATGACTGATGCACATCCCCCCTCCCCCCTGCCCAAGGGGACGAACAACAGAAACATGGGTGAAAGGAGATAGCGGGTGGTGTAAAATATGAAAATGAAAATAAAAATAATGTATAAATTACCAAAGGTTCACAACAGTGAGAGGGGAGAGGAGGGAGGGAAAAAATAAGAGGAGCTGATAACCAAGGGCTCAATGGTTATCATTTGGGGTCTTCTGATGCCAGATACCTGATCCTGTAGATACCTCATGGTCATACAGGTTGGTATGCTTCTTCCATATAGGTGTTGTTGCTTCCCTGCTAGATGGCTGCTTGTTTAACTTCAAGTAGAAAGAAAATGTTTTCAAAAATGATGATGGCAACATATGGACAAATGTGCTTGATAAAACTGATGTATGAATTGGATTGTTCTAAGAGCTGCAAGAGCCCCCAATAAAATGCTTTATTAAAAAAAGAAAGAAAGGAGTACTGGTGGCATAGTGGTTACACATTGTGGTGCACTCTGAAAGGTCAGCAGTTCAAAACCACAGCTCCATGGGAGAGGCTTTCTACTTCCACGGACAGTTATAGTCTTATAAACTCACAGGGCACCTCTACTGTCTTAGAGGGTCGCTATGAGTCAGCCTCAAATTGATGGCAGTGAGTTTGGTTTGGAGTTGCAGTTCATAAAATAATATACACCCAACAGAGTCCATATACATTTAGTTGAAGATGATACTTCCAAGCAAAACTTTATGATTTTCAAAAGCTCAAATGCAGTCAAATTTCCACAAGATCATTTAAAGTAAATCAAGAGTGTATACATCTATGAAACCTTGCAAACACGAAAAGGTTTATCTGATTCATAAAATGTCATAACATCAGGAATTGGTCTGAAAACTTTAAGTACAAAATGAAAAAAATGAAGACAACCAATGACTGCCTAACAATTTTATTAAGACTACAATAATGTAACCCATTCAAGAAAAAATGCATATATAATACAATAATGTCTCAAAATCAGTGCATCCCTTACATCCTCTTGATCTGTACTCAGTATTCCCTTAATCCCACATTTAAACGTATGAACTCTGAAATTCAAACCTACTGCCTCAAGTCTACTTATAGCTACTAGTTATATACTGTCTAGTTATAGCTACTATGACAGAAATACAAGAAATTGGCTTTAAATCACAGATATTTTCATATACCGTATACACTCAAGTATAAGTCAACCCGAATATCTGCTGAGGCACTTAATTTTACAACAACAAAAAAAACGGCATCAAAAGTGAACCCCTCAGGACCAGTGGTGAGAGTGGCTGTGGGGGGAGGTCAGATGCAGACATTCTCTCTGAAGGCAATCACTGCCAGATGGCTGTCTCAGCCCACCACAGGGGTGGGCCTGCTCCCTGCTGCTGGGGACAATGGACTATGTCTCCCTGAAGCTTGCAACTATTAGCTTGGTCCTGTAGGTGGGGTTTACACCCTACTGCTAATGGTTCTTAAGGAGATCCAGCTGCCATTCTGACTCTAGGATCCACCCATCTTGCAACGTGTACCCCCAATCCCTCCTCTTCCTATTGCATGGATCCCCCTTCCACTATTGTATTACCTATAGCACAACCCCTTCCTGTGACTTATGTCTTCACCTGTAATTAGGGGGCTTGCATGTCATCAGAGCATATAAAAACCTTGGTTAGCATTAAAAATTCTCTCTATCTCCACATGGACCAACAAGCGGGGCTGAGGTGAGCATGCTACCATGAAATGCATCTGACTCCATTATTTCAATATCTCTTTTATCTCTCTTGCTATGACTTTACTTTAATCTTTACTTAATATTGCTGTACAATTGCACCTACTGGACCGTAATGATGTACTAGGGACTGGCTTCCCTGGCAAGTGGTGATACCAGTTGAGTGGAGGGAAGGTGGTGTAGAAAGGGGGAACAGACTACAAGGATCTACATATAACCCCCTCCCTGGGGAACAGACAACAGAAAAGCAGGTGAAGGGAGAAGTCAGACAGTGTAAAGCATGACAAAATAATTTATAAATTATCAAGGGTTCATGAGGGAGGGGCGGTGGGGAAGGAGGGGGAAAATGAGGTGCTGATACCAAGGACTGAAGTAGAAAGCAAATGTTTTGAGAATGATGATGGCAACATATGTACAAATGTGCTTGACACAATGGATGTATGTATGGAATGTGATTAACTGATTTTTTTTTTTTAGAGGTATAAACAGGCATGTCCATATGTAAATATATTATTATGTAATGATAGGGGTATAGGCCTATGTACATATATTTATATGTTGTTGTTTTTTTTGTTTTCTTTAACATTTTATTAGGGGCTCATACAACTGTTATCACAATCCATACACACATCAATTGTGTAAAG
>NW_022103906.1:49753405-49766456 GCF_000313985.2 Echinops telfairi | reverse complement strand
CCCGTTGTTTTCTCCTCCAGATTGTTCATCCAGCCTGTCCTATCCAGACAGACCTGATTTTTTTTTAATGTGCTGAAAAACTCAGCTTATACACAAGAGGATATGGTAGGTCAGGATAGTTGTTTTTGTTGTGTTAAACATCTCTTTTTTACAAAAACTAACACCTGATGAGTTCTAAGTTTGGAGTTCTAATTTGGGGATTAATGATGTCCCAAATATCCAACTAGTCCATGATGTTACTCAGCTCCACTTTCCCTCCTCCCTTGAGGCTATCCCCCTCAATTTCCTGGGTTCAGAAAATCACTGTACCATCTCACAGAAATTCATGAAACTTTGAGGAAAGGTCTCATAGTGGTGAGATCACTATAGTCCAAAATCTGAAGGTCAGGCAGGGGTGAACCAAATGCAGGGCCCAAAGTCAGAGGTGAGAATGTCCAAAAGTCATAGCAGGTCCTCTGGCTTCTACCAAGGCTTAGTCAGGAAACAGACACCTGGCTTTCTAGGTGAGTTGATGAATGAATGGCATTGTGGCACCATTAAAAAAAAAGAGTATGCCCTGGTTCATGCAGAGGCAGTGAATTATTTAATTTGACCTTTCTGGCCAATATCTCAAATTCTCATCAAACAACTCTTCCCTGCATGGGTCTCATAAGTGTGTGTGGGTGGGGGTAAGGGGGGGGAGGTGTTAGGAGTCACTTTTAAGTAATTATGCATAGGATTCCCTAGAGCAGCATCCTGCTGCGTAAAAAAGTGAACCCTCAAAAAAAAATGAACCCTCTGAGAATTAGGAGGTGTGATCTCATTACCAACAAGAGTCAGGAATGGAGCATGTCCACTGGCTCAAGTGAACCTCCTGGATCCAGATGACATCTATAACATCAGAGGAGAAGCAGCAGAACCAGGAGCCAGAACTTGGAACAAAGTGGTGGACTTCCCAACTGTGTTAGACAGGGTTCTCTAGAGAGATAAAACCAAATTCCTGATAATATTATATATTTATTTATAAAGATAATTAGATATATAATGAGAAATGAACTGTTAAATCATATACAGATAAATAGACAATACAAGAAATAAACAGTTAAATTAGAAAGCACTATAAATGGCTTAGTACAACTCATGTCCTTGAGAGACTAGCAGTCCTTCAAATCTCTGTCTGATGCCAGATCTTCCTCTATTTGTAGAGAGAGCTAGGCTATGTCAGCACAGCAGCCAATCACAAGGCAGGTCACCAACCGCCAGTCCCCAGCTCCAGAGATGTCTTAAAGGGACCTCAACTTACAGCAACACAGTCCACAGCCTAGGCGTCCCACAGGCAGTGTAGCCTTTAAATTGAGGCACAGAACAAGCAAGGCAGCCGCACACTGGTCCGATGATCACAGAGCGAGAGACAAGAAAGGCAAGGCTCACCAAGCCACCCATCTCTCGGCCCCTCAGTCAATCCCACCTGCATTTATCAGCCAGGCTGGCACAATAAACTATCTCACCAACCCACGAAGCAAGTAAAGATGAGTGCACTCCAAGGCTGCCTTGTGAACTGAGATGCCTCTGGGCACTTAAACCTATAATGCCCAAATTTTTATTTTTAGGAAAAAAATTTTGTTGTTTTTATTCTTTACTTTCACAGTTATCAATATATATAACAACCAAAATATATTTTAAAAATAAAATTTGCAATGTTTTTTAAATGTAACCAAATCATCACATTCGTCCATGGATTTATAATACAAGAATAAAAAATGTACCTTCACTTCTATATTATTTTTCATCTTATTTTATTGTTAAATAAAAAGACTGAAACCTTATTTTATTTATAAAATATAATACAAAATTTATTTGTTTACAATTTTAGTTAGTGAGAAATTTAACAAAACTTTTTTTTTTCTTTTGTGATACAAAGATGAACCTTGCATTTGTTGTATAAAAATACTGGTGCACTCTTGCAATTTATATTTTTGCATCTTCCTCTGTTTGTGACCTCAGGGTAATGGTGAAGACCATCCAAAGGGGTATCTCTTCCAGGGACACTTTTGGTGGCAGGACCTCTTCTCTTTTTGTAGCAAACTCAGCATCAGTAAAGCTAGTAGAAGGTCTGCCTCTTTTTCTTGGTCTATTACTTTTTCCTTCAAGAAGAAGAGCTTCGGCGATACTCATTTTGAACTCTTGCAGACTTTGGGAATTTGTGAATTATCATTGAAGTGAAGCTTAGACTTTATATCTTCCCATCTATCTCTGCTTATCACTTCCAATACAATAGGACAGTTTAGTGTGCTCTTCCAATATAGACATGAATTTGAGAGCTTCCCCATCAACATAGCAAGCAGAGTACCTGCAAATTGCTCAAGTTCCTGGCTAGTCAGTGCAAGAGGTTTATTGGGATTTTGCTGGATTGCATAAAAATTTGATTGGTCGACAATATGAGTAATGATATCCTTCGAGAAAAAAATGTCTAAAATATTCAACAGGATGCTTTACTAATCCAGAAGAATCTATTTGTCCTAACCATTCAGGCAGAGGTATAGCTGTACCGTCTCCAGAAATGTGCCGCCAAAGAGGAATTCTTCCATTCTTGATGTAGATGGCTTTGAACTTGTAGTTATTGGAATTGATTCTTCAACTTCAAATGAAGTTTCTAATTCATCTTTACTATTATCATTACTAACTACGAGGTCTTCTAATTCATCCAAATCAGAATTGGGCATATATTCACTTCCTATCATGGGAAAAAAAATATATTTTTATCAAAATAGTTTGAATAGTAATATAATTAAAATTTTATATTGTAAAATCAAAAATTTTAAATATACATTTTATTTACCAATTTCATCCATATTAGCATCTGGTTCCTTGTCTGAGTCTGTACCTCTTCCTTCTAGGTCATAAATTTGTGGTTTTCCATAAAACAAATCATAATCCATGCTGTGGTAACTTTTGTCACCGTCAGTTCAAAAGATGAACGGAACGAATTCATTACATTTAGAAAAAGCGTAAATATAAAATAAATATAATGTTTTTATGAGTATTACACTTTTGACATAAAAATTAGTTTTATGAACATATACAAAAAATATCAACACTAAAACTTAACTAGATTGAAAATGATCGTAAAATGCACTGAACGCAAACGACCACTTAACCTCAAACGCACAATAGGTCAAAACATGTGCCACTATTCAAGCATTTTGCCATTAAAATGCGTGACTAGCAGTATGCATTTGTACTAGTAATGTGCGACAATTTCATCGGCATCTTCGTCGGCTCCAAAAGCTTTATAATTTTGGTACCAGATATGTTTTAATTAAATGTTAAGAAAACGTCATGCTCGGCATTGTTGGGTTAATTAGGGAAGTTGGACTTGCTGACCCACAACTGGAGCTGAGGGCCTTCAGGCCGAGGTCTATTTGGGTGGAGTGCCTCTGGGAAATTAATTCAGGGAGCTGGGTTTGCTGACCCAATGAGCTAGTGAATGCCTTGGATAGAGACTTACAACAGGGTGGTATGCCCCTCTTTGCATTTATTAGACAACTTGAAACTTTATAACAGTCCTGATAAACAAGCACCCTGAGCATTTTCACAGCATTACAATCTGTTAACTTCCTTTATAAACCCTTTAATCACGAATTCTGTCTGAGTTCTGTTTAGCCATTTTAATGGATATTAGAACCCGAAGAAGTGAAATAGAGAACATGAAGGCATTATAGTTTGCAATCTCAAAGAAGCCATCAGCGAAACAAATAGTTTGGCCCAATCCACACACTCTACTAAGGTCAGGTCTTAAGTCCACCCTATTCCTGGTTAGTAGAGAATGCCCTCCAAAATGAGATTATGACCACAGGCCAAAAAAAGTTCATAATTATAATATACTGTGGTAACCCAGCTTAGCATAAAGAACTCCATTTTGGCACTATAGGAACAAGGAATTACTAAACCTGAATGAAGGTTGAACATGATGGTGGGACAAGAGGAAAGTAAAAGGAAATGGAGGAAAGAACGAGGAGGTATGAAATTTATAAAGGTCTAAATCCAGGAATGTACATATGTAAATATATATGTAACAAGAGAGTACTAAAACTATGTACTAATATCTTTATATTAAGAATTAAGGTTGCAGATGGACATTGGGCTTCAACTCAAGTACTCCCTCAACACAAGAACAGTTTGTTCCAATCCGGCATGCTGTGATGCTCACTTTCCTGACACAATCACTGAAGACTTTTGTGATGGATGCATAACCAAATGTGGTGAAGAAAGTTGATGGTGCCTGGTTATCCAAAGATATAGCGTCTGGGGTCTTAAAGGCTTGAAGATAAACAGCGGCCATCTAGCTGAGAAACAACAAATCCCACATGGAAGAAGCACATCAGCCTGTTTGATCATGAGGTATCAATGGGATCAGTTATCAGGCATCTTAAGACCTAGAACAAAATCAGACAATGAGAATGGGGGCTGGGGAAGGGGCCATGGAGAAGAGACCCAATGTCCATGTGTAGACAATTGGACATCCCCTCATAGAGGGGTCACAGGGAAGAGATGAGCCAGTCAGGGTTCACTATAGCACTGATGAAACACACAACTTTCCTCTAGTTCTTTGGTGCTTCCTTCCCTCCACAATCATGACCTCAATTTTGCTTTACAAATCGGGTTAGACCAGAACATGCACACTGCTACAGATAAGAGCCCAAAACACAGGGGACACAGGATAGATAAACCACTTGGCCAATTATGAGAGTACAGACACCAGGAGGATTAGGGGAGAGTGGGGGGAGAAAGGGGGAATGGATCACAAGGATCAACCGATAACGCCTCCCAGGAGGACAAATAATGGAAAAGTGGGTGAGGGGTGATGGAAGACCATGTAAGATATGAAAATAATCATCTAAAACTTATCAAGAGTTCATGATGGAGGGTGGGTGGGGAGAGGGGAAAGAAATGGGGAGCTGATATCAGGAGCTCAAGTGGGAAGAGAATGCTTTGAAAATGATGATGGCAACACATGTGCAAATGTGCTTGACACACTTGATGAATGTATGGATTGTGATGTAAGAGCCCCCAATAAAAGTAGGGGGGAAAATTAAAATTAAAGAAAATAATAAAGAACTCCATTTTGTTTTAAAATGCCTTCAACCCTCTGCTAGCATAGCAGCTAGCTCCACCTAGGCCCCTTCTACTCAACCTTGACTCTCTCTAGACTATTCCTGATTTCCTGCCTGCCCAATTAGCAAAGAAATGTAAACTATCCAATCAGACTCAGTTATCACCTGCAGCTGTTGTTCTACCTAGCACCACCACTCACTGGCGCCCCTTGGTACCTTGCCTGCCTGATAAGTAAAGAATGCAACTGCCTGTATTTTTTTCTCTCTTTAAGCCAGTCCTCTGCCTTAACAATAAAAATCCTGTTCTTTTCTTTATTTAGGGTAGAGAGTAATTTTTCAGGGTGTTAGCCCCTCTGGGTCCAGCGGTAAATAAAAGGCTATTTTTAATCAAACACAAAGTGGCTATGAATTACTCTCTCACAGCTACATTACAGTATTACATAAGGAAGTATGGCTAGATGGGCTCTGTCAAGTGACTATGACTCAATTGTTGCCAGGTGTCACTCACAGAGAACCCCTACAAGTCCAAATTCAGAGCACCTGACCTCTTGGGAAAGTGTCTCTCTAGGCTTTGGGGGAAGATCCTTGTCTCTTCTACTATTCCTGGGATTCTTCAGGGAACATCATCACATGGCATCTGCCTTCCCCCATTTGTGCTTGATCCTATGTCTCACCTGGTTTTTTTAGAATTCAAAAGTATCCCACCACATAATTTAAATCAAAACCACCACCACCACGCGCTGTCAAGCCAATTCTAACCCATGGCAACCCTATTTAGAACATCCAAGATGTATCAATCTTTACTGGAGCAGATAGACTGACTCACCTTTCTCCTGTGTGGATTTGAAGTTAGCAGTCAAACCCTTAGACGACAGTGCCAACAAAGCTCCTTATACACATATTCCAGGAGAATAAGTCAATGCATAGTACCAATTATGTCCAGAGGATAAAGCTAATTATTTATGAAACACCTAGGGCTGTATAAACTGATTTCTGCTCCTTCCTACTTTTTCAATCACCTGGATTTTCAGCAGTTATTTTTTCTCTTCCTTTCAACTTTCTCTTCATCTGTTCAACTCTCTCCTCCCATTAACAGCAAAACGATGGACTGTTTCCACTGCCTCATAACCCACTCATTCATTAACCTACTACAATCCAACATCCACCCTAGCACCACAGTGGCCGACATCAACCTTCCAACCTCTTTATTGCTAAATCCAAAAGACCCTTTACAATTCTTATCGGACCTCTTGGCAGACCTCTCAGAATGTTTTCCTCTAGTGTAAGGTGACCAGACATCCCGCTTTTGGTGGGACAGTCCCAATTTTTAACAATTTTTCCCATGTACTGCAGGGTTTTAAAAAAGTCCCAATTTGTGGAAAGAATTCATGACAAGCTAGGGTATATGGTTTTCAGCTGCCATGTGGCTATTTCACCAGGATATGAGTTTTATCAATGGTGTCCTGCTTTACCAATGTTAAAATCAGGTCACCTTAATCTAGTGACATCCAAAATGCAGGTTTCTTTCTATCTCTGGCAAGCATATTCCCTGCAGGAACCCAAAATATTGACATCACTAAGGATTTTGCATTGTCTTCTATTTTCACTGTGCATATTCTGTTTGGGTGAGTTTGTCCAGTACTATGAATTAATTACCATTTACGCTAAGGACTACCAAATCCACTTTATCTTTAAATTAGATCAGAGCTCTATTATCTACACTTTCTAAATTCCCTGCGAATTTATTAAGTGTGGATACACTTGAGGCCCTGAGAATAGAGCAAAACTGCCCTATGGGATTCTCAAGGCTGTAATCTTTATGAAAGCAGAATGCCACCTCTTTCTCCTGAGAAACCTTTGGTGGGTTCATGTAGCAGCTCAGTGGTTCCCCACTGCACCATCAGGGCTCCTTCCGGTATGTTAACTGCCTAGCAAACATCTTCATTTGAACTGAACACAGGCATCTTACAATGACCCAGAAGCAAACATATTATCTTTCTCCCCAAATTTCTCTGTTCCCAAGATCCCCCTTCCAGTAAATAAAGTTTCCCTTTTACCAAGATAGTCATCATTCTGATCTCCTTTTCTGTCATTCCACACACAACCAATTACCAAGTACTGTCTAGTCTAGCTCCTAAATAGCTCTGATCTACAGCAATTCTTCTTCATTCTTACTGTCACCAGCAATTTCAAGTAATCACTACTTCTCACCTTCATTTCTGCAGTAGCCTCTTGAGCAGACGCCTTTATGTGAAGCTTGTTTGTTTCCCTTTCTACTAAGCAATTCTCTACTGCACAGCAGAAGCTGCCTTTCTACATAAAAAACTCATTTTATCACATGCAGGGTAAAAACTCTTCCATTGTTCCCACTGCTTTCAAGATCAAGTCCAGATTGTTTAATAAACCTCAAGAGATCCTTTAGTATTTACCTCCAACTTCCATTCTAGCCTCAATCTGTTACTTTCCAACCCTATAAACTCTATCTATCCATAAGGAACTACTTTCAGTTCCCTAAATGTGTAGTGCCTTTTCCATACTATAGGATGTTTACCACTGTTCTCCTGCCTACAAGACTCTCACCCCCTTTCTGTGGTTATTTATGTGTATCCCTTTAGATTTCATCATACCCCAGTGTCCTGGTGGCATAGTGGGTTATTTACTGGGTTGTTAACAGCAAGGTCAGCAATTCAAACTCACCAGGGACTCTATGTAAAAAGAGAGATGTGGCTTTCTGCTTCAGTAAAGTTTTATAGCTTCAGAAATCTACAGAGAAATTCTTGACTGTCCTATAGGTGGGTCCGAGTCAGAATCAACTTGATGGCAGCGAATTTGGTTTGCTTTACCCCAGTGTACTACCATAACAAGTTTCTGGTTCAATGCACTTCTGACACTCTATTGTAATTACTTGCTTCCCTTTCTGAATGTTTTACTGGGCTGTGAACTATAAGATGTATCAGAGATTGCTGTTTTATTTACTGCTCTACTTCCAAAGTAAACATGGTCCCTGACAGGTAGTTGTCATTGCATGCTAGTGAGTTTTCTTTGACTCACAGCAACCCCATGCGACAAAGCAGGGCTGTCCCAGAAAATTTTCTTAGCTGGATTTTTTTTTTAAGCTCATTTTGGATTGGTGGGGAAACTGGCGACCCAATAGGATGCACCCGTCCAGAGCTCCTGCTGCCAGACCAGAAAGTTGGGAGTAATTCTCCTACCAGCTACAGAGCTCTACACCAAGGTGGGTATACCCACACGCCCTCCTCAGCACTCCAGTCGCAGAGGAAAATACCACAGGCCATCCGAGGCGCTCCAAGAAACGTCAAGGCTACTTAAAGATCAGCCAGGGAAGCAAGGCCCTCGTGGGCCCACAACTACCCGACCAGTGTCACATGAGAGGAATATCCAACACACATTCCAAGTAATGGAATACTGGATGGCCAGGACAAGAGTGAAACCACAGGAAGATATAACAACAGCCGGACCCCTCAGTACAGGTACCAGCAGGTAGTTCATAGAAGATCTCATACGAATCCCCCAAGAGCGAGCCCAGGGCTCTTTGACTCAGGAAGATGGCTCCAGGCTCCTCTAAAACAACATGTAAACAGCAACCAGTTCTAACAGCTTCAACGAGAGAGCAGGAGCAACAGAAGAAAATGCCGGAAGAAGTCATGAAACTAACTATGGGCATAGAAGAAGCAGATATTGACCTGCCACAAAAAGAAATTTTCAAAATGCTGCTTGAAGTCATAAAGGATATGAGGGAAGCAATGCATAAAAAAGATGAGATGATAGAAGAGATAAAGGCAATGCACCAAAGGGAAATACATGAGTTAAGGGATGAAATAATGAAATCCAGTGAGAAATTGACATATCTGGCCAATAGGCTTGAGGAGGCAGAGAAGTGTACCAGTGACCTAGAGGATAACAAGCAGACCTCAACAAACGGGAAAGCAGTCAAATAAGACAATCAAATTAACTGAACAAAACTTGAGTGCCATGTCTACTGCTATGAAAATAAACAGTATTAGAATAATTAGACTACCGAAACAAGACACAACAAAGAAATCAACGGCGAAAATAGCAAGGGAATTCTTAGAGGAAAACTTCCCCAGCTTAATAAAGGAAAATCATGCAACCATTCAAGAGGCTGGAAGAACACCAGCCAGACTAAATCCCAAGAATAAGTCACCAAGACACATAACTGTCAAATTATCCAACTTTGAGGAAAAGGAGAAGATGATAAAAGCACCTAGGGAAAAGCAAACAGTCATGCATAAAGGTACCCCAATAAGAGTATGTTCAGACCTATCAGCAGAAACGATGAAGAAGAGGAGGGAATGGAGAAAAACATTCTAAAAACTGAAGGAAAACAACGCAAACCCAAGAATACCTTACCCAGCCAAGTTGTCTATTAAGATAGGTGGCGAAGTAAGAGTCTTCCCAGACAAGGACAACCTCAAAGAATACACAAAAATAAACCCAGCCCTACAAAAGATCCTTGAGGGTCCAGTATGGGCAGAAGAAAAACACTCACTGAGGGCAAATAAGAGACCATCACATAGAACAACTCCAGCCATAGGACGACAAAGAAGAAACATCCCCCAGGATAGCATCAACTCAATAGTGGAAATAAGACAAACATAAACCACACACACAACACAAGCGGATAAGATAGGTAGATAAGAAAATGCCCAACAAAAAAGGCACAAGTTGACATCACAGAGTCCACAGATATAGTAACACTGAATATCAATGGCCTGAACTCAGGCATTAAAAGGCAGGGGCTAACAGACTGGCTGAGGAAACATAACCCATCGATCTGCTGCCTCCAGGAGACTCATCTCAAGCTTGCTGACGAAAACAAGTTGAGAATTAAGGGATGGAGGAAAATATACCAAGCAAATGGTAATGAAAAAAAAGCAGGGTAGCGATCTTAATATCAGACCAAATTGACCTCAAGATACAGGCCATAACAAGAGACAAGGAGGGGCACTATATAATGCTCAAGGGAACAATAGACCAAGGACCAGTGAGCATAATAAACATATATGCACCTAACAAGAGACCAGCAAAATTCGTGATTCAAACACTCAAAAAGATGATAAAAGAGATCGCAGGCTCAACATTTATAGTTGGTGACTTTAATACACCACTCTCTGAAAAAGACAGATCATTGGGAAAGAAACTCAACAAAGAGACTAGAGCTAAATAGCACACTTGGACAACTTGATTTGATAGATATCTTCAGAGCGTTCCACCCACATGCAAAAAAATTCATTCTTTTCAAGTCCACATGGCACATATTCGAAAATAGACCACATGCTGGAACACAAGTCAAACTTGAGTAAATTCAAGCACATAGCTGTAATACAGACATCTCTCTCTGATCACTGTGCCATAAGGCTGGAAATTAACAGAAGGACGGTGAAGAAAACTAGGGCAAACAATTGGAGGATGAACAATTTCCTATTGCAAAAGGAGTGGCTATTGACCCAGATCAGAGATGAAATCAGAAAGTTTCTAGAAACCAACAAGAACAAAAATACGATGTACCAAAACCTGTGGGATACAGCAAAGGCATTTATCAGAGGCAGGCTGATAGCAATAAATGCACACATTAAAAAAGAAGAGAGACTCGTGGATATGCTGACACAAAACTTACACCAATTAGAGCAGTGTCAGAAGAACAACCCTACTAATAGCAAGAGGATAGATATAATAAAAATCAGAGCCGAGATATAGGAGAGGGAAAACAAGAAAACTATGGAAAAAATTAATGCTGCTAAAAAGTTGGTTCTTTGAAAGAATTAACAGAATTGATAGACCTCTGGCAAACCTAACCAAAGAAAGGAAAGAATAAAGGACGCTTGCAAGGATGAGGGATGAAACAGGTGATATTACAACGGACCCTAATGAAATTAAAAGGATAATTACACAGTACTATGAACATCTATATTCTAATGAATTCAACAATTTGGAAGACATGGACAAATATTTGGAAACACAATCCCTCCCTAGACCATCCAAAATGGATGTCAAGAACTTCAACACACCCATAGCAATGGAAGAAATAGACAAGGTAATCAACGGATTACCAACAAAAAAATTCCCTGGGCCAGAAGGATTCACAGGAGAATTCTAGCAAGCATTCAGAACTGACACCAATCCTATACAAACACTTCCAGAACATAGAAAAGGACAAAAAACTCCCAAACTCTTTCTATGAAGCTAGTATAACTTTGATACCTAAAGTGGGCAAAGATGCCACAAGAATTTAGAACTACAGACTGATATCCCTAATGAACATTGATGCAAAAATTCTTAACAAAATACTGGCCAATAGAATACAAAAGCATATTAAAAAATAATTCACCGTGACCAAGTGGGATTCATACCAGGGATGCAGGGGTGGTTTAACATACGAAAGACCATCAGCATTATTCGCCACATTGACAGGAAAAAAAAAGATAAGAATCACATGATAAAACCGATAGATGCGGAAAAAACATTCGACAATATCCAACACGCATTCCTGTTTAAGACACTCAAGAAGATAGGAATAGGAGGAAAATTCCTCAATATTATACAAGCCATATATGAATAACCAATAGCTAACGTGGTAGTTAACAGAGAAAAGACGGAAACAATTGCACTGAAAAATGGGACCAGACAAGGATGCCCCTTGTTCCCACTCCTATATAACATCGTACTGGAGATCCTAGCTAACAACATAAGACAAAGGAAAGATATTAAAGGTATTCAGCTGGGGAAGGAAGAGGTGAAAGTATCATTATTCGCAGATGATATGATTCTATATATCGAAGATCTCTTAAACTCCACAAGCGCAGTGTTGGAAGCAATAGAGGAATATGGCAGAGTGGCAGGCTACAAAATCAACAAACAGAAGTCTATTGGACTACTCTACACATCAGACAGAAGAGGCGATTAAAAAGCTAGTGCCCTTTACAATAGCCAAGCACAAATTGAAATACCGAGGGATATACCTGACTAAAAAAATAAAAGATCTGTATGAGGAAAATTATAAAACACTACTTCAAGAAATCAAGAGTGACCTCAAAAAATGGAAGAATATCCCATGCTCGTGGATTGGCAGACTCAACATAGTAAAGATGTCAGTTCTGTCCAAGGCACTATATAAGTTCAATGCCATCCCAATACAAATGCCACCATCCTTCTTCAAAGAATTGGAAAAACAGATTACCAACTTCATATGAAAGGGGAAGAAGTCCAGAATTAGCAGAGAACTCCTCTAAAAGAAGGACAAAGTGAGAGGGCTTACTCTACCTGACTTTAGCATGTACTATATGGCCACAGTAGTCAAAACAGTGTGGTATTGGCATAATGACAGATACTCAGACCAATGGAAAAGAGCTGAACACCCAGAAATAAAAACATCAGCATAGACAACTGATCTTTGATAAGGACCCCAAAAATATTAAATGGAAAGCAAACGCCATCTTCAATAAATGGTGCTGGAAAAAATGGATATCTACCTGCAGAAAATTGAAGCAAGACCCTTACCTCACTCCATGCACAAAAAATAAACTCAAGGTGGATCACAGACCTTGAGATAAAACCCCAAACAATTAGGGCCATAAATGAGGGAATTGGGACAAACCTGAGAACCTTGGCACAGGGAATACATAGGCTATCAGAAATAGGAAAGGATACAAACATAGAGGAGTCACAAATAGACAAGTGGGACATACTGAAGATAAGAAACCTGTGTACATTGAAAGAATTCACCAAGAGAGTAATAAGAGAGTCCACCAACTGGGAAGACATCTTTAGCAATGAAACATCAGACAAAGGCCTTATTACTAAAATCTAAAATACCTTGCAAGCTCACAGTAAGAGAAAAACTAACTGACCACTGAGGAGGTAGGAAAAGGACCTGAACAGATGTTTCACAGAGTCTGAAATCCGAATGGCCAATAAAC
>NW_022103906.1:49735068-49749622 GCF_000313985.2 Echinops telfairi | reverse complement strand
ATAATAATTTATGAATTATGAAGGGTTCATGAGGGAGGGGGAGGGGGAGGGAGGGGGAAAATGAGCAAATGATATTAAAGGCTAAAGTAGAGGGCAAATGTTTTGAGATTGATAAGGGCAACAAATGTACATATGTGCTTGACTCAATGGATGTATGTATGGACTGTGATAAGAATTGTACGAGCTCTCAATAAAATAATTTTTAAAAAGCTCATTTATTGGGGGCTCTTACAGCTCTTATGACAATCCACATCAATTGTATCAAGCATATTTGTACTTATGTTGCCACCATTATTTTCTAAACATTTATTTTCTATTAGAACCCTTGTTATCAGCTCCTCTTTCTTCCCTTCCCCCCTTCCCACACTCGTGATTAAAAAAATTATTTTCATATTTTATACCGACCACTTTCTCCCTTCCCTCACAGTTTCTTCCCCCCTCCTTTCACCACCTTCCCCCTACCCTCTTGGTATCGCTACTCCCTTTTCTGTGCCTGAGGGGTTTAACTGACCTGGATTCATGTGTTGTGAGCTCTTATCTGTACCTGTGTGCATGTTCCAGTCTATTGGCTGAAATTTTTATGGAAGCAAATCACCAGTCTTTCTCCCAAAAGAGCTAAGTGGAGTTAAGCTACCAGTCTTAATGTTTATACTACCAAAGTTCCTTGACCTGTCTTAATCACCAGTGTTTCCTAAAAAATATATAGACTTCTGGTATACGAGGAGGTACACACCCCAAAAACAGAACTGCACTGGGTGGAGTGGAGTTTTCATAGTACATACACATTTTTCCCTTTGGGAAAGCATCAAGTAACCTGCTCTGAATTAGTACACCCAGGTTGTCCCCTGGGAAGGTTTTTCTCTGGTCACAATGAATTTTTTCATAAAAGCCGTTTCGCTCAAACCTAGTGTTTTATGATGGCCAATTTAAGAGAACGGTGTGAAGCTGTGAAATTTTGTTTCCTGCTTGGGAAAAATGCTGCAGGAACCGTTGTGATGACGAACACAACTTGCAAGGACTGCGCTATGGACAAAAGGTAAGTGTAAGAGTGCTTTTCTGTTTCAAGAAAGGTGAAATGTCGATTAATGACAAACCTAGTCCTGGACATCCATCAATTTCCCAAAGAGATGAATATGTCAACTTGTAGTTTGTTCTACCAGGTCAGACTGTTAACCAAGCTTTCTACTTAGAGGTCTGAAAAGATTCCGTAACACTGTGTGACAAAAAACGCCTGATCTGTGGCAGATGGGAGACTGGATTTGCCACCATGACAATGTACCTGCTCACACAGCCATGTCAGTGTGCCAGTTTTTGGCAAAAAACAGCATGCCTCTCTTGCCCCACATACCTTACTCACTTGACCTTGCTCCGTGCAACTTTTTGTTTCTTTGAATGAAGAGGAACATAAAAGGACAGCAATTTGATGACAAAGAGGTGAAGAAAAGTTGAGGGAGGTGCTGTCAGCCATGCAGACAGATGAGTTTGAAAAATGTTTCCAAGAATGGAATCACAGATTTGACAAATGTATTAAGTGTCATGGAGAGTACTTTTAAGTGATAAGGTTGTTTTGTAAAAAAAAATTAAATACAAAACTTTGAAAAAAATTCCGGTTTGGAGGAGGTACCCCCTCGTAGGTTGGCAACTCAGACTAACATGCTACTTATTCCCTCTACAACAAAGAAGCCAGAAAGTGGGGGCACAGGATAAACTCAGTGCCCTGATTCTCTGAGGAAAGAATAGCTGAGTGGGCTGGACACACCTACTGGGAAATTGGGGAGCAGAATCCACAAACAATTATCAGTAATTCTGAAATCCTCCAACTGGCTCCACCTATAATTCTGGGCAAACCGCCCAAGACCTATCAGATAGTCAAGACCTACCCAGCAGCACAACTCCTACCCCAGTGCAGTGAAGAAAAGTGGCTGGTTCTCTACAACCTGCAGGTGAGCATGCCTGTGGACCACTCCTGGGACACTTAGCAGCTGGTGGAGTCCCACCCTTTATATGCAAAAAGCAGCGGGGGGCAGGGGGACAGTCTGACAGCATGACTAGGTGGGGACCAGAAGGAAAGTGGCACAGCAAGGGAAACAAACATAGGGACACTAACAAAAGGGAAGCGACACATCCCCAAGGCTGCGTCCCAGGTGCCCAAACAATCCAGCACAGAAAACTGCAGAGGCTGGGACTGCCATCATGGCTACAGCACCTGCCCTAGCTTGAGGCTCTGATCTCCTGGAGAAGCCTGGGCACAAAGCAGCCACTTGATTGGGTTTGCTTTCTTTTCCCTTCCCACTTTCTCTATATTGAGAAACCTCCAGCTTTAATAGGAAAAACCAACCTGAGTAACCACACCACCTGAGGGTCACAAAAATCAGGGGGCTGTGTAAAACACAGTATCCAGGTTTCTGCTTTTTTTTTCTTGTAGCTTTCTTCCGATGTTTTAATAAACAACAAGTGGAGGGACACAGAAAGTGGGTGGGAAGTGGGAGGGTAGATATATTGCCTAAATCCCCCTAGCTCCTTGTTGGCCAGAAAAGACACCCTATTCTTCCCTCATGCACTAGTGAATACAATTCAATTGTGCAAAATGTTTGCAGCACTATGAGCACACATTGGTGACTGGGAAGCAGAAATAGCTTGCTGGCTCTGGATATGCTGAATGGGTCTGCATGTGGTTCCTGTTCATGTGATCATTCACAAGTATCTTTTATTCTCTTTTTAATTTCTTGCTACTGTTTGCTTTTTGTGTTTTGTTAGTTTTTACTATTCCTTTCTCACATCGCTTGATGGAGACAATGGTCCACACAATGAAGGAAGAAAAGTTGGCACAAATAAGTCACCAATCTGCAGAGCCAGAAGGATTTCTTGATAAAAAAAAAGCATTGGAAATACAATAAAAAGAATTCAGAAGTATAAAGTTCAGATGCTTTCTATGGATGGAGAAAAAGATCAGGAGTGCCACTGAAAAGAGGTAAATGAAAAATCTGAACCCACAGAACAAAAAAAAAAAAAACAAGCAGAAATCTAGATTAATATTAAGATAATAAAATCAGAAAACACTAAGAGTAGAGCAGATCTGAAGCAATGGAAAAACTGAATTAGTGAGCTTAGTGAACATGAAGACAAATCTTTCTACTCCAATCTACAAGGGAAAGAAAAGCAAAAGTCTGAAGAGAGCCTAAAAATTATGTGAGACACTATCAAGAAGAACACAGGAGCCCTGGTAGCAGAGTGTATACATGTGGGGCTGCTAACCAAAAGGTTAGCAGTTTAAAACCACCAGTCACCACTTTGTTTCCGGAAGAAAGATGAAACTTTTGACTCCTGTAAAGAGACAGCGTCAGAAACCTACAGGGGTAATTCTACCTTGTTCTACAGTGTCATTGAGATTCCAGAACAAAAAGGAGAAGAAAAAAAATCCACAGAAAAACAGTCAAAGAATTCTTGGAAGAAAACTTCCTAGAATTCATTAAAAAAAGGAGGAAATAGCTATTTCAGAAGTTGAAAGAACCCCAGAGAGGATAGACCACAAAATACAATCATCATGACATTCTTAGCCAAACTTTCAAAATCAAGGGCAATGAAAGAATAATGAGCCACTAGTAGAAAAAAAGCACTTACCTTCAAAAGACAATAAGAAAAAGCTAGAAATTTTCAACAGAAACCATGCAGGAATAATACATATCATTGTTGGAATAAAAGATATTATATTATGTAATAATATACATAAAACCCTGAAAGATAAAAAATTCCAACCAAAAATCTTATAGTCAGCAAAATGATCCCTCAAATATGAGGGGGAGATAACATCATTTCCAGACAAAGAGAAATTAAAGGGATTTGGAAAAACTAAACCAGCTTTAGAAAAAAATACTAAGAGGAATTCTCTGGACAGAAAATTTACATCAGCAGATATAAACCTGAGATCAACATGTAAGACATTCATTCACACACACACACACACACACACACACACAATTTCAACCCATTTAATGGGATATCCAGAACAAAACAAATTTACAAGACGGAAAATAGGAAACCAAAATGTCAATCCACAATGAAGACAAATGCAAAGAAAAAAAAGAGAAAAGTGCAGATACAAAATATTTGAATGAAAGGAAGGCAAGTAGTTCAAAAGAGAGAACAGATGGTCTTAAACTTGGGAAGAAAATAATAAAAAGGCAATCTCAAAGAAAATAAAACATCAAAATAAAAAAAGAAAAACAGCAAAAAAAATAGTAAATAGTTAAATAACAACAAAGAAACAATGGACAAGAAAACCTATAAGCAAAATAACTCGGCACAGAAATTTATTCAGAACAAGGAAACTAGTAACGCACACACACACACACACAAAAAAAATGGCAGGAACAAATCTGCACATATAAATAATGGCACTGTAAGCAAATGGATTAAATGCACTGCTTAATATACAGAGCAGCAGACTGGATAAAGAAATAGTGTCCAATAAAATGTTGCTTACACGAAACATACCTTAGACACAAAAACAAAAATAGACTACAAATTAAAGAAGGGTTACCCCCCCACCCCAGAGGAATGCATTTCAGAGGACAGCACTGAAGCTGCATCTCAAGAAGCGGGGTGCATCTGATCAGGAGCAAACGAAGAGGGAAGGAGAGAGTGGAACACACCTCTGTCCATCAAGTCCTGAGGACAGTATTACGGCTGACAGCAGCCAATGCAGAGAGGATGACAGAGCCGGCCCCATCACAAGACACGACGACGGCCCTCACTTACACATAACGCTAAGTGGGGCAGCACTGGGGATACAGTGTGGTACGTGCCCAATCCGACCCACCGCACCAGGGTGAAACACTAAGGATTTGCAGTGGAGCAGTAAAGCAACGCAGTCCCCAAAGAATGACAAAGGTGGACTTTGGGGCCACAGCATGGCACCCCAGCGGACTCCACTGGAAAACACTCATAAAGGTCAATGGACAGACCTGGAACTGTTTGAGGGCTTTTCAGTTTTTGCTGTTGGGTTTTCTTTTTTTGTTTTGTTGTTGATTTCTGTTTTGCCTTTTTTTATACTTTGCTTTGCTTTGTTTTTACCCGTATTGCTGTCTATGCATGTCTATCTGGACAAGATAAGCGAGATGAACAATCCAGAGGAGAGAACATTGGGACTGATGGTTCCAGGGAGACATGGGAGAGGGGGACATGGGGGAAAAGGAGGGGGTACCAACAAAACAGGGAAGAATAAGTGATCTAAAACTGATGGCGAGGAGGGCATGGGATGCCTGGGAGGCTCAATCAAGGGCAATGCAGTCGAGGGGAATTACCCAAACCCAAATGAAGGCCAAGCATGATAGTGGACCCGGAGAAGAGTAAAAGGAAATATAGAGAAAAGAACTAGGAGGCAAAGGACAATTATAGAGGTCTAAATACAGGCATGTGTATATGTAAATACATTTATACACAATGACAGAGGAATAGTCTATGTACCGTATATACTCAATGTGTTAGACAGGGTTCTCTAGAGAGATAAAACCAA
The DNA here is from genome assembly GCF_000313985.2 of Echinops telfairi. Classification (NCBI taxonomy): domain Eukaryota; kingdom Metazoa; phylum Chordata; class Mammalia; order Afrosoricida; family Tenrecidae; genus Echinops; species Echinops telfairi. The sequence continues at coordinate 49,744,107 of NW_022103906.1, read as the reverse complement.
ATTGCTGATAATTCAATATTTTTATTTATAAAGATAATTAGATATATATCAAGAAATGAACTGTTAAATCATATACAGATAAATATATAATACAAGAAAGAAACAGTTAAATTATAAAGCACTACAAATGGCTCAATGCAACTCACTCCCGTGAGAGAGAGTTGTGAGAGACTAGCAGTCCTTCAAGTCTAGTCTGCTGCCAGATCTTCCTCTATTTATAGAGAGAGCTAGGCTATGTCAGCACAGCAGCCAATCACAAGGCAGGTTACCAACTGCCAGCCAGGTCACCAACTGCCAGTCCCCAGCTCCAGAGACGTCTTAAAGGGACCTCAACTTACAGCGACACAGTCCACAGGCTAGGCATCCCACAGGTAGGGTAGCCTTTAAATTGAGGCCCAGGACAAGCAAGGCAGCCGCACACTGGTCCGATGATCAAAGAGCGAGAGACAAGAAAGGCGAGACTCACCAAGCCATTTATCTCTCTGCCCTTCAGTTAATCCCACTTGTGTTTATCTGCCAGGCTGGCACAATAAACTATCTCAATCCACCCCTTGCCAAACTGGCACCTGTACACAATTCTTTAGCCATATATACTTATATAATTTATGGACATTGATGAAATCACACTTATACTGATCATCAATCATCTATCATACATATAAATGAAAACACAGTCCAATTGTATCTGATATATCACACCTGAAAGAAGGAAAGATATGCAATAAATACATAAAAAGAAAATACGTTGACAATTACAAACCTCGCTTTTGCAATTGATCACATGGTCGTAACTGATAGGTAGAACTATCTTCTACGACTACCCATTCTGTATTACCTTTGCCCTCAGCAAGCACCTCAGCTGGCTGTGGTTTTTTACCTGGTGGGGTGACCCAGACCTTCATTCCTGAGGGGTCTGGGTCATTATAAATCCTGTCAGTATTGTGTTGCTGTAATTTACCATTTACTTTAATCACAGGGCATGGTAGCACTAAGAGTCGGCCTATGGGATCTCCTGGATTCCAGACATATTCTTCTTTACCTCCGTCATGTAACACCAGTCCAATTTCTCCTTGGTAATCAGGATCAATCACACCACTCAGTACAATGACACCCATCCTGACCTGTTGATCCAAAAGCAGGAGAAGCCCAAAGTGGCCAGGGGTCATTCTCAGCTGCCAGTTCAGAGGAATCCTTGCTGTGTTTCCAGGTGGGAGAGTTCCTTCCTTCGGGACCTGGACCTCCAGGCCTGAGGAACACAGGGTTGCTGGGACAGGAAGCAAAAATGCTGCAAGTGGATCACTAGGAGTAATAGTGAGTGGTGCCACTCCAGCTGACCCGAATATCTAATTTTGCCACCAAAAGTGCTGAAGAACTCGACTTATACACAAGCATATACAGTACATATATTTATCTATAAAGTATTACAGTGGCAGATGGACATTGGGCCTCCACTCAAGTACTTCCCTTGATGCAATTTGTTCTACTAACATAGCACTCTGTGATGTTCACCTTCCCTGACATGATTGCTGAAGACAAAATGGGTGTATAAGCAAATGTGGTGAAGAAAGCTGATGGTACCCGGTTATCAAAAGATAAAGCCTCTGGGAGCTTAAAGGCTTGAAGATATGCAAGAGGCCATCTAACTCAGAAGCAACAAAGCCCACATGGAAGAAGCACACCAGCCTGTGTGATCATGAGGTGTCGATGGAATCAGGTATCAGGCATTAAAGACCCCAAACAAACAAAAAGTATATCAATGGGAATGAGGGGGAGGGAAAAATGGAGACCCAAAGCCCATCAGTAGTCAATTGGACACCCCCTTACAGAAGGGCCACAAGGAAGAGAAGAGCCAGTCAAGGGTGCAGTATAGTACCAACGAAACACACAACCTTCCTCTAGTTCTTTAATGCTTCCTCACCCCCACTACCATGACCCCAATTCTATCTTACAAATCTGGCTAGACCTGAACATATATACTGACACAGATAAGAGAGCACAACACAGGGAATCCAGAGCAGATAGACCATTCAGGACCAATAAGGGGAGCAGTGATACTAAGAGGGTAAGGGGTAGGGTGGAGAGTGAGGGGGAACTGATCACAATGATCAACGTATAGCCCCCATCCCAGGGGAAAGGAAAGCAGAAAAGCGAAATGAGAGAGCGGTTGGTGTAAGACATGAAAAAAAAAAAGAATTTATAACTTGTCAAGGGGACATGGGGGAGGGAGACTGGGGGAACGAGGGGGAAAAGTGAGGAACTGATGCCAGGGGCTCAAATAGAAAGAAAAGGTTTTGAAAAAGATGATGACAACAGATGTACAGATGTTGACACAACGGATATATGTATGGATAGATTGTGATAAGAGCTGTAAGAGCCCCCGATAATTTTTTTTAATTAAAGGAGGGTCAAAAAGTATTATCAAGTCACTCAGAAAAAAAGCAGTAGTTGCCCTCTGATAAAACAGCCTTCAAGGTAAAATCCCTCGTGAGAGACAAGAGCATTACTAGCGATTAAAGGGACAACTGACCAAGAAGATATAACCATAACAAACAGAGACATACCCAGTGAAAGATCTGCAAAACACATTCATCAGACACTTAGAGCGACAGCACAACAGTAGGACTTCAATACACCACCCGGGAAGAAGGTCAGAAGATCAGGAAAGAATGCAATGACACCACAGAACGAACAACACAATCAATTTGACCTTTTAGACGTGTAAAGAATACTTCGCCAAACAGCACAATATACGTTCTATCCCAGTTTATAGGGAACATTTTCTAGAACAGACCGTGTTAGGCCACAAAGCAAGCCTTAACAAGTTAAAAACATTGCACTGTTACATATTTTTAGACCACACATTATAAAATTACAAATCAACAATACAAAGATCAAGAAGAAAAAAATGGAATGTATGGAATCTGAACAATACCTTACTTAATACTAAAAACTCACTGCCATTGTGTCAATGCTAATAGCGGCCCTACCCAGTTCTGGGTAGAACTGGCCCTCTGAATTCCAGAGAGGGAGTGGAAAGCCCTTTCTCCCGTAGAGCTACTAGTGGCTTGGACCTTGTAGAGTGCAGCCCAATTTGTAACCACTATGCCGTCAGGCTCCTGGACCAGGTCTAATAACTACTGCATTATTGGAGAAAGGAATTTTTTAATTCCTTGAGGTAAACTATTTGAGGATTTGAATGGTAAGTTATTGAATACAAAGCTGATGACCTGAAAGGCAAACCCTCACTAAATTTTCAGTGAAAACAGAGGAATACCTAGTACAAAATTAAATTGGGAATATACCTTTAACATGGATACAAGAGGACACCATGTGAAAGTGTTAACACTTGCACAGAGCATAGATGTCTAAGTAGGTTTACTCAAGAACAGCACTAAGCGGTTTACATAGTTTGGACTGAATCCTGTATACCCGTAGCATTTAATCAGAACTTCATTAAGAGTTAATGAAAAGACAGAAATGAATAGTGTAATAAAAATAATAAAGGAGGGGGGAAAAACCACAAAATCATAAATCTCATGTATCTAGATGTGCATGGGAATATGGAAATATAAATTATGGAGTCAAGAAACCAAATTTATATTCTCAGCTAAAATAGTAAAGACTCCTGACTTGGGCAATAAAAATAATTAGATAGCTACCTCTTGGTGTAAAATGTGTTTAAAAAAGCAGTACTGGCAAAAGGCTTTGAAAACGATGATGGCAACATATGTACAAATGTACTTGAGACAATGGATGTATGTATGGACTGTGATAAGAGTTGTACGAGCCCCCAATAAAATGGTAACAAATAAATGAGAGAAAAAAAGCAGTACTGGCATATGAAAGCTATGTCAGAGGCAACTGAAGTATGTTTCATTTAGTCAAACATTTTACTTCTTTCTTTAAACATATTTATTAATTTCTCAATGTTTCCAACTCTGCATACTTGCTTCCTATGTGTTACAGCCTTCTAGCTGATAATTTTCTTTAAAGACAGGGTGAATTATTCTCATGTTGGGAAGATGTTCTCATGAAATCTACTGCTCATTATACAAAAGTGCCCCCAAAAGTTCATGGAAATATTCCATTATCTTTTCATTACATTTTTCTACAAACTTTTAAAAGGCCCTTTAAACAATTCTAAATGTAGCTGATTAATAAGTGTTAATAAAGAAATAGACACCATCAAAATAAACATGATGCCCTAGAAATAAAATGTAACACGTCAAAGCAACCATAATCTCCCACAAACCCAAATCAACATCCACATCATGTCAACCAGCGGTTTTCAACCTGTGGGTCATGACCCCTTTGGGGTGGGGGGGCAACGAACTTTTCACTTTTCATAACAGTAGCAAAATCACAATTATGAAGGAGCAATGAAAATAATTTATGGTTGCAGGGTCACCACAACATGAGGAACTGTATTAAAGGGTCACAGCATTAGGAAGGTTGAGGACCACTGATGTAAACAAAGACTAAGCTTGAATGCTTGTAATCAAAAGTTAAGGAATATCTCCTGTCCATCTTTGACTATCACTTAAGTATTCTTCTTGAGTTTATCTTTAGATAGAGCATAATACATAACTAATTTTGTTTCATTACTGAACAAAATGTCTTCATAAAAATCATACACACATTTAACCATACATGTATGCAAATGCCCATGAAATAGCACCAATTCATTCACAATATAAAATCCCCCCCTAGAAGTTCTCAAATAATATAACCCTCTGCCACTGAGTACATTCCAACTCACAGGGTAAATCCTTATAAAAGTAGACAAGCGTGTTCTGCAGAGGAGCGGGTGGGTTTGAATTGCTAACCTTGTGATCAGTAGCTCTAACTTTAACCTACAGCTCCACCAAAACACTCAGTATTTCAGAATAATGATAGGCAATTTATCCCATACAATTTACTAAAACAGTAAAAACATAAGGGGAGAAGGGGAGGAAATCTTACATTTTGATTCATCATAAAGTATTATACCTGGATTTAAATAATACATAATACATACCAATTACTAAACATGTATTATGCTCTAGCACTGCACTAAGCACTAAATATACAAAGATTATTTAATCTCAACAAATACCCTAAGATGTGAATATCAAAAAGGAGGAAAATTAAATTTCAGGAAGGTTAAGTGGTTTGCCCAAGATCATACAATTTGATAGGGACTGATCTGTAATTTAAGGATCTATTGACACAATGGAGTAAGTGTTAGGCTGAAAATCGAAAAGCTTGACAATTTGAACCCACCTATCACTGAGGGACAGAGATGAGAGTTTTCTTTCATACACATCAGCAGCCTTTGAACCCCTAGGGAGCAAGCAGTTCTACTCTGTCCTATAGGGTTGCCATAAGAATTAACTTGTAAGTAGTAAATAGTTTTTTTGATTCCAGGTGCAACCTCAATTTCACTTTCCCAGGGGAAAAAAAAGCTGGGACACTGTTCCTGCCATGTCAACTATTCTGGTATATGTGTCAATGACACTTACGGTGAATTAGGTTCTGAGTGCTGTACTTTTTGGTACAATTATATCAAATTTATACTGGGCACCTGGTACTAAAACTACCAAAGAAGAAACATCTATGGTCAAAGATGAATCAAAAAAGTTATCTATGGTCAAAGCAACCTCCTAAATAGATCCTAGGGAAGTACCACACTGGTGATAAACTACTTTTCAGCATTTTCAATGTAATTTTTTTCTTCTAGCACTGTCAGAGATCAGTTTTCGAACTGGAAACCAGGCAGAAACTGGCCTATATTTCAGAAGTAAACATGCTTACTCAGTAGCGTTCAATCTTCAACTACTTAAATTGTTGACTGTGCTCTTTTTCTATCTAAAATATGTTAATATTGTCACTATATATCAGTAATAGCTTCAACTGTTTGAGAAATAAAAGTTGGTTGGGATACATTCTTTTTAATTCTCCATATTTTTTTCTTATTTACAAATTAATTTTTGTTTTAATAGTCAAATGTTTACAGTGTTTAATCACCATGTATTTTCACGTTAAAATAGTCATACAGTTGGATGTGCCACGAACAATGGTCTCAAAATGTTCGTGGACAAATGTTATTAAAAGACAATGGAATTTTTCCCTGAACTTTCCAAGGCCCCACATAAACACTTTTTAGATATTATTTCTTTCCATTGAAAGTTCATGTTATCAGTGTTCCTCTTAGAAATTATAACATTAGAAGTGCTGTGGGATGGTCTCATCATTGTTATTGTCTTCTATTCCGTTAAACCCTCCCCCATCAAAACGAAAACTTGACTACTTTTCAATCTCCTCGCTTTCTCATTAATAACTATCTAAAATTCTTGAAAGGTTGTATATAAATGCCAAATGCTAGGAAACATATATTTGTAAGTTAATTTTAAAATTTAATTTATATTTGTAAATAAGATTAATTTCGCAGTTTTTCCTAACATCAACAGAACTTTGAAGAATTTTATCTGGACAGCCTTCACGACAAAATAAAAAAGGTAAATGGAAGTGGTTAATTCTTAGTGCAAGGTTATGTGTCTGTGAAGAGGAAAGAGAAAAAGAGTTACTTTGCAAGTGAGACCATTTTTCAATCTTCACCGAGCTATTAAGAAAGTCGTAATACTTTAACCCAGATTCACATTTCAAGCAATGTGAGGGTGTATAACTTCACCAGCTAAAAAAAAAAAATCCCCATCTGCATGAAGGACCCTTGCCACACTTGAAAAATATTTCCAAAAATTTTATTTCTAAAGCTGCTACGTCCACCATTTACATGATGGGTAACTGAAATTTCATTAAAAACTTTTTAAATTTAAATTAGGTCATTCACCTTAAACCTTGCCTTTACCAAAGTTATCAGGTAATCTCAATTTCACAAATATATTTGAACAGCGTGAGATTTTTTCCCCAGGGATACATTAAGTTGAAAATTTAAAGTTTTGTTTTTTAAAAAAAAGGTAATTAAGAACACACATTTGAACACCTTTGCAGTGTGCTCTGTTGCCTCTTGAGATGGGCAATGCAGGGAGCAGATAACTGAATACAAGGGTGACGTTCCTGAAGATTTACAAGATTTGGAAGGGTATTGTCACATGCCATACACCTCTTCTAACGACACAGCTGCCCAAAACTCAACCACCAGCTTCACCAAAAGAACGCACCCGAGAATTAAAAGATGCAGGGATCTAAGGCGCTAGCGAAGGCATGGGGGCGCTGCGAGTGCTAACCTCAATCCGAGCCCAGGGTACAGCCACCCACGCAGGAGGCCTAGCCGCAAACACTCCCAAAAGCCTCCTAGGAGCCAGACTCCCGCCAGGCGGCCACGCCGCCCACGCCCCGAGGACCGGCTCCCTAGCAACCTAGGCAAGCTGCCTAGCAACGCGGCCCGCCCCAGCCCTCCCCGCCCCAGACCAGAGGGCCAGGCCCAGGGCTTGACGATACCTCCTTTTTCTTCTGTCCTCCCCCGAGCTGGATGCAGAGGAGCAGCAGGAGGAGGAGGAAAGGAAAGCTCCCGGTGGGCAGGTACCACAGCCGCCGGCCCGCCGGCCTCCGGCGTGAAGGAGCGCCCCTGGCTCCCATGGCCGCAGGGCAGTGTCTCCTCCACGCGCGGTAACCGTGCGCGCCCAGCTCCTACCGGCGTCCCACACCTGCCAGGCCCGGTTCCGCAGGCCGCTGGCCGAACGCTCGGGGGTCGCAGCGGCTTCGAGAGAAACGCGGTGGCTGCGGAGTAGGTGGAGGAGGAGACTGACAGAGCATCCGGTTCACGGGGAGAGGGTCCTGCGAAGGCTTGGGATGGGGCAGGAAGTGGGCGTGGCCAGGGAGCGAGCTGCCTGCTTAGAATTAAGCTCCAGCCTGGAGTCTCTCTCAACCTGGGCAGGTACTAGGGAGGGTGCTTAAACCCTCTGACCTGAGCCAAGGTTATTTAATGCCGAGTTGCCCAATAAGCTCTGCTTACGTACTAATTTGTAGTGAGCACTTTTTTTTCACATCAAAGATTCTGCTTCTAAGTATAGCTGGCATGTCATCAAATTCCATACCACCTCGCTAAGGAATCAAAGCCTCTTTTCAAAGGTTCAATCCCAAACATAGACAGAGTACCCAGTACGTAGCTTATTTGTGCTTAGTTTCTAATCTGCAGTGAAACGACACGTTTTTTACTACAGACTAGGGGCCTGACTTCTCTAAATACTAGCACTTCCTGGTACATTTTTAGCATATATTGAGCCATCCAATAGGCTCTCATATATCCACAAAGTTCCCTGGATGCTGAGAGGTTGGCTCAATTTCACCGGTATTCCTTTCAAATTCCACTGGGTGGGTCTGACATACCAAACAAGACATTGTAGCTCAGATGCAAAATATTTCACTCGGTCCCTATTCTCCAAAAGCCCACATTTTAGGAATAATAACAGACTATTGAGCATTTTATATGCACCAGAATCTTTTGCTTCAGGTGAACCCTTATTCCTTTACCTCAAGATATCTGCCCTTATTTGGACCATAAACCCCTCTGATAATCTGATAAAACTCATAGACCACTCTTTAGAACAGTGGTTCTCAACCTGTGGGTCACAACCCCTTTGGTGGTCCAACGAACCTTCAAAAGGGGTTGCCTGATTCATGACAATAGCAAAATTACAGTTATGAAGTAGCAATGAAAATAATTTTATGATGGGGGGTTGACAATAAGAGGAACTGTATTAAAGGGCGGTAGCATTAGGAAGGTTGAGAACCACTGCTTTAGAACATTAATGATAAATGTATAAAAGTAAATAGATCAGATTATATCAATAAAAATGAACTATATATATTTTTGTTACTTTTATTGAGGACTCCTACAGCTCTGACCACAGTCCATACATACATTCATTGTGTCAAGCACATTTGTACATGTTTCCATCATCATTTTCAAAGCATTTTCTTTCCACTTGAGCCCTTGATATCAGCTCATTTTTTCCCTCACCATCCCTCTCTCATGAACCCTTGATAAATTATAAATTATTATTTTCCTATCTTACATCATCCGCTGTCTCCCTTCAC
>NW_022103906.1:49714612-49734968 GCF_000313985.2 Echinops telfairi | reverse complement strand
CGGGAGGAGGTTATATGTCAATCCTTAGGATCGATTCCCCCTGTCTCCCTCCACCTTACCCTTACTCTCCTGATATCTTGTTCTCATTATTGGTCCTGAGGGGTTTATCTGTCCTGGATTCCCTGTGTTACAGGCTCTTAGAATCTGTAGCAGTGTGCATGTTCTGGTATAATCCAATTCATAAGGTAGAATTGAGGTCATGGTGGTGGGGAGTAGGGGAAGAAGCATTAAAGAACTAGAGGAAAATTGTATGTTTCATCAATGCTATACTGCACCCTAACTGACTCATCTCTTCCTTGTGACCCTTCTGTAAGGGGATGTCCAATTGTCTACAGATGGGCTTTGGGTCTCCACTTCACGTGCCCCCCCACATCCTCCCAATTCACATTGGTATGATTTTTGTTCTGGGTTTTTGATGCCAGATACCTGATTCCCTCGACACCTCATGATCACACAGGCTAGTGTGCTTCTTCCATGTGGGCTTTGTTGCTTCTCAGCTAGATGGCCACCTGTTTATCTTCAAACCTTTAAAACCCCAGATGCTATATCTTTTGATAGTCTTTATTGTTGTTATTTTGTTGGGTCTTTTTTTTTTTCTTCGGTTTTTTGTTTTTGATGGTGGTGGTGGTTTTGTCTTCCTTTGTTATGTGTTTGGCTTTGCCTTGCTTTTGTGCTTATTAATGTCTCTGCATGTCTATCTGGATAAGATATGTGGGATAAACAATTGGGAGAAGAAAACAATGGAACTGACTGTTCTGGAAAGACATGGGAGAAGGGAAAGTGGGATAAAGGAAAGGGGGTGGGGTCAACCAAACCAGGGACAAGGGAACAACAAGTGAACTAAAATCGATGGACAGAAGATGTAGGATGCCTAGTGGGGCTTAATCAAGGTTACTGTAACAGCAAGAAATTACTGAAACCCAAATGAAGGCTGAACATGATAGTGGGACAAGAGGAAAGTAAAAGGAAACAGAGGAAAGAACTAGAAGGCAAAGGACATTTACAGAAGTCTAAATACAGGCATGTACATATGTAAATATATTTATATATAATGATAGGGAAATAGATCTATGTACTTATATGTTAAGTATTAAGGTAGCAGATGGACATTGGGCCTCGACTCCAGGCCAGAAGACTTTGTTATAATAATCCAGCATTCTGTGATGCTCACCTTCCCAACACAATCACTGAAGACAAATTGGATGCATAAGCAAATGTGGTGAAGAAACCTGATGGTGCCCGGCTATTAAATATATTTTAAAGCAATTATTTCATGTTTGTCAAGGAGCAGTTGTATTTTAGAAATCCTAGAAAACAACAAAAATGTCAGAAAATGTATAAACATCCAACTTAAAAGTGTGCTTATGACTACTAATAGTGTGCTTATGACAACTAAAGCACAAAACAGCAGAATTTTGCTTTGTAAATGACATAAAAACTCTAGAAAATCTGGTGGCAATTTCATCTAACAGCAAATCAAACATCGTTTTCAAAAAATATTGAAAGTAATAAAAACTATAAAGTTTTTCCAGATATCTGTAACAGCTGTACTGTAATATGAATATATCTGGTGTACAATAGTTAAATTGCTCAATTAATAACGAAAGGTTGGCAATTCAAACCCACCCAGCCTCTCCACTGGAGAAAAATCCTAGTGATATGCTAGATTACAGCCTAGACAATGGCAAGGCACAAATCTCTAAATGGTAGACAAAACTTCAAGATCTCAACAAGAAAAAGTCATTCTAATGAAAATGTAGTCATGAGGACATGACAGACGATTCACCAAAGTAGACATTTCCCAGAACTCTCTACCTCCTCTCATGAATAGACATAATGCCCTTCCTATCTAATCACCCTATAAAAACCTCTCCTCCCCTGTTTACTGAGATGTGGTCTGTCTTTCCTTAGACTCCTCCATGTCTCCATTTGCAAGATATTTCTCTATCCAATAAATCGTTTTCATGTCTCCCCTTGCAGGGTACTTTTTTCTCTCTAATGAGTCTTTCTGCTTCCTTTGTAAACTTGGCACCTGCATTGGTAGTCTTACTGAGCAGGAAATGACCCTTCGATTGGGAGCTTATTCTATTAAAAGTTAGCCAGGAGACACAATACCATAGTCTTAGGGGACACCAAGGCCAATTGGCATAACAGAGTTCACAAAGACATTGTTCTCCATTCTACTTTGGTGACTAGAGACTGAGATCTTAAAAGCTCATAAGCAGTGATCTAAGGTGAGCTCATTGGTCACTCCCCATCAAGAGAAAACAACTAAACCAACTAAACCCTCTGCCATTGAGCCAATTACAATTCATAACCCTATGTAGAATTTCTGAGGCTGTAAATCTTTAGAAGATCTGGAGTTCAAAACCTCAAAAAGGAAGAACATGCTTAGCATATCTTAAACTGAAAGTACTCAAGAAAAAAGTCAACCCTCTGCATAAGCAAATGTGGTGAAGAAAGCTGATGGTGCCCAGCTATCAAAAAGTATAGCATCTGAGGTCTTAAAGGCTTGAAGGTAAACAAGCAGCCATCAAGCTCAGAAGCAACAAAGCCCACATGGAAGAAGCACACCAGCCTATGCGATCACGAGGTGTCGAAGGGATCAGGTATAAGGCATCATCAGAACAAAAAATCTTACCATAGTGAATGATGGGGGAGTGCAGAGTAGAGACCCAAAGCCCATTATTAGGCCACTGGAGATCCCCTTGCAAAGGGGTCTTGGGGAGGAGAAGAGCCAGTCAGGGTGCAATGTAGCAACAATGAAAAATACAACTTTCCTCTAGTTCCTAAATGCTTCCTCCCGTCCCTACTATCATGATATGAATTCTACCTTGCAAGTCTGGCTAGATAAGAGGATATACACTGGTACAGATAAGAACTGGAAATACAGGGAATCCAGGGCGGATGATCCCTTCAGGACCAGTGGTGTGAGTGGCGATACTGGGAGGGTAGAGGGAGAGTGGGTTGGAAAGAGGGAACCGATTACAAGGAACTATATGTGACCCCCTCCCTGGGGGACGGACAACAAAAGAGTGGATGAAGGGAGATGTCGGACAGGGCAAGATATGACAAAATAATAATTTATAAATTATCAAGGGCTCATGAGAGAGGGGGGAGTGGGGAGGGAGGGGGAAAATGAGGACCTAATGCCAGGGGCTTAAGTGGAGAGGAAATGTTTTGAGAATGATGCGGGCAATGAATGTACAAATGCACTTTACACAATTGATGTATGTATGGATTGTGATAAGAGTTGTATGAGCCCCTAATTAAATGATTAAAAAAAAGAAAAAGAAAAAAGTCAACCCTCAAGTTGCAATATTGAAAGATTCTTGGAAAAAATATTGAATTATGTAGGAAGCATCAAACAGAGATGGAAGAATACAGTCACTATACCCAACAAGCTGATGAAGCACTTAAAACATTCACTCATCTATGGCAAGAAATTTGGAAACAGCTGCTTGGTCAACTGACTGGAAGAGATCCACATTTGACCCCATTCTTAAGAAAGGTGACCCAACATAATGCTCAAATTATAGAACAATAGCGTTAATATCACATGTAAGTAAACTTTTGCTGAAAATCAACCAACAATGGTTGCAACAGTACATTGACAGGGAGTTGTCTGAGATTCAGAATAGGACATGGAACCAGGGACATCATTGCTGATGTCAGATGGATCTTGGCGAAAAGCAGAGAATACCAGAAAGATGTTTACTTGTGTTTTATTGACTATGCAAAGGCATTTGACTATGTGGATCATACCAAACTATGGATAGCATTGAGAAAAATGAGAATTCCAGAATACTTCACTGTTGCTTCTGTGAAACTTCTACATGGATCAAGAGGCAGTTGTGTGGACAGAACAAGAGAATATTGGATAGTTTAAAATCAAGAAAGGTGTATGTCAGGTTTGTATCCTCTCACCAGACACAGGTGTTTTATTCTCTATAGTGTTTTGTTCTGTTGTGCATAAGGTCACTATTAGTCAAAGGCACGTAACAACACATCCTTTAAAATGCCACATAAGCAGACACCAGCTGCAAAACTGGGAGTTCACACAACATCCTCACTTTCACCTGCTGGCTCCTTTTGGGTTTGAGTATTTCACAAAACTCACAAACATTTTTTTTTTATTACAGCACACATTATACATCAAGATTTACTTTAAAAATAAAAATGTATAACTGGGTCTGGAAATTTTCCCAAAATAGAGCTTCCATTTCCCAAAGAGGATGCATTATCCTACTCCCTTCACCTATTAAGATTTCTATTAGAACACTATTGTGTTCTAGGATTTTATTGTCCCATCTTACTTGATAGGCTAACTCATGCCTTCAGAAGTTAATTCAAATCATCCTCCCCAGGTGACTCTTTTCTGGTCTGGTCATACCCCACTGTAGTGAAAATTCTCAAGTATGGCCCAAAGTCCCAGATAAAAAGCACCCCAAAGCTCCAAGGATTATTTCTCAACAACCAAAGATGAAAACCACCTCATTTTGGGCAAATCTCAATGTCTTGTTACAAGGGGCTAAAAGAAAAGAGAGTCAGGGGACTCATTCACAAAACATGCACAGATATCCAGCATGTTGGAGTGGGGAACCAGTAAGTATCAACTTCAAGGTTCTGTTATTATAGCTGCTGGATGGAAAATATAATACCAGGAAGCAAGAATATACAGATGTATATGATATCATCTCATAGAGACACTATAGGACAAGGTAGAACTGACCTTGTGAGTTTCCAAGACTGTAACTCTTCAAGGAGTAGAAAACCCTGATTTTCTCCCTCAGAGAGACTGGCAGTCCTGAACTGCAGACCTTTTGGTTAGCAGGGCAATTTGTAACCAGGGTTCATTAGGATTGTAAAAACTATTATGTAGATACCAACATCTATTGTACAGAGACAATCATACAGAGGAAAATCCCTAAGTCTCCAAAAATATAATTTTAAAACCACTGGTGGAAAATATTTAGACATTATTTAAACAATTGGCAATTTGAAAAAGGCTTTCTGGAATGCATGTTCTAGAATATTCTATAGTGTTGAAGGCCAATAAGACTTAGCCTTGAAATGGCTGAGCTATCATAACGCAGGTGTCAGTATCTGCTGTTTGCTTCTGCAGTTGGACATTGAGACTAAGAAAAAGAACAAGGACGCCTGCAAGGTCTGGGAAAACAGAATGTTTAATTTTTATCAAAGAATCCTTGACTTGGCAGAATATAGAGTTTCTGATATATTGTCATAATATACTAATTATAACCCCGGGTTGTTTCTGCATGTATAAAAGGAAGATTTAGAATAAACTCGGGGCTTCAATATTCACTGTTGTCCTCCCAGTATTTTCTGTCTCTCTTTTTTTCCTTAATCCTCACTCCCCCTTTCAAGGACCGTTCGACTTGTCGGTAGGCTCCTACACTATAGTATGATTTTTTATGTTCTGAAATTTTTTATCAAATTATTTTAACTGTATCTTTATAAACAACAGGAATCTTGAAGTTCTTTGTCCATGCAATCAATAATAATTAAATTATTTTTAATTATTTTCAACCTAATACCATTCCCTTAGTATTGAACCAGAACATTTCCTCTTTTTTCTTAAAAGTAACAGTTATAAAAATCCTTTGTTTATGATCTTTTCATTACTGTTTGATTCATGCCCTAGATTTTCTATCTAAGTCATGAAGGGTTCATTTTCGAAACACAGTATTGAGGAAGAGTCTTGTAAAAGATTTACTCAATAGAATTATAGTACTGTACAATTTAGAAACCTCTTTGTGTTTGGGAAGCAACAACCAGCATTTTTTGTTTTACTGAGCATTTGATCATCTCAAGCAAAAATTTTATTATATAAAATTTCATTTATTTGTTTAGCATGTTTAGTGTATCAGAAGAGGCCAGAGTAGTATATGTTAAAACCAAGAAATATCTTTTTAAAGAACTAACTGTTCATTGGCTAATAACAGAGTATCAATGTGGAGAGAAATAGAAAGGGTATTTTATTAAATTGTAATTAATGAAAGCCATTTTTCATAAATTGAGATGGAATTTCCAAATCTGGAGAATGTTTGCAGACTGCATCCAGAGTTTTCCTAGATGCAGTCTGTAAATTTAACTTGCCTTATTAAAATTATATGGATGGATGGTGTGGTAGTTATATAATCTGTTGTCAATTTGAGAGGATTACAAGTGAAGGGGTGGAGTCTGAGCTGTCAATCATGTCATAGCCAATGAGGCCTCTGTGTGGGCATGGCCTTCTCCAGAGGATTCTGGGAATTCCTTTTTTCCTTTTTGGAAGTGGGAGAGGCATTCTCTCTGCTTACTCCCTGAGAGACCCTCTATTGACAAGACACATGAAGCTATGCTGATGGCAGCAAGAGCCCTGGACCTGGATTAGCCATGTGGAGACCCCTGCCAGTGCTAAAATGCTTACAATGCCACTGAATCCACAAGATTTCCTACCCACTGGCCTGTGATCTTCCTGCATTCAGTGTCATTGCATGTGTTTCATGAGTCTGAAGAGGACTTTATAGATTGGTATTGGACATGTGGACTAATATTGGATTTGTAGACTTGATCTGGACTGGACTGGGATGTTTTCTTATTATTCAATTGCTCTTGTATATAAAGCTCTTTCCTATACACACATGAGTGTCTATGAATTTGATTCTTTGGTCCACTCAGACTAACATAGCTGGTAAATATTTGGAAAATAATCGTAACATTTTTTACAAAGAAAAGAATCTAAGAGGGTCACAGGAGTGTATACAGTATCTCTGAGATACTGAAAATAGTTGCTAAAGTGTTCTATAAACCAGGAGAACATTGGAAGGGAAAGTAGGAGACCTGGTGAGCAGACGAGATAATTTTACTCTCCTGTTTCCTTATTATGCCAAAAGTTTGTCACAAGTTGGACAGAAGTGATTTTGCAACAGAATACTTAACAGTATATTTTGATTTATGGTTTTCATGATTTGAAAATGCTGTAATTTGTTGGGGACAGGTGACTTGTTTAACTTATTTTTATTTCTTTTTCAGTGATCTTTTTTTTAATGATATGGCTTTCACTTTAAAAATTAATGAGCATGAACTATATACTGAACTTCCAGATACATGGCTTTCTTTCTGATTTATTTCCTAAGCTCATTGGTGAAGTAACTGATATACTTGTTTTTAATATGCCAATAATTTTATTTCCCTGAATAAATGTTTGTTTTAAACTTGTCAATTTTTGAGGAAGAAAATGATAGATAGTTCTTTTTAAAGCACAAGTGCTGAGCTAACAAAGTATGAATTTTTTATATTAACAAAATTAAGTATATAATTGAAATTATAATCAGTCATTAACTTTTATTGGTAGAATCTTATGACAAATCTAGGCAGTTTCCTGCAAGAGTTCATATCTGTTCAAGGAGATGAAATTGTTTTTAAGCAATAATCAAAGGTTATTTCTTTGGGATAAAACCCCAATTTAATGAAGACACTCTCATTTTAAGCACATTTGTTATTTTATTTTACTAAAAATTATTTTATTCATTAATAAGTATATATAAAAGAATATAGTGGTGGAAA
The DNA here is from genome assembly GCF_000313985.2 of Echinops telfairi. Classification (NCBI taxonomy): domain Eukaryota; kingdom Metazoa; phylum Chordata; class Mammalia; order Afrosoricida; family Tenrecidae; genus Echinops; species Echinops telfairi. The sequence goes on along the minus strand of NW_022103906.1, from coordinate 49,727,396 downwards.
GAGAGGATTGTATATGGAACACACATGGTATTTTAAGTTAAGGATTGATTTTATCCAGTGATATTGAAGTGCTGGTACTTGGTGAACATGTAAAGTGTGTTTCCATTTGAGAATACAGTAAACTTTAAGGGCAGTCAAGTTTCATATAGGAAGACATTAATAATATGTGAAGTGATAAATTCAAATCAACAATGACTATATTATCTTTATTATAAGTGAAACAGCAGCCTATAATATATATCAACGTGCAAGTTATAGTAAACATTTATAGTTATAGTATAGTTAAGTTATAGTAAACAACCTGGTTGTTGAAAATAGAGAATTCTAATTAGTAGTTTACGATTATTTTTAAATCTTTCATATACTTACTTATGAATTACTTATAGTAAACAACCTGGTTGTTGAAAATAGAGAATTCTAATTAGTAGTTTACGATTATTTTTAAATCTTTCATATACTTACTTATGAATTCACACAATTGAAAATCATAATATGATAAAAATTCACTTAATGCTTAAATTATACCAGATGTCATTTAAAGTATTCATGATCCAGAAAAGTCTTGATGACACATTGCTTAAGCATTTAGCTACAAACTGAAAAGCCAAACCCTCCAGATGTTCAGTGGAAGGAAGATACAGCTGTAACGATGACATCCTTAGAAACCCAATTGGGCGGTTCAACTCTGTCCTGTGGGGTAGTTATGAGCTGGAATCAATTGGTGTTATGATGTAGAAGATCAAATGGTGATTTAGCATTATTATTGACCTTTTACTTTTTTCTCCTAAACTTTACTGACTACCCTGGCTCATTACTCAGCTTCAAAACTCCTGAAACTATTTTGAAATTATCCTTAGCATCTTCTATATGGACTTCTGTGACCACAGTTTTACTAATTTCCTTCCATATAGAATCTACTCTACTACCAAGACAATTTTTCCCCTAGCAAAATTACATATGTCATCTCCCTGCTGGGACACTTTCACTGTCTTCTTATAGCCAACATGATTAAACTTAACTCCCAGACTTCTTTTCCAGCTTACTCCTTCCAGCCTCTCTTGTTACTTGTCTATGTACTTTGTTAGCACTTTCTTCCCCACTATAAATTCCCAAACTCCTCCAAGTTCTCAATTTCTCACACACCGTGTGTTTTGCACCTGAATAAACCTTGCTCTGGGTGGCTCTTGGACTTTTCATCCTACAGACCTCACATTCCCCTGAACCTTTAAAGTCCAATTCAAGTTCTTATTTCTCTAAGTGTTCACAAAATCCTCCAGTCCTTCATGGGCTCTCTGCCTGAATGTTTCAAATTGTTCAATTTGAACAATTGATGGTGGATTAAAGTATTCATGATCCAGAAAAGTCTTGATGACACATTGCTTAAGCATTTAGCTACAAACTGAAAAGCCAAACCCTCCAGATGTTAATTTTGCAAGTGCCTTTCCACACTTGAGACTCATTGAGGACTAAGGATATTTTGTATAGGTGAGCAGCGTTTTTGTTGTTGTTAGATGCCAAGTTGTTTTATTCATGGTGAACCCATGTACAAATAAGTTGAAACTTTACACAGCCTATACAATATTCATAATCCTTACTGTGTTGGAGGCCCCTAGTGGAGCCACTGTGACGATCTGCCTTGTTCTTGATGTTCCCCACAGCTTTTCAGGTTTTCTGCCCTTAGTGTTCAATGCATCCAATCTGTTCCTGGATGTTCTCAAAATTCTGGTGGGATAGACTCAAGGTTGTATTTTGGCTCCTGTGAGCTAGTTTTAATTTTCTTCAGCTTTGTTCTGAACGTGACATATTAGCAATTGATGATCTGTTTCACAGTCAGACCCTGGCTTGGTTTTCGCTAGCTTTGAGCTTCTCCATCATCTCTTCCCACAGATGTAGTTAATTTGATTTCTATGGATCTCACCTGGAGAAAACCATGTGAATAGTTAGTTGCCTTTTGTGTTGCTGGGGATAAAAAAGGTATTTGCCATGGAGAAGTAATCGATTTTGCAAAATTCTATCATGTGATCTTCAGATTTGTTTGTATCACCAAGTTCATAATTTCCAAATACTATACCTTCCAACTTTTGCATTCCAATAACTAATAATTATCAATGCATTTAATTACATATTTTTAATTTTTTTAAATTTATAAATCATTTTATTGGGGGCTCTTATAGCTGTTATAACAATCCATACATCAATTATATCAAGCACATTTATGCATATGTTGGCATCATCAATTTCAAAATATTTACTTTCTGATTTAGCCCTTGGTTTCAGCTCCTTTTCCCCCCCTCCCTTCCCCATGCTCCTGCCCACATGGACCCCTAATAAATTATAAATTATTGTTTTACACCACCCGCTGTCTCCTTTCGTCCATGTTAAGAGTTTGTTGGTCCCCCTGGAGAGGGTGAGGGGGGGGTTATACATCATTGTATCGGTTCCCCAATTCTCCCCTTTACCTCCAACCTTCACCCTACCCTCATGGTATCACCACTCCCACTGTTGTTCCTGAGGGACTTATCTGTCCTGGATTCCACATGTTGAGAGCTCATATCTGTACCAGTGTACATGCTCCAATCTAGCAGGATTTGTAAGGTAGAACTGGGGTTATGATAGTGGCGGAGAGGAAGCATTAAAGAACTAGAGGAATGTTGTATGTTCCATTGGTGCTGTGCTGCACTCTGGCTGTCTCTTTCCTTGTGACCCTTTCGTGAGGGAACGTCCAGTTGTCTACAGATGGGCTTAGGGTCTCCACACCTACCTCCATCATTTATATCAATATATTTGTTTGTTTTGAGTCTTCTGATGCCTGATACCTTATCCCATTGACATCTCATGATCACACAGGCTGGTGTGCTTCTTTCATGTGGGATATGCTGCTTCCAGGCTACAGGGCCGCTTGTTTAGCTTCAAGCCTTTAAGACCTCCAGACACTACATCTTTCAATAGTCAGACACCATCAGCTTTCTTCAACAGATTAGCTTTTACACCCATTTCATCCTCAGTGATTATGTCAGGAAGGTGAGTAACACAGAATGCCAGGTTGTTAGAACAAACTGTTCTTGCATTGAGGAAGTACTTGAGTAGAGACCCAATGCCCATCTGCTACCTTACTCCTTAACATTAAATGTAGGTACATAGGCCTGTATCACTATCATTTTATGTCACTGTATTTACACATATGCATGCCTAAATTTATGCCTCTATAAATGGTTTTTGCCTCCTTGTTCTTTCCTCTTTCCTTTTACTTTCCTCCTGTCCCACTATCATGTTTGACCTTCCTTCAACTCTCAGTACTTTCTCTCAGCTACATTGCACTTGATCCAACCCCATCAGGCATTCTCCGCCTTCCTCACCATCGATTTTAGATCTCTTATTGTTCCCTTGACCCTAGGCTTGTTGGCTCCCTCCTCCCTTTGTCCCACGTCCTCTTCTCCCATATCCCCTCAGAGTCCACAGCCCCGTTGTTTTCGCCTCATGGATAGACATGAGATAAAAAAAAAAAAAGAAAGAAAGGAAAAAAGAGAAATAAAAACACACAAACCCAACCCTATAAATAGTTCCAGGTCTGCCTGCTGACCCTTCTGAATGTTTTCCAATCTGGTCTGGTGAAGTGCCATGCCCTGCCCCCCAATTCCAAGGTCTGTTTTCTGAATTTGTTGGGTAATTCATTGTTTTGTTCCCCTTGATGTTCTTTTGCTCTCCCTTGCGTTTTCTCTGGTATGTGTGTGTGTGTGTGGGGGGGGTGTGTGTGCAAGTGTCAGACCAGGCACAGTTCCCACTCTGTGTCTTCGGTGCTGTCCCCTCTGTCCCCTGTGTCTTGTACATTGTGTCTTGTGCATTGGCAGGAATATCATCCTCACGGCTTGGTGGGCTTGGTTGTGGTTTTCTGTCTCTCTCTGTTCTCTGCTTCATGCTGGTATGCTGCCCTTGAGGCTTGGTGCCCCAGGTTGAGGTCTGGTTCCTTGTTCGCTTTCCTGTGGAGACAATAAACAATACCCTCCCCATGTGTGAGGTAGTCCCCTGTTACCCCACTCTCCACGTCCTCCATCACCACCCCTATTCAGCTCATTTTTAGTTGGCTACCGTATGCATCCTCAGGTTGGGTCCGGCTCCTGCTAGTGTGCCTTGACCTCACCCTGGGTTCTTAATGCATGTGTTAGTCTGGGTTGACTAGAGAAACAGATTCATAGACATTCATATGTGTATAAGAAAGAGCTTTATATAAAAGAGCAATTGTATATTAAGAAAACATCCCAACCCAGTCCAGATCAAGTCCATAAGTCTGATATTAGCTCATATGTCCAATACTACTCTATAAAATCCTCTTCAGATTCACGAAACACATGCAATGTCACCAAATGCAGGAAGATCATAGGCCAGTGGGTGGAATGTCTTGTAGATCCAGTGGTGGTTTAAGCATCTAAGCTCTGGCAGCGGTCTCCACATGGCTGCTTTGGCTCCAGAGCTCTGGCTCCATCAGCCTCTCTCCATGTGTCTTCTCAACAGGGATGTCTCACAGGGAGTGAGCCCTTGCCCAGCTCCAGTGAGCTATTTAGTTCCTTAGCACCTCCAAATGAGGTCATCATTTGTCCCTTGTGCTTTTTAAGCTTACTGCAATTGACTCATTTTGTACTTGTCCTTTTGTGCTTGATTTACCTTGCTTAGCATAATTTCCTCCAAGTCTTCCCATGTGTCCATGTGCTTCATGTGTTCATCACAGCTTTTTAGGGATGTGTAGTACTCCACTGTATGTTTATACCAGAGTTTTTTAATCCATTAGTTAATTGATGGAAATTTAGGCTGTTTCCAATTCTTTGCGATTGTGAACTGTGCTGCGATGAACATTGGAGCACAGATGTATGGTCCTAGACTGTTTCTTACTTCTTCTGAGTCTATGCCAGGCAGGGGGGTTGCTGGGTCATATGGTAGCTCCATTTCCATTTGTTTTACGTATTGCCATGTCGATTTGCATAATGGCTGTACAAACCGACAGGACCACCAGCAGTGGATGAGAAATCCTATCTCACCACATCCTCTCCAACACTTCTTGCTTTCTGGTTTTTTGAATTGGGCTATCTTTGAGAGTGTTAAGTCATCTCTCATGTTGTTTTAATTTGCATTTCCCTTATGGCTAAAGATCGGGAACATTTTCTCATGTGTTTGTTGGTAATTTGGATTTCTGCCCTTGTGAAACTTCTCTTCAGGTCTTTTGCCTATCTCCTCAATGGGTTATTTGTTTTGTTTTGTTATGTTTAATTGTAGGGTAGCAGAGTATTGCAGATTTAAGTAATAAGGTCTTTGTCTGATCATTGCTAACGATGCTTTCCCAGTCTGCGGGCTTTCTTATTACTCTCTTAGCGAAGTGTTTCAATGTACAGATGTTTTATCTTTAGTATATCCCATTTGTCATTTTGTGCTTTGAGGTAGTTAGTTTATTGTGCCAACCTTGCCGAGAAACACATGTGGGATTAATTGCAGAGCAGAGAGAGAAAAGGCTCAGTGAGCCTCGCCTTTCTTGTATCTTGCTCTTTGATCATCGGACCAGTGTGTGGCTGCCTTGCTTGTTCTTTGCCACAGTTTGCAAGCTACACTACCTGTGGGGCACCTAACCCATGGATTGTGTGGCTGTAATTTGAGGTTCCTTCAAGACCTGCTTCGCCACACAATTGGAATTCACATATCTTGAGCTGGGGACTGTCAGACCCTGTCATCTGGCTGACTCTTGGTGACCTGCCTTGCTGTTTGCTGCCTGTGCCTGGATAGCCTGAATTGCTCTACATAGGACTACCCGGCGACGCTCAAGACTTGAAGGACTGCCACTGACTCACAACTGTCTCACGGGAGTGAGTTGCACTGAGCCATTTGTACTGCTTTATAATTTAACGGTTTATTTCTTGTGTTATATATCTATCTGTATAAATATATATATGCATATATATATAAAATTATTAGCAATCTGTTTTTGTCTCTCTAGAGAACCCTAATGCATGCTTCCTCTGTGTTTGTGTCCTTCCATATTTCCAATAGCATATGTATTCCCTGTGCCAAAGTTTTTAGGCTTGTCCCAATTCCCTCATTGATGGTCCTAATGGTTTGAGGTTTTACCTTGATGTCCATGATCCACCTTGAATTTATTCTTGTGCAGAGAGTGAGGTAAGGGTCTTGCTTCAATTTCCTGCAAGCAGATATGCATTTTTTCCAGCACCACTTGTTGAAGAGGGCATCTGCTTCCTATTTGATTTTGGGGAAGCTTTTTATAAAAGATCAGTTTTCTGTATGCTGCTGATTTCATTTCCAGGTTTTCAGTTCTTTTTGACTGGTCTGAATATCTGTCATTATACCAGTATCATGCTATTTTGATCACTGTGGCTGTAGAGTAGATGCTAAAGTCAGGTAAAGCAAGCCCTCCCACTTTGTCCTTCTTCTTGAGAAGTTCTCTGCTAATTCTGCGCTTCTTCCCTCTCTCCATATGAAGTTGGTAATCAGTTTTTCCAATTCTTTGAAGAAGGACACTGGTATTTGTATCAGGATGGCATTAAACTTGTATAGCGCCTTGGGCAGTCCACAAGCATGGACTATCCTTCCATTTATGGGAAGTAACCCTTGGTTTCTTGTTATATTGTTCTGTAGTTCTCCTCATACAAATCTTTTGGTTGTTTGGTTAAGTATATCCCTTGATATTTCAATTTGTCCTTGGCTATTTTGAAGGATACTATCTTTTTTATCTCTTCTTCCATGGACTCATCTGATGTATAAAGCAGTCCAATAGACTTCTGTTTGTTGATCTTATACCCTGCCACTCTGCTATATTCCTTTATCACTTCCAGTACTCCTCTTAAGGAGTTTTTGGGGTTTTCCACATATAAACTCATATCATCTGCAAATAATGATAGTTTCACCCCTTCCTTAACCCAGTATAATGCTAAATAGAAGTGGGGACAAAGGGCATCCTTGTCTCGTCCCCTTTTGCAGTGGGATTGTTGTCACCTTTTCTCCATTGACTACCACATTGGCTGTTAGTTTTTCATATATAGCTCATATTATATTGAGGAATATTCCTTCCATTGCTATCTTCTTGAGCATCTTAACCAGTAATGGGTGTTGGAGGTTGTCAAAGGCTTCTTCTGCATCTATTGATATTATCATGTGTTTTTTATCCTTTTTCTTATCAATATGCTGAATAATGCTGATGGACTTTTGGATGTTGAACCATTCCTGCATCCCTGGAATAAATCCTACTTGGTTATGATGAATTATTCGATTGATAAACTTTTGTATTCTATTGAGCAGTATTTTGTTAAGGATTTTTGCATTGATGTTCATTAGCAATATCAATCTATAGTTCTCAATACTTGTGGGATCGTGGCCCACTTTAGAAATAAGTGGTATGCTAGCTTCATAGAAAGAGTTTAAGAGTTTGCTGTCTTTTTCTGTTCTCTGAAAGAGTTTGTTTTGGATTGGTGTCAGATATTCCCTGAATGCTTGGTAGAATTTTCCTGTGAAGCCATCTGGCCCAAGAGATTTTTTTAGTGGGTATTTCCTTAATAACCTTGTTTGTTTCCTCTATTACTATGGGGTGTTGAGGTTCTTGACATTCATCTGGGATAGTCTGGGGAAGATTTGTTTTTCCAAGTATTTGTCATTTCTTCCAAGTTGTTGAATTTATTGGAGAATAGGCCTTCATGGTACTGCGTAATTAGCCTTTTAATCTCATGAGGACACATTATCATTTCCCCTGTTTCATCCCTCATCCTGGTTATTGATGTTCGTACTTTCCTTTCTTTGGTTAGGTTTGCCAGCGGTCTATCCATTCTAGTATTCCTTTCAAAGAACCAGCTTTTTGCTGCATTGATTTTTTTGCAGGGTTTTCTTGTTTTCTCACTTGTTTATTTCTGCCCTATTTTTATTATTTCTTTTCTTTTGCTGTTATTAGGATTTTCCTGTTGACTTTTCACTAATACTGGAGGTTTTGTGTCAGCATATCAATTACAAGTCTCTCCTCCTTTTTCATGTGTGCATTTATTGCTATCAAACTTCCTCTGATAACTGACTTTGCTGTATCCCAAAGGTTTTGGTACGTTGTATTGTCATTCTCATTGGATTCTAAAAACTTCCTGATTTCTTAGCTGATCTCTCATTTTGCATGAGAGATTTATTCTTCTTCCAATTGTTTGCCCTTGTTTTCTTAATCCTCGTTTTGTTGATTCCCAGCCTTATGGCTTGGTAGTTTGAGAGGGAAATCTGGGTGACCTCTATGTGCTTGAATTTACATATGCTCTACGATTGTCCCAGCATATGGTCATCTTCGAATATATGCCATGTGGGCTTGAAAAGAATGTGAATTTTTGCATTTGGGTGGAGTTTTCTGAAAATGTCTATCAGGTCAAGTTGCCTCATTGTTGAGTTAAGTTTTGTAGTTTCTAATGAAGCTTATTTCCCTGTGATCTATCTTTCTCAGAGAGTTGTGTATTAACGTCACCTCCTATGATTGTTGAGCCTGTGATTTCTTTTTTCAGCTTTTGGAGAGTTTGATTGACAAATTTTGTGGGTCTCTTGTTGAGTGTATAAATGTTCATTAAGCTCACTAGTTCTTGGTCTACTGATCACTTGAGCACCATATAATACCCCTCCTTATGTCTTATTATGGCTTGCACCCTAAGATCAATTTTGTCAGAGATTAGGACTGAAACCCCTGCTTTTTTTGAATTGCCATTTGCTTGATATCTTTTTCTCCAGCCTTTGAGTCTTGGGTTATTTCTGTCTGCAAACTAGAGCTATGTCTCTTGTAAGCAGCAGATCATTGGGTTGTATTTTCTAAGCCAGCCTGCTAGTCTCTTTTTAATGGGTTAGTTCAGACCATTGATATTCAAAGTTATAACATCCATCAGTACACTCGGTGATGTCATCTCATACCTTTTATGTTGGGTGTTTTCCTACCTCCCTTCTTATCAGTGCATTATGAGAATAAGTTCATTCTTGCCTATTTTTCATCGTTGAGGCTATGTTATCTTTGGGGATGTTTTCAATGTGTTGACCTCTGGATGGAGTTATCCTATGTGGTGGTCTCCTATTTGTGCTCAGTGGGTGTTGTTCTTCTGACCACTCTGGGTCAGCAAGGAGTTTTGTAGATCTAGGTTTCTTTTAACATATTATTTGAGTTTTCTTTTGTCTGGGAAGACTTTTACTTTGCTATCTATCTTAATGGATAATTTGGCTGGATAGAGGATTCTTGGGTTTGCATTGTTTTCTTTCAACTTTTGGAAGATGTTGCTCTACTCTCTCCTTTTCATGGTGTCTGCTGATAAGTCTGGTCATATTCTTATTTGGATAACTTTATAGGTGACTGCCCCCCCCCCGCCCCCCATCTTCTCAAGATTTTCTCCCTTTCCTCAAAGTTAGATAGGTGAACAATTATATGCCTTGGCAAATTCTTCCTTGTATTCAGTCTAGCTGGTGTCTTCTCTGCTTCCTGGATGGTTGTCTGATTCTCATTCATTAAGGTGTGGAAGTTTTCCTCTAGGAATTCCTTTGCTATTTTTGCTGTTGACTTCTTTGATGGATCTTGTTCTGGTAATCCAATTATTCTAATGTTGTTCCTTTCCATATGACATTGTTCTCAGATGTTCTTCAGTTTCTTTGATTATCTTGTTTGATCATTGTTCTCATTTGTTGGAGTCTGCTGGTTATCCTCAAGGTCACTGATGTGATTTTCAGCGTCTTCTAATCTGTTCTCAAAGGCTGTTAACTTGTTTTTGGCTCTTGGTATCTCGTCCCTTAACTCTTGTATTTTCCTTTGGTGCTTGTCCCTTAGCTCTAGTATTTCCCTTTGGTGCGTGGCCTTTATCTGCTTGTTGTTTCATCCTTTTTTCTGTAATGCTTCCCTCATGTCCTATATGGCTCCAAACAGCATTCTGAAGATTTCTTTACATAGTAGCTCAAGTTTTGCTTGTTCTATGCATGTCACTAGATTTTGGGCTTTTCTGACAATGTGTTTTGTTTCTCCTGTTTTTTTTCATTGAGGTTGTGTTGGGTGGTTGCTGTCTCTGTGATGTTTTGGAGGAGCTTGGCGCCATTTTCCAGGGAGTCAAAGAGCCCTGGTCTCTCTCTTTTGGGGCATGGTAGGAATGTTCCAGCGGGCTGCCTAAAGCCAACAGTGCTGGCATTGAACTACTTCTTTACCTCATTAGAGTTTTATGCTTCTTAGACAGCTGGGATTCCCTATTTGGAGGGCAGGTCTGGTGGGACTATCAGGACACACAAGTGGAGTGATTCAGGCAGCAAGTATGTCTCTGTGCATGGGGGTGCTGTGCAACATTGGGGGAAGCCCCATTAATCAATGGAGGGGAAAGACCTGTTGCTGCAGGTCTTGGTACCAGATTACCAAGGAGAAAGCCTCCTTGTTACAGGTAGAGGTGCTGGGAAAATGCAAGGTATGCCCTGTTGCCGCAGGAAGGGGTGTCAGGCGTCAATAGGAAATGCCCCACTGTCAGAGGGTAGGTGTGCCGAGCACTGTTGGGGACAACTGCCAAGGTCACGGGTGTGGGCATCATTCAGAAACAGGAGAGGCTGGGCAGCACTCTGTCCTGCAAGCTGAGGGAGGCCATGATGGCGCTGCAACCCATGGGCCGGGACTCCACTGCACAAGCACGGGAGATGCGGCTGCTGCAGAAGCAGGGAGTTGTCAGGGGATGGTGGGGAGGTGGGATCCACAATCACGTGAGGAGAGGGGCATCTTGGGAAAAGGAACCAGTTCATGTGGACTGTTGCCGTGTGGGCATCTAGCCATGAATTTGGGGGACTCAGCCGGGCAGCTGGACAGGCGATCAGGCTGAGGGCGGCTGGTGATTGACGAGTGGTGGCCACAGTGGTGTCTGAAGTGTTGTGGCTGGCATGGGCCAGGGAATTCCTGGTAATAGGTTGTAGATCCCCGGGGATCCAGAGTGAGGCAAGATGGGGGGAAAGGATGTACCCCGGGCTGAGGAAGTACTCCTGGTTCTTGTGGGTTTTTTTTACTCAGCAGAATCCCCCACTTGCCCTCCTGCCCACTGGGTTCATGGATCACCATGGAGCTCCCAATGAGGGCTGCTTACCTGGGTGCCATCTTCAACTTGGATCTTGATTGCATATTTTTTAAGCTTCCAACTGAAGTTGTTGGTAGAATTCTTCAATTTCTTCATCATTAGCTTCTGTGGTTGGTGCATACATTTGAATAATAACTGTTTTTATTATATTTCCTTGAAGACATGTAGATATAATCCTATCACAGACAGAAATTTATTTCATGATTGATTTTGAAAGGGTATTTTTTACAATGACTGCTATGTCATTCCTCTTGATTGTGTTATTTAAGGATATTATTTAATGATAATATCAGTATAATTACCTTATGCCCATTCAGATGATTTATAATATTCCCCAATAAAAGGAAAATTATGTCTCTTAAGTTGACCAGGCACATATCTAAACCATAGCTACATGAATGAATTTTGAGCTAGCACTTAAATTTGTTCTACTTTTTGTTATTTTCTATTATCTTTTCAATTTCTGTTTTTCCATGCTTTATTTTATTATTGTTTTGAGTTTTTGTCTTTGTGTTTTTATGTTATCATCTATTTGAAATCCAAGAAATTAAAATGTATGGAGACAGTAACAGGATGAATAGTTTCTTGAGGTTATGGTACGGGAGGTGAGATGGGGAACTAATAATAATGAGTAGAAGCAAGAAGAAAATGTTGATGGAAGTGATGATTGCACAACTCATTTTAATATGTTTAAACTACTGAACTGTATGATATGTTAATTATATGTCAATAAAACTATTAAGTTTTTTAAAGTTTTACTATAGAACAAATGTTAGGTTTGAATATTTAAATATGAGTCCTTCATTTTATCTATATCTATATCTATACTATTTACAAATGGAGTGGGGGAGAAGATAATCAAGTCCCAAATGTTCATTATTTTCCAAACACAAAGATATCTTCTTCTTGGCTTTCAATCTCAAATAAATTTCCTCTCTGTAATAGTTGCAGGTGTCATTTCCACACTGTTTAGTTTAGTCTTAATTGAAGGAGAAAATATATTGCTGTAAGTCTGAACAAAGAAAATTGCAGAGGTGCGTACAGGTAGAAGAGAGCACCATACTAAAAACCATATTAAAATATTGTTATTTTCCTTGTTGGAACTGTTCAGTGAGCATTGGACTGCTAGGAGCAAGGATAGTGGTTCAACCCACCAGCTTTACAGAGGAAGTAACATGAGCTGTATGCTCCTATAAATATTTATAGCACTGAGTGAAGTGAGTCAAACACAAATGGACAAATATTATATGACTACCATTATAAAAAAATATCAAGAAATTTTTATACCAAAATACAAGACGTTGATGGTTACCAGGGGAGGGAGTAGAACGGAGAGAAGCAGAAGAAAGTGGACAATAGTACACCCAGGAGGAAAGGATGTGTTGCAGTTGTTCACAATTTCAGGCACTCGTTGACTGAGCACTCAGCATTCAATTCCTCCTAATCCTTGGGTTTCAGCAGCCATCTGCAGGATGCGAGAACCTCCCCTTCTACCCCAGGGAACATTTCTTTTCTCTGTTACAGTCTCCTCTAGCACCCCTGGGGGCAAGCCCCAAACTGTCTGCCCCACCTCACCCACGGCCCTGTTCCTTGCCTATGCTGCCATATATATATATATATATTTTTTTTTAACATTTTATTAGGGGCTCATACAACTGTTATCCCAATCCATACACACATCAATTGTGTAAAGCACATTT
>NW_022103906.1:49689345-49713760 GCF_000313985.2 Echinops telfairi | reverse complement strand
TTACCTTCAAGCTTTTAAGACCCCAGACGCTATATCTTTTGATAGCCGGGCACCATCAGCTTTCTTCACCACATTTGCTTATTCATCCGCTTTGTCTTCAGCGGTTGTGTCGGGAAGGTGATATGCTGCTATATTGAGAAGTTTATTTCTACCACCCTCCTTCCCTTTCTCCTTCTCTTCAGCCGCCTCCCCTTCATCTCCCCAGTATCTTTTCTCCAGGGTAGTAGCCACTGCTTCTGCCTTCACTGCCAGCCTACTCTTAGGACAGAAGCACTGAGGCAAGGGCTAGGAAACCCTGAGCCCCAAACACTGATCTGCTATAGCTTCCCCCATAGATTCCAGGCTCCTTAGCCAGCTGCTCCACTCACCCCATTCTACACTGTGCTGATACTCCCACTGCTTCATGCTCCACTCCCCTTAGCTCAGTTTGCTTTGAAACATTATTCTTACCATATTAATATATTAAAGATGCTTTCCTATCTCTGGAATTATTTCTTTAAATGTTTTTGTTTCATAGAGAGACCCCATATTCTGTTTACCAAGAGAAACATTTGATTAATTGACATTAGATATGAACCCTACTTAACTGTTCCAACTGCATAAATTTGATTTAAAGATCAATTTTAAAACAGGACTGGTTAGTAATCCCAGAACTAAAGGGACTGGCCATTTAGACTGAGGTTGTATTTGCTAGTTCCCCACATGCCATTGTCCTTAACCACTGACATGGCTCACCTAGCACCACAAGGGTTCTCACATCATGTAAATGTAATACACTCTGATTGAAATAAGTCCAAGTTTGGGTAGACTAGAGACACAAATCCAGCGACACTCATACGTGAATAAGAGAGAGGTTTATATACAAGAGCAGTTGAATATTGAGAAAACATCCCAACCCAGCCCAGATCAACTCTTTAAGTCCGATATTAGCCCAGATGTCCAATACCAATTTACAACGTACTCTTCAGACTCACAAAACACATGCAATGATGCTGAATGCAGGATTATCACCGGCCAGTGGGTTGGAAGTCTTGTGGACACAGTGGCATTGTAAGCATCTCAGCACTGGCTGGGGTCTCTACATGGCTTCTCTGGCTACAGAGGTCTGATTGCATCAGGGTAGGTCCATGTGGCTTCTCCAGCTCCCAGGGCATAGCACTATGTGTCTTGTCAGTAGAGAGTCTCCGAGAGAGAGATTCTCTCCTGCCTCCAAGGAGGAAATCCAGGAATTCCCAGAATACTCAGGAGAAGGCCATGCTTACACAGAGGCCTCATTGAGGCCTCATTGGCTATGTATGACCCGATTGACAGACTAGGCTGTCATCCCTTCACTCTTAATCCTCTCAAGTCCTGAATTGACACCAGATTACGTAACTACCACGATCCATAATATATTCCAAACTATAAGGTAAATCATCTTACATTGTTTAAGTCATAACTAATTTCTATTTGATGTGAAAAATGAGGGCCAAGTCTAAATGATTGCAAGCCATTCACTATTATAATGGTATTATTATGGCTAACTGTTGTAGTTTTACAAGGGTATTATTATTTAGCTTCTGTAAATTGTGGTATTTGAAGTACTACTTACATGTCCCCCCTCAGGTTTCCCATGGGTTGTGCATACTGGCATCAGGATGAGAACACATGTAACTGTGTAAAACGGAAGGAAGTTTGTTGGTGACATGCTACTGTATTGAAAGGTTATCGTATTAGCTGCTACATCTTGGAAGAATGATGTATAAAACCTTTCTTTGGGCTGTGTGCTGGGAAACAGTAAACGTATTGAGAAAGTGTGGTGTTTGGGATTAGGTAATATTCAAATGAATGTTTCCCCCATATTATTTACTCATTTCACCTGTCCTACCACCAGAGTCTACTGGAACATATTTGTCCCACATAATATTTATCAAAATCCATCATACCTAACAAATATTTTAAAAATACTTAACAATTCATCATGCATTCCTTTAGTGAAACTGTTCATCTACAAAATCTTCTAAACAAAAAATAATTTGTTGTGAAAGGTTAGAGTAATCAGTGTGCTAATCAATTCATATTTAAAACTTCTACTTTCAAGAATACAAAATTAAGTATGCAGTCCCACTGGGCCAATGGTGCTTGACTGCTAACAGAAATGTTGGTAAAGGAACTCTTTGGGAGAAAGATATGGTAGTTTGCTCCCTTGATGATGTATAGCCTTGGAAACTCTATGGGCCAGTTCAACACTGTCCTCAAGGGTCCCTATTAATAGGAATTGACCAGAAAGAAATATTGTCTGTGATTTTTTTAACACACCAATTCACATATGCAAAGAAAAAAACTGGTTCTATTCTGTTAAATTGTTAGAATTATGAAATGACTTAAAATGAAAAAAATACTGATCCCAATTTTTACTTCCCACTTCACTTCATCTCCTATTTGAAGAAATTTTTAAAAATTGTTTAAAGTATTACTTTATCTTGTTTGTCAACGCTTGCTTTAGAATTCACTGTGAAGTCCTGTATCTGAAAGATTATTAGTACATTCAGTATCATCCTCTGGAGGGTTTGAGCCCAAACAACATGTGATCAGGAGAGGCCAGTGATATCCCTAGGAGATCATTCTTGGTAAAGAAGCAGGAAAAAGGAGAAAGACTCCCAATAAGATCAATTGACAGTGATTGCAACAATGGGTCAAACACCTAAGGGCAGCGTTTTTTAAAACTAGAGGAAATGCTGGTGGTACAATGGTTAAAGAAAGAGGCTGCCTGGGAACAACACTGGTGACACAGTGCAGGAATTGCACATGATCTGACCCCACCACACAGAGGTGAAACATTAAGGGTGTGCAACAGAACAGCAAGGGGTACAGAGCAATGAAGTCCCCAAGAAATACCAAAAATAGACTTTGGGCCAGGGCTTGGTGCCCCATCAGACTCGACCAGAAAAAACTGCTAAAGATCAGCAGACCTTGAACTATTTATAGGCTTTTCTTTTTGTTGTTGTTGTTGTTTCTTTTATAGGGTTGTTTTCCTCTGTCTTGTTTTTTGTGCATATTATGATCTCTGTAGGTCTATCTAGATAAGATAGGTGGGATAAACAATCTGGAGGAGAAAACAACAGGACAAACAGTTACAGGGGGATAATGGAAGAGGGGGAGGCAGGGGAATGGAAGTGGGTGTTAACAAACCCAGAGACAAGGGAACCAGTGATCCAAAATTGATGGTAAGGAGCGGGTAGGAGGCAATGTAACCAAGAGGAATTTCTGAAACCCAAATGAAGGTTGAACATGACAGTGGGACAAGAGGAAAGTAAAAAGAAACAGAGGAAATAACTACCGTTTCCCTGAAAGTATGACATCACCCCAAAATAAGACCTACTTATAGTTTTGCCTCTCGCTGAAATATAAGGCACCCCCCAAAATAAGACCTCCCCGAAAATAAGCCCCCCAAAGCTACCGTAACTCTGGACTCTGGACCACAGTGGCGGGCGCCACCGCGCAGCTCGTTGCCCACAGCGCAGCCGGACGAGACAGGAACTGTGAGGTCTCTTTTAATAAAACAATAAACAATAAATGTGTACCGTGTTCTTCTTCGTGGAAAAATAAGACATCCCCTGAAAATAAGACCTAGCGCATCTTTGGGAGCAAAAATTAATATAAGACACTGTCTTATTTTCGGGGAAACAGGGTAGGAGGCATGGGGCATTTATAGAGGTCTAAATATGGTATGTACATATGTAACAATATTTATATATGATGATGGGGAAATAGATCTATGGGAATATATTTATAGGTTTAGTATTTAGATGGACATTGGGCTACTACTCAAATACTCCCTCAATATAAGAACACTTTGTCCTATTAAACTGGAATTCCATGATGCTCACTTTCCCGACATGATCACTGAATACATAAGCAAATGTGGTGAAGAAAGCTGATGGTGCCTGGCTATCAAAAGATAGAGCATCTGGGGTCTTAAAGGCTTAAAGATAAACAAGTGGCCATCTAGCTCAGAAGCAATAAAGCCCACATGGAAGAAGCACACCAGGCTGTGTGATCACGAGGTGTCAATGGGATCAGGTATCAGGCATCAAAGAACAAAAAAATCATATCTTTGTGAATGAGGGGGAGTGCTGAGTGGAGACCCCAAACCCATCTGTAGGCAACTGGACATCCCCCTATATAAGGGTGTTGGGGAAGAGAAGAGCCAGTCAGGGTGCAGTATAGCACTAATGAAACATACAACTTTCCTCTAGTTCTTTAATGCTCCCCCCCTCCCACTATCCTGATCCCAATTCTACCTTACAAACCTGGCTAAACCAGAGGATATACACTGGTACAAATCAGAGCTGGAAACACAGGGAATCCGGGACAGATAAACCCCTCAGGACCAATAATGGGAGTAGCGATACCAGGAGGGTAAGGAGAAGGTGGGGGAAATCAATCACAATGCTCTACATATAACCCCCTCCCTGGGGGACAGACAACAGAAAAGTGGGTGAAAAGAGACATCGGACAGTGTAAGACAGAAAAACAATAATTTATAAATTATCAAGAGCTCATGAGGGAGGGAGGGTGAGGGAGGGAGGGGGAAAATGAGCTGATACCAAGGGTTCAAGTAGAAAGCAAATGTTCTGAGAATGATGATGGCAACAAATGGACAAATGTGCTTGACACAATGGATGTAATAGTGGATTGTGATAATAGTTGTACGAGCCCCCAATAAAATGATTTATAAAAAAACCCCAAAGATGTCACTTTGAAGCCTAAGCTGCATCTGAGCCCATCTTTGATCTTTTCAATTGCCTTGTGCATTTAAAAGCTGTGCAATGAATAAGGAATAGCAAAGAGAAATGCATCCCTTTGAATTATGGTCTTGGTGAAGAATATTAAATATACCATGGACTGGCAGAAAATGAACAGTGTTAGAAGAAATACAGTCAGATGCTCTTTAGAAGTAAGAATGGAGAGACATTGTCTCACATGCTGTGAACATGCCATCGCCATTCCCTAAAGGACATCATGCTTGGTAAAGGGACAGAGAAAAAGAAAACCCTCGATAAGATTGACACCGTGGTTTCAGTAATGGACTCAAACACAAAAAAGTGTGTTTTTGTGAGGCTGCTGCAGGGTTGAGTGATATTTTCTTTTGTTGTACATAGACAGTATTGTGATGAGTTGGGACAGACTTGAGGGCACCTAACATCAATATTTTTAAAAATTATAGAATTTTTATGCACAAAACATTTAAAAATTTATATTTGATTACTGTTGGTGGTAGATATGGTTCTTCCTAGAAATGTAACCTCTTTAAAACATAAATGTTCAAATATCTATAATATATTAGTCATAAGTTATTTGAAAGCTAAATAGGTTAAAAAAATAATTTAAAGAAAGAAAGCTAAATAGGTATAACACAGGAAAACACTGTGAAAAATGCTGATTATGTGAAGTATACTTCTGGATTGATATTAGAAAGATAGGATCTTTAATAAATTTCAATTTGAGTTTCATCTCCAAAAATGTTTAAAAACTATTCTGAAATTTGTCAAAAAAACAGAGAATAAAAGGCAATCATTTTTCTTGCAATAATGACTCCTTTATCATGCTTCAACAATTTAATTAAGAGATGGGTGATAAATCTTATGTCAGCAGATGTGCATATCTGAGTGAACAGGGAACCAAATCAATGAGC
This sequence comes from Echinops telfairi, assembly GCF_000313985.2. Classification (NCBI taxonomy): domain Eukaryota; kingdom Metazoa; phylum Chordata; class Mammalia; order Afrosoricida; family Tenrecidae; genus Echinops; species Echinops telfairi. The sequence continues at coordinate 49,708,083 of NW_022103906.1, read as the reverse complement.
CAAAATACATGATCACACAGCATTGTTGTAATAATGTTTTTGTTGTATAAGCAAATGCTATTTTGTGACTTATTTGCATATAGAGATTTCATATGTTGATTCAATATTAAGTTGTATTTATAATGTTATGGGCATTGTTCAGTAAACATTTTAAACTAGAAAAGAGAACGATCTAATTTGGGTCTATGCTTTTTAAAATGGAATTATACCTTATTTAGATGGAATTATACCATATTTAGTTGCAAAATTTGAGTCTAGAATCTTATATTTAATTTTATAAAGTGATTAGTGTTTGTTCACTCTGCTAACTTTAATTTCTCCTTTAAACATATACTGAGACTGCTCTCTGTAAAGCCTTAATGGCAAAGAATTGTCTTAACTCTGTCGAAACAGAGAGTCTCATCATTCTTCAAGGACTGGTCAGAGTATTTGAATTGCCATTCTTATGTTTAATAAAGCTGGGTTATCCCAGTGCTTACCATCGACCTTATGAGTTACATTGGTAAGCCCATTAGGTGGATAAGCCCAGTGTTTACCAAACAGCACTTCAGTAAATAAAAATTACAGCAAATTATATACATTATTATGATCAAAGGGTACTTTCTTTTATATGATAAAAAGCAACAATACTAGGATACGATGAAGAAATCCCAAAGCTACAAAAGAGGATTTCAATAGAGAAGAACAAACATATGCCAATTGAAAAAAGCCAGACACAAAAACGCCACATGTGGTTCCATTTTTAAAGACCCCCAAAATATCCAAAGTAGATAAATACATTGCGGTAAAAAGAATATCATGTATATGAGGGCCCATCAAAATGTTGGGGGTAAACTTCTTTATCATTTAAGTCCATTGTCATACACTTTTTAAAGGCCCCTTATGTATGTGTGTGTATACACTATACAAAAATAGATAGATAGATAGATAGATAGATAGATAGATAGATAGATAGATAGATAGATAGATAGATAGATAGTTATAGTCATCAGGGGGTGTAAAAAGGGTGGGTAGAGAATAACTATTCATGAGTATGGATTTTCTTTTGAGGGCCATGAAAATATTTTTGAATTAATGGTGATGATTGATATTAAAACTTTGTGACTGTGTGAAAACCCATGGAATTGGGTACCCTAAAAGGATAGATTTTATGATATGTGAATTATATCTCAGTAAGAAAATAAAATTTTAACTATGTCATTTACTCTCTTGTTTCTAGATGACTGACACACATCTATTATGCATGTAAAGGGTAGATGAAAATCTGTCAAACATTCTGTAGGAAAGAAATAGCAATCAAATACACATGATTGTATAAATAAAATTAAATATTTATGATACAGCTGATGTTGAGCATATATTGAAATACACAGAATCTTTCTTTTGAAGTATATGCTGTTGGATTTGGCCATTTGAGAATGTTCTAGTCTTTTGCTTCACACTAAATATGAAGATATTCTCACAATAACTTTGTTATTCATCATTAGTTCTAATATGTGAGTATGTATAGCACTGGCTTCAAACGTTTGTGGGACAAAATGGAATTTTCGAGTGTTTTGAAACTCCTGTATCCATTCTCTCTCTCTCTCTCTCTCTCTCTCTCTGTGTGTGTGTAGAAAGTAGAAGAGTAAAGTAGAGGTCAGTTCGATAAGATGCTCGATTACTATATGGATAGGTAGCAAACTGAATTCTTACTTTTGCTTTGGGAATAACTTTTTATGACCTTATAGAAATATATTTAATTATTTGCCCCTCAATTTCTTCATCTATAAAATCAAGAGCTTGTGTTGGATAAATTATCATAATTAGGTTTAATCTCAAAAGGGTCCCTAGTGGTGCAGTGGTGATGCCTGAAAACCAGCAGATGTTCCTCAAGAGAAAGACTAGGCTTTCTACTCCCTTAGAGATTTACAGTCTTGGAACCCCATGGGGCAGTTTTACCCTGTCCTATAGAATAGCTGTGAGTTGGAATTGATTCCATGGAAGTGAGTTTGAGTTTTTGAGTGTAGGTTTAACCTCAGTTGATAAATCGGTTTAGAAAGTTCAAGTTACTTAGGAGAGCTTACTGACTTCTGCCATGGATAAAAGGGGAGGAGGGAGTCTATATACACTGGTAACATGACTAATTAGTTTTCAAGGCTCTTCTAATTTACAAAAGAATATATTTTTAAATGGATATATATAAATATAATTCACAAATCATACAAATCAACAGTTTAAATATATTCAAAAGAATTGTATAATCATCACCACAATCAATTTTACAACACTTTATTATTTCTCATACTCATTATTATTTTTTCTCATTTCCCCCCAACCACTCCTGTCATATCCCTAAGCAACTTTGATTCTGTTGCTGTATCTCTAGGTTTACTTATCCTGGATTTTATATACAGAAAAACAACAATAACAAAATAGTGGGAAACCTTAATCAAAAGGAAAGCATAAAATATTAAAAACTAGAAAAATTAAAAGTGAGTCACCGTGAGAACAAATAATAAAGTGTTAAATTCTATCCTAACTCTATCTGCATTAGTTCACTTTCAAATGATTTCTATCTGATAGTAAGGTTATCCATATGCCTGGTCTATGGTCAAAGGGAATTCACCAGGGGCTTAATCTAGGTGGGGGATTGTCCAAATTGCCTTGTGCAAACTTAGTGTTAAGAATATAAACTCTAATACCATTTCTTCCTCCTGTCTTGGATTTAATTATTTACGATCCTTGGATCACATAGACTGCTGTGCTTCCTTTTTGTGGCCTTAACTGATACCTCACTGACTTGGCTGCTTGTTTTTGTTTTTTTTTAATCGTTTTATTAGGGGTTCATACAACTCTTATCACAATCCATACATACATCAATTGTGTAAAGCACATTTGTACATTCATTGCCCTCATCATTCTCAAAACATTTGCTCTCCACTTAAGTCCCTGGCATCAGCTCCTCATTTTCCCCCCCTCTCCCTGCTCGCCCCCCCTCCCCCATGAACTCTTGATAATTTATAAATTATTATTTTGTCACATCTTCCCCTGTCCGACGTCTCCCTTCACCCACTTTTCTGTTGTCCATCCCCCAGGGAGGATGTAGATCCATGTAATCCGTCACATGTAGATCCATGTAATCCGTTCCCCTTTCCAACCCACCCTCCCTCTATACTCCCAGTATTGCCACTCACACCTCTGGTCCTGAAGGGATCATCCGCCCTGGATTCCCTGTTTCCAGTTCCTATCTGTACCAGTGTACATCCTCTGGTTTAGCCAGACTTGCAAGGTAGAATTCGGATCATGATAGTTGGCGTAGGGAAGGGGGGCATTTAGGAACTAGAGGAAAGTTGAATTTTTCGTTGTTGCTGCATCACACCCTGACTGACTCGTCTCCTCCCTGAGACCCCTTTGCAACGGGATCTCCAGTGGCCTACAAATGGGCTTTGGGTCTCTACTCCGCACTCCCCCCTTCATTCACTATGGTAGGATTTTTTGTTCTGATGATACTTGATACCTGAACCCTTCGACACCTCGTGATTGCACAGGCTGGTGTGCTTCTTCCATGTGGGCTTTGTTGCTTCTGAGCTAGATGGCCGTTTGCTTACCTTGGAGCCTTTAAGACCCCAGACACTATATCTTTTGATAGCTGGGCACCATCAGCTTTCTTCACCACATTTGCTTATTTACCCGCTTTGTCTTCAGCAGTTGTGTCAGGAAGGTGAGCATGATAGAATGCAAATTGAATAGAAAAAAGTATTCTTGCATTGAGGGAGTACTTTATTTGAGGTCCAATGTCCTTCTGCTACCTTAATACTAAACCTATAAATATATGCACATAGATCTATTTCCCCATCCTTATATATAAATATATTTTCATATATACATGTCTTTATCTACACCTCTATAAATGCCCTTTGTCTCCCAGCTTTTTCCTCTATTTCCCTTGATTTTCCTCCCATCCCACTATCATGCTCAGTCCCCACCAGGGTTTCAGCAAATCCTCTTTGTTACATTATCCTTGATCATGCCCTACCAGACTGCTTGTTTTAAGACAAGTCTTTAAAGACCCCAGACATTATTCTTTCTGATAGTTGGGCACCATCTGATTTCTTCACCACACTTTGCTATAGCACCCATAGCCTCAATGTTCTCTTTATAAGGCCAGATCATAAGAACTAATTGTTCTTAGATTAGGACTATGATTAAAGTGAGCTCAAAATCCATTCATGTATCTACAGTTTGTATATGTCCCTGATTCACATTCTTCTCATTTTGGGAGGAAACATTATAAATAGTCCAACAGGGGACATATAGAAATTCTATTTCTAGTATCATTAATTTAGTCAGTGTTACGGAATTGTAAATATTATTTAGAAAAGGACAGTATACATGTATAGGGCAGCTTTTTAGACTAAAATACATGGATTGTTGACTTGTATAGATTAAAAATTTAAGTGACTGGCATTATTTACACTAACAATGAGGATTAGAAATAGGGCAAAACTTTCAATAATGTTCATTCAAAAAGGCAGAGCAATACCTGCTAGACTAAGACATGTTATAAAAAAGGAAAGAGCTTGAGAATAGCAAACGTATGGTAGCCCTGAGCTGCCATTCATGGGGCACCCTCAAAGCAAGAGATCCAAATCAAATCCAAGGATTTTATAACGTTGGGATAGTAGTCATCTGCTTCATTTTACACTAGGATATTTCACTCTTCAGTCCACACCTGTGGCAGCTGGCAGGAACTGAACATAATATCATATTTTGTTTAAAAATTTACTGAAAAGGCTTATAATTCTACTAATTATATTTTAAAATACCATAAAGCTAATAATCCCAGTCCGTAAACTTAAATTTAAGAACATGAGCACCAAAGCACTCTAGTGTACTGTAAAAATAGACTGATTTGAAAAAATGATTTTGGAATATATTACTCAGACTAGTATAATTTTGTAGGCCAAGAGCCCTGGTGGTGTTACGCATTGGACTGCTCATTGCAAGGCCAATAATTCAAAACCACCAGCCACTTGTGAAGAAAAGATAAGGCTTTCTACTCCTGTAAAGATTTACAGTCCTGAAAACGCAGAGAGACAGATCAACTATGCCTTACAGTATTACTGTGAATTGCAATAGGAGTGAGTATTACTAATCATTTTCACTGATGTATAATCAGGACAATATTGAGTGACTCTTCAGGATTAGTTTGTCTGAATACAGCCTGTCTAATTAAAGAGATTTGTGTGTGTGTGTGTGTGTGTGTGTGTGTGTGTGTGTGTGTCCTATGGTTAGTGCTAGCGTGAATGTGGAGCTCTGGGAGTGCTGTTGGATAAGCCTTGGACTACTAATTGCAAGGCGGAAAGTTCAAACCTACCAGCTGCCATGGGAGAAAGATAAGAATATCTACTCCAATAAAGATTTAAAACATAGTGTTTAGTACCACTATGTTGAGTCTGTATGAATGAGAATTGACTTAATAGCGGTGGGAGTGTGAATACGAGAGACTAATTTCAGTAATGAATGGCAGAATAAGGAATTTCAAGGAGGAACTAAATGCTTCTAATTCTAATTTATATACCTACCCACTTTAATTAAGAAAAGTAATCTGTATGGTAAAGGAAAGCTAAAACATTTTTGTGGGGAGGAGGGGAATCACCTATCATAGAGCCAAGGAGCTGTGTATAATCACAAGAGAATTACATAGAGCCCAAGAGCAATATATTGTGAATGAATAATGTCCCTGTGTAAGTCTGGTTGACTAGAGAAAGAAATCCAGGGACATTCTTGTGTTTGTAAGGGAGAGCTTTTTATCAAAGAGCAATTGTATGTTGAGAAAACATCCCAGTCTAATCCAGATCCAGTCCATAAGTCCAACATTACCCCATATGTCTGATACTGGTCCATAAATCCCTCTTTAGACTCACGGAGCACATGCAATTATGCTGAATGCAGGAAGATCACATTTGCCAATAACTGCCAATGCATCTTTATTGCAGGTTTGATCAATTTCAGACTGAAGATGTTGGTAAAATTCTTTAATTTCTTCTCTAGGTTCTATAGTTGGTGTGTAAATTTGAATGTAGTCACATTAACTGTCTTTCCTTATGTGCCAATAGATATTACCCACCCCGGAGAGCATTGTACTTCAAGAGTTTCTTGCAATGGCCTGTTTGTTGACGAAAGCAATGCCATCCCTTCCTCTTGAATCTGTCATTCCCAACATGGTCAGCTATACAAATGCCTTATTTAACATGGATAATATCAGTTTAGTTGCTCAAGTGTTAACTCATAGTGAGCCATGAATAAGACATTTGATATGCTAGAATTCCTAATCATAGATCTATTAGATATTAGAGATATTATTTAACAACAGTTAAATAACAAAAAGCTGATTCCCTTCAGATACACCCTTAATTTCTTAGGAAATTAAAAAGCATGAAATAGATAAACCATGGAACAAATTAATCACCACTAACAATAATTTTTTTATAAGTTGAAATAGAAGAGCATTTTATATAAATACTTGGAAAATAGGGAAATATTTACTCAAGTTTAGAAAAATAATTTATACCTAAAAAGAAAAGAAACCAAGAAGGAATTAATAAAGCCCCAAGAAAAGAAATCTTGAAAATATTTATTAAAAATTTAGATGAATTTTCTACAAACACGATTAAAGAAAATAATGCAAAAATTTGCACAATTAGAAATGAATGATTATTAAACTTTAAGTGAATGTTTTATGACAATCAATTTTAAAGTTATTTATTGTGTTTTAGAAAATATAAATGAAGCAAAAGTTATAATAAAACTTAAATATACATAATGTGGTAGTTCCTTAACCTAATATTCATTCTGCCTTTAACAGACCAGAACCCCTGGCGTTAGCTTAGCACATAACCATTTGGAATAAATGTTTACATTTTCCAGTGTCCCTTGCAGCTAAATATGGACTTGTTGTGACCAAAGAGATGTTTAATGTATCTTATTGATCTGATTTTTTTTCTAGAAAAAATTGAGTGACACCCATAGAGATAGAAAAGTGATTAGTGATTTCAGGGGCTTGAGGAAGAGAGAAAAGGAAAGTGACTAAATAAGGGTATAAGGTTTATTTTAAGAGTGATAAGAATTATTGTGGAATTACAAATTGGGGATGTTTTCACAACTTTGTGAATACACTAAAAACACTGAATTTTAAACATTAGAGTGATAAATTTTTAAGTTTGACACTGGATTTGTTTAAGACACTGGATTACATTTGTTGATTTTGCAAATATTAAGCCAACCCCGCATTCAAAGAATGAATTCACACTTACAACTTCATAAATATACATTAATCTTTATATTCATTTTTAGTGAAGTTTGATAAAATTTGTTCGGAATTTTTCATCCATTACCCTGATGTATATCCATGCAATGGATACAGCAGTGAGAATTAATGAACTGTTACTATATAAAACAACCTGTACGAATCTTGGAAATATGTTTAGTCAAATATGTCATACATAACAAATATATATGTACAACAAGTTTATATTTACATTGCCCATTTATATAAAATTCAAACACAGGAAAATCTAATCTATAGTATTAGAAGTAGGGATAAATGTCACCTTGGTAATGTTGAAGGGACAGACTCCTCTGTGATATCACTACTCTTGATATCTGTTACTTATATCTCTTTCACTGCTTTGCGAGGTGTGCAAGTTATGGAAATGTATACTATGATTTGTATATATTTTTTGCATGTAGATTCCCCTTAAGGACAGATTTCTTAAACATGCATTTTTAAGTACAATTTTTTTGCTAAGAAAGAATTTCTAAATGAACAGATTTATTGAACAGGTTTATTTATACATCTACACTCTGATATGAGCTCACATTGTGACTATCTATGTTGAGAAGTATAACTTGTCTAGGATTTAATTTTGTTTATAGTCTAAATGAGTTTTATTGCTTCCCCAAGGTAAAACAAGCAGCATCTCAGTTATAACATTCTAGAGAACAATGTTGTTGTTGGGCTATTGTTAGGTGCCATCAGGTTGGTTCTGCCTCACTGTGATCCTGTGTCCAGTGGAATGAAACACTGTCTGGCTCTGACCCGTGCTCACAGGCATTGCCCTGTTTGAGTCTGCTGTTGAGCCACTGTGTCAATCCATTTCATAGAGGGGCTTCCTGTTTTCTGCTTGCCCTGCACTATCAAAAGAATGATGTCTTTCCCTAGAGACTGAGCTCTCTTGATAACATCACCATATTACTCAAGATTGCCATACTCATTTTAAATAACATAATATTGCTGTATGTCTTCCAAGCCAGATTGGTTTGTTCTTCATGGTATATTCAGTAATAAGTAGAAATTTTTTTTTTTAACATTTTATTAGGGGCTCATACAACTCTTATCCCAATCCATACACACATCAATTGTGTAAAGCGCATTTGTACATCGTTTCTCAAAATATTTTCTCTCCACTTAAACCCCCGACATCAGGTCCTCATTTTCCCCCTCCCTCCCCGCTCCCCACTCCCGCATGAGCCCTTGATAGTTTATAAATGGGTATTTTGTCATATCTTGCCCCGTCCGACGTCTCCCTTCATCCACTTTTCGGTTGTCTCTCCCCCAGGGAGGAGGTCACACACAGTTCCATGCAATCGGTTCCCTCTTTCCTACCCATTCTCCCTTTACCCTCCCTGTTTTGCCACTCACACCACTGGTCCTATAGGGCTCATCCATCCTGGATTCCCTGTATTTCCAGTTCCTATCTGTACCAGTGTACCTCCTCTGGTCTAGCCAGTCTTGCAAGATAGAATTCGAGTCATGGTAGTGGGAGCGGGGAGGAAACCTTTAGGAACTAGAGGAAGATTGTATTTCTCATCATTGTTATATCGCACCCTGACTGGCTCATCTCCTCCCCGAGACCCCTCTGCAAGGGGATCTCCAGTGGCCCACTAATGGGCCCTGGATCTCCACTCCGCACTCCCCCCATAATTCACTATGGTAAGATTTTTTGTTCTGATGATGCCTTACACCTGATCCCTTCGACACCTCGTGGTTGCATAGGCTGGTGTGCTTCTTCCATGTGGGCTTAGTTGCTTCTGAGCTTGATGGCTGCTTGATTACCTTCAAGCCTTTGAGACCCCAGACGCTATACTTTTTGATAGCCGGGCACCATCAGCTTTCTTCACCACATTTGCTTATGCACCCATTTGTCTTCAGTGATCCGTTCGACACCCCGTGATCACACAGGTTGATATGTTGTTCCATGTGGGCTTTGTTGCTTCTGAGCTAGATGGCCACTTGTTTACCTTAATAAGTAGAAATTTATGAGTTCACTAATTTTGCTAAAGTTTACTAAATTTCCAAGTATGGTCATTTTTGTTGTACCTAATTCGAGGCCTTAGCCCTACTTTATTGGTCAACTATTGAGTTTCTCTTTGACTTGAGGTCTAGTTTAAATCTGCCTACTGAAAGAAACTAAAAATTAGGTATTTAAAAATATAGAAGATAAATCAAATCTTGCTAATCTGAAGCTCATATAAATTAATTTTATTAGCTTTTGGCATTTAAATTGTTAAAGGTTTTTAGAATCTTCTCTTCAATGCTAGATAGACAGGAAATAACTTCAAAGTGAATACATACACACACACAATTTGGTAAAGTAGAACTAATAAAACTACCAGTCCTATAAGGAAGGATTAATTAATAAAATGTATATAAAGTTGCCAACTCAGTGAATGGCACAGTAAGGCCCATAAACTTGGATTTTTGTTCTCTATAATAGGGTCATTTTTTATTAGAGTAGTGCTTCCACATTGGGCTGCAAACCACAAGGTCGGCAGTTCAAAATCACCAGCTTCTCCTCAGGAGAAAGCCGGGGCTTTCTACTCCCTAAAGAGTTAAGGTCTCCGAACCTTATAGAGCCAGTTCTACCTTGTTCTATAGGTTAGCTATGAGTCAGCATCAACTCAATGGCAGTTAGAAAGCAAGTCATTGATTTCTAAACTACCTCAATATTCTGCCTTTGAACCTTCTACATTTATCTAACTTTCCACTTAATCCTACTTTCACCATTTTTTCTGCTTGCTGTGATTGACACTTCTAAATCTAGCTTTAACCAATCCCTCTGTTTTCTCTTAGAGTCTGGATTAGTTTTTAGGATGACTATAGCAAAGTACACAAAGTGGATGGTTTAAAACAACAGAAAAGGTCGCTTCACAATTCTGGAGGTGGGAAGTCTAAAATCAAGATAACTACAGGGCCATAATCTCTTTGAAGGTCCTGAGAGGAGTTCCTACCTTGTCTCTTTAAGCATCTCAACATTCCTTAGATTGTGGCAGTGTGACACCAATCTCTGCCTCCTCCTTTACCGGGTCATCTTCCTTGGTGTGCCTCTTGATTTTATCGAACATTCTCCACTCTGTTTTATTAAGATGGAAATTTTAGTGTTCATAGTGTGTCCAGAGCAAGTTAGACTCAGCTTTTAATATTCAAGACTTTCATCTTCCTTTAAGATTTGTTGACTTCCTCTCTGGGCTAATTTCTTGGTGAAGCAGTTCTCTTAGTTGTTTCTCCTTCAACTGAAGTTTCTTTTCTCTGTATTCACAAAATCTGCTGACTTCAAGCAGATTCCTACTCAAAGCAACCCTATGAGCGAGGTGAACTGCTCCCAGGGCTTCAAAGGCTGTCAATCTCTACGGGAACAGACTGTCTCAGATTTCTCCCTACTGGCTGGTGTCTCTGAAAGACTGACCTTGTGCTTAACAGCCTGCTGCTTAACCCACTGTGCCACCACGACTCCTTCTCTGTTCACTAGTACTGGTAACTCTGAGAACAAAAACACTGCTAGACTCTGCATAGTCAGCACCCAAGTCCGCATACCCTTGTGTTCAAGAAATGTTTCTTAAATCAGGATAGTGAACCCTCGCCACTTCGCGCTTCGACTTCCGCGGCTTCACTCTATCGCGGTTTTTGCGTAACAGCGCATGCTCTGTCATTACTGCCACTGATTGGCTCATACTGTACACGCTTGATGCCATAAGTAATATAATAAATAATAAATGATAATTGTAACGTCAAAAATGTTTTACTGTATTTTCCCTTTTTCGTTTAATAAATTGGGTAATATGAGTGTAATGGTGACTAATGGGTGTTTTTTCATGTCCTCTATGCTCTAACTACGAAAATATTTGATTTACAAATAAGGAATCCTACTTCGCAGAATTTCATTTATCACGGTAGGGTCTAGAACCGATTAACCGCGATAAACGAGGGTTCACTGTATAGGAAGTCACAGAATTTATCCTGACTTCAATAGCTTCTCAGTGTCTTGTTTTTGTCGTTACATTTTTAGAATAGCTTTATTTAAATTTGGGGGGATTGATAAAGATCAGAAGGGGCACAGACTCCTGACTTTCTTTGACTATAAAAGGCAATGGAATTGGAAACATGGATACTTTCCCTTTTTATTTTCAGATCACCATCTGCCATATTTTCAACAAATATATCAATTTCAATTATTAAATTCTATATTAAGGGACTTTTGGCAAGGCATGAACTATGAAGGAACTAAGTTTGTATCTTAGAAAGTAACAGAAAAATTAACTAACAAATACCTCCTTCCAATTAACAATGACCCTGAAGCCAGGGAATATGGAAAAAAACATGCTGTTGACTTAATGAAAGTGGATCCTGACTGGTGGTATAGTTTGAGCCATTTACAGTTTTCCAGCTTGAGGTAGAAGTTGCTCTCTTTGTTATGCTCATTTCTAATTGTCTCCTCTCAAGTCCGTTTACAGTTTGATTCGAAACCACGGAAAGGACTAGCATGCCAGGCTGCTGGGGACTCAGGACTTATTTTTGTTTAACGTCGGGTTTCATCTTCCATCCTGTTTGTATGACCGTGGCAAGGACAGGACGTTTCACAGGCACACTACAGTTATATAGGGTGAAGAAGTGTCCTTAATCACTCATGTAAGCCGATCAAATCTTTCCCTAGCTTGCTTGCTACAGAGCCTCACCCTCAGGGGTCTAAAGCAAAATAACAGGGTTGTGAATTCACAAATAAAAAGTAGTGTTCCAATTTGCCAGATCATATGGTTCATAACATAAGAATAAAGAGTCCATGGACACATTTCAGACCTTCAAAATTAGATTTTTTATGGAAGAGGTCTGGGAATTTGCATTTTCAGCCGATGGCTTCTATGATGGGCAAATTTGGAAATTACTACGGTAAAGGCAGTCATGAAATCAGAAGATACCTAAACCAGTGTGGCAATCAAATAAGCAATCAGGAATAACAATGTTGCTAAAATTATGCAACAGCAATTAACACTCAAATTGCCTGATAAAAGAATAGACATGGCACATTAAGTACAAACCTAAAAATATGCCCGAGAACAACTAGACTTGGCACAATGCCACAACAACAGATACAAATCCCGGCATAAGAACCGCATTCTGTGTTTTTGGAGAATTGACAGTGCAGTCTAACTTCCTGTCATAGACGTCCTGTTTGAAAGCAAGAGTTCCAAATTATTTTGTCACAAACAAGGAGCTGTGGCAATGAACCTGAATCGTGTGCGAAAACAGACATGAAGCAAAGTCAGTTGTCATGTTGGTAACTGAACTGATGTCTTCCAACCGGTCGGCTTGGGGACGAAGGGCGATCTGTCACATTTTGCCAATGTAGAAGGCAGGACTAGCAGTTCCTGACTTGTTACCCGCTCAAGTCAAGAGGAACCACACCTTTGACTGTATGTGCCTTTGTACATCTTTTTGTTAACAATGTGTAGTTACACTACAAATATGCTTACATGTGTCGGCAATTTTATATGTAATATTTTCCACCCCACCCCCAAAAGACCAATAAAGATCAGGCAATTATAATGAAAACCAAAAAAACAAAAAGAAGTATTCTGTTTACGTCATAAAAGAATTAGGACAGAGAAATCAGGAAAAAGCACTGGGTTGTTAATGGGTAAGTACCTGTATCTCCAGAATTGTGTCATTTGACAAAAGGATTTCTGTTATCTTTATTTAATATTTATTGTATGTTAATATAGTATTGTATAAGAAGTTTATAACACATGAAATAGAAAATATGAATTTTTAAAGAAAGGATGGAAAAATTGATTTATATTACTCAATGGTACTTTTGATGGAAGAATTCTGTCTGAAAACCAAAAGATCCTTCAAGAAAAGCCTGTCATCAATATGGAACAAAAGCACTTTGCTTCCTTTTGAACAATTTGGTAAACTGATGTTAATAGTAAAAATGATAATTTCTACGTGAATTATGATGATATTTTAATGATAATTACTACCAATAAGCTATCCTTCTGGAATGTTTACATCTACATGGGCCAAGCATTTTGATACACAAGTTGTATGGATTAATTTATGCAATTCTCATCAAACCACTATAAAGAAGGTATTTTAATGATCTCAGTTTTATAATTCAAGAAACGGAGGCTTCCAACGTCATGAAGCTGGAACGGGGCAGAACCAGCCTTTGTTATCAATCTTGATCGCATTCAAGGCTTTTCCCTACTCTCAGCATTGCAGGCCTCCCTGTACTCTACCCTGAACTGAACACTGAAGGCGGGCAAATAAACTGCCTCCCCACCCCCACAAAAATTATCTTTAGGTCCCTATCTCTTTAGTCCTGCACCCCAGATATGTGAGGACTTCGGTTATAGAGTTAAAGCTCAATATATATCTCACAAAGAGTTATTTTAGAATTAATTGTTGTTTAGTTAGTTGCAAACTAGTTGGCTCTGAAGTAGAGTCAGTATAATAGAATTGAAGTATTGCATGGTCTTAAGCGATCTTTTTTTCTTTCACATGTTTGCGCCCATTGTGACTATTGTGGCAGTCTATTTTTTGAGGGTTTCCCTCATTTTCTCTGAGCCTCTACTTCACCAAATATATAGTTCTTTTCTACCCATTGTTCTTCTCTCGGGGCTTGTTGAGAGTAAGAGAATCAAAGATTCACCCTTCTCCTGCCTAAGGAGCATTCCAGTTGTTGTTCTTCTCTGCCTGATGTGAAACCTGTACATTACAAGAGGCAGTTGTGCGAACAGAACTTGGAAGACGGCGATGGTTTAAAATCAAGAAAGGTGAGGGTCAGAGTCATACCCTGGGTCACCATACTTATTCAATCTGTATGCTGAGTAAACACCCAGAGAAATTGTATTATGTGAAGAAGAAAGTGGTTATCACGACTGGGGGAAGGTTTGTTAGCAACCTGCAAGATACAAATGATACAACCGTTCTTGTTGAAAGTGAGGAGGGCTCAAAGTACTTGCTGCTGATGATGAAGGATTGCAGCCTTCATTGTGGATTACAACTCAACAACTCAACGTAAAGAAATCAAAATCCTCACAATTGGACCAATGGGTCACATCATGATAAACAGAGAATACGTTGAAGTCAAGGATTCCATCTTGCTTGAATGCACAATGAATGCTCCAGGAAGCAGCAGTCAGATGAAAAATACCTTGTATTGGGTAGATAAACTGCCTAAGACCTGTTGAAAATTAAGGATGTTACTTTAAGGACTAAGGTGTTCCTGGCCCAAGCCAAGGTATTTTCAATTGAATCCGATGTCTATGAAAGTGGAACATTGAATAAGGAAGACCTAAGAAGAATAGATGCAATTGAATCGTGATGCTGTGGAGAATATTGAAAGTACCACGGGCAGCCAAAAGAACAAATAAATGTGTGTTGGAAGAAGTACGACCAGAATGCTCCTAAGAAGAAACGATCGCAGGACTTCATCTCATATGTTTTGCACATGTTATCAGGGGAGATCAGTTCCCATCATGCTTGGTACAGTAGAGGGGCAGTGACACAGAGGAAGGCCCCCCGCAAGGGGATTGACTGACACCGTGGCTGCAACAATGGGCTCAAACAGAAGAGCTCTGGGGAGGTGGCAAAGGACCGGTGGTTTTTCCTTCTGTTGTGCCTCGGGCCGGTGTGGGTGGGAACGGATTCCAAGGGACTTAACAGCAGCAACAAGACTGATTTGCTTGTCAGGGAAAAAGCAAGCATTTCTTGTTAAACATAAAAGCAAAAAGATGTATTGAAGGTTCAAAACCAGTTCCTGTTAGATCTTTCGCGGCAGAGAGATACCTCCATCCTTGGCTTCGCGGGAGAAAGAATTAACGCAGAAGCCTGGTTTGTGACCCAAGTGAGTTTTATGAAAGTTAGGAAAAAAAAAAAAGAAAGTTAGGAGCAGTTTCAGGTTGTACAGTAAACGGAACACAAGCCAGACAGAGTCCGCAGCACGGTTGGCCAGGGTGGGATGTGGCACAGCCTCATTGGGCTGTGCAGCCCTGCCCCTGGGAGAGAGTGACAGAGAGAAAACTTCTGGCCTTTACAGTGCCCTCCAGGCCCCTCCTGCCCTACCCCCCCCCCCGCCGCCCCCCCCCCCCCGCCCCCCCCCCCCCCCCGCGCGTTGGGAGGCGTGGTTGATGATACTGGCCGACCCCATTGGCTGAATCAAACTCACCTGGCCTAGATGGGCCGATCCAGGTGTACCGCCCACCTAGGTGCACCATTCCTGCCTGACCTGGAGCTCAGACCTAACATTCCCTCTGAAAACATATTGAGGGCTCTTACAGCTCTTGTACCAATCCATACATCAATTGTATCAGGCACATCTCTACATATGTTACCACCATTATTTTCTAGACATTTATTTTCTATTGAGCCCTTGGTGTCAGCGCCTCTTCCCCTCCCTCCCCCATGGCCCTTGATAAATTATAAATTACTATTTTCATATCTTACATGAACCATTGTCTTCCATCCCCCATGGTCTGATCTCACAAAGTGTAATCAAATGCTCCAAAAGGGTGCACCGGAGGCATATATATATATATTATAAGAGGTGTAAGAGCCCCCAGTAAAATGATATTTTAATTAAAAAAATATATAATATAAACCAATGAAGTCCTGAAAGCTTTCCTCTCTCAATGCCATTCTGGTTGACCCTACTTTGAGGAGACAACTGTTCCCCAGTCATATTGAGAGGGCCTTCCAACCGGAGGGCCTATCTTATGGCATGATATTTGACAAGGGTCTGCTGCTCTTCATGAGGTTCTTAGTGGCCAGTCCTCAGAAGTGGACCGCCTATTCCTTCTTTGTAGTCTGTTCTTAGTCTGGAAGCTCCAGTGAAACTTGATCACCTTGGGCGACCCTGCTGGTATTTGAAATTCCAATTGTATAGATTCCAGCATCACAGCAACAAGTAAGCCACCACAGTATGACAAACTGACAGGCTAGGAGGATTAGTTTTCAGAGTGGTGACAGGTAATTATCTTAAAATATTTTCTGAGGATTGCTGAGGGCATTTCTGATAAGGGTCTTGTGTCAAGATTCTCCCTTAAGAACATTATTTCATATATTTAATTTAACCACAGAGAAAGATGATTTCTGTGTTATGTACTTAAACTTCTGTAAAGTTTGAAAGTTTCAGGGGCACTCCTTAGTTCTGTACTCAAGTCTAGGTTTCAAGAGGAAAAAACAAAAAATAACATGGGATCAGGACTTAGACCTGGGCTGATCATTCTGATACTAGTAAAGTATTGAAACTCTCACACATTCTTATGGTATATTTAATATTCTTCACTACTAATGGTACTTATATGTTAAAAACAAATTCATGAGTCCTAAAAATGATGTGATCATTCTACAGGTGTTGTCACAAATCACCACAGTTTTAGTGGCTTAGAATAATACAAATGTATTCTTTCATAACCTGATGTCAAACATCCCAGTAGGCTGCAACAGGTGTCGGTGGAGATGCTGTCCCTCTGGAGACTCCCAGGAAGAAGGTGTTTTCTTGTATTTCCCAAATCTTCCTCCACCTTCAAAGCAGGCAGGTCAGCATCATTCAAACTCACTTTCTCTAACTTCTGCTTTTATTGTTACATTTCACCTCATTGCCAGCTATTTTCTTCGAAAAAGAGCCTTGAGATGACCTTGGGACTGCCTGCATAATCCAGGATAGCCTCCCCATTTGAAAATCCTTGATTTAATCACACAAGAGAAGTTGTGGGTTTTGTTTATGTTGCTATTTGTTTTGTTTACTATGTAAGGTGATGTAATTGTAGTTTTCTGGGTTAGAATATGGGCATCTTTGGTAGGACACTATTCAGCCTATCATAATTTGGTTCATATATTCAAAAACATTTTATGTGAAACACATTATTTTAAATATTTTTTGCTGTTAAGAAGGGCATACTTATTTTGATGGAAAAACTGACAACCCAGAAAGAGAGTCTGTCTGTAAGATCAATAGCTTAGGCTTTGCAAGTTTCTTTTACAATCTTAAGTGAGAAAAGACAATGGAAACTATGTGAACTAATATGTTTGCAAATGTGCCAAATGAAAAGGAAAATAAGATACCAGTCTATTGCGTGAGTATGAAATTGTGCAAAAATATAGTTGGTTTCTTTTTTCTGCTCTAGTTGATCTTACTTATGGAACTTTTAAAGTGATAAGATCATCAACCTGAAAGTAATTCTCTTTAAATTTTTCAGAGAATCAATCAAAAGTGGCAAATTGTATGCATCCGGTCAAATTCCATGAAATGTCTGAGTTCCCAGGTTCAATTTACTCTTAGAACCCAAAACATTAATTCAAAAAGACCCACATACAGAAAAATAATGGTGAAGTTTTGGGCCTCAGAACATTAAAAGACTATTCTAGAAATATCTGGAAAGAAAAATATTTTTCCTACAAAAGATTAATCTCAAAGATAATGCATGATTTATCTAATAACGTTAGAAATCAGTTGAAAAATACCTTCCAAATTTTAATGCTTTTAATCTTCTCCAAGTTATGGACTCCATGGGAAAATAAAGAAAATTGGAAGCATTCAAAGACTAAAAGTTCAATTCTCCCTTGCACCCCTTTTGGGAAGGTACTGGACAACATATTTCTGGGGGAAAAAGATGAAAAACATAGGCCCCAGGGAATGGAACTTCAATAGGTCGACACTAAACCAAACTAAACCCAGTATTAGGAAGTGGATTGTGCTGTCAATCAGCTCTGCTTCTTCCTTTCTGCTCCCCAAAAGGTCCTCGAATACTGTGGCTAATTTGAAAAGATGAAACTATACAAAGAACCATGCTGAATTCAAGAAATGTGTACTGTGTAACTATTGGTTCAGATATAACATTGTAATGTTTCCAGAAACTAAAGCCCTACTTAGACATAAACACCTATTAAGTTTTGCTAAGGATGAAGTATAAGCAAAGAGATTATGCACAAAGAGAGTGTTTGCACCAAAGAGATAACATTTCATTTAGACTTTGGATTCAAAGGGTTCATGGAAGAGGAGGTATTTAAGCAGGGAGAATTTTCTGAATTAAACAGATTTAATTAAGAAATGCAAGAAGTTTGGTTGAGGAAAATTAAATGGATTAAGCAAAGTCTCAAATGGGTTTTAAAAATGTGAAAGAAGCCTTACAATTTTTTTGTGATTTATTATCCAGGGTAAAGATATATCCCAAATGATGAGGGCAGTTGAATAAGGGGTAGACTTTGGAAATATCCTGACTTTTCTCTATGTAATCTCATTTTGAAACTTGAATGGTTAAGGAAGGTAGTGAGAATGGTGGGTGATATAGTTTATTATGCCAGCCTGGCTGATAAATACAAGTAGGATTAACTGAAGGGCGGAGAGATAATGGCTCAGTGAGCCTCATCTTTCTTGTCTCTTGCTCTTTGATCATCGGACCAGTGTGCGGCTG
>NW_022103906.1:49657198-49688447 GCF_000313985.2 Echinops telfairi | reverse complement strand
TGTTGGACATATGGGCTAATGTTGGACTTATGGGCTTGGACAGCACTGGGTTGGGATGCTTTCTTAATGTACACTTACCTTTTGTATGAAACTCTTTCTCATTTATATATAGTTTCTGTGGATTTTTTCTCTAGTTGACCCAGACTAACACAGATAGGAAATGAATATTTTCTACTTTTTAAAAGTTAAAGCTGGACCAACCTGAGTACTTTGGCGCAGGGAGTACATACACTATCAGAAATAGGGAAGGGCACAAGTACAGATGAGTCACAAATTGACAAGTGGGATATATGGAAGATAAAACACGTGCGTACATTGATAGAGTTCACCAAGAGAGTAATAAGAGAACCCACGGACTGGAAAAACATCTTTAGCAATGACACATCTGACAAAAAGGCATTACTAAGATCTACAATATTCTGCTAGTTTCCAAAAACTAATTGCCCACTGAGGAGGTGGGCAAAGGACTTGAACACAAGTTTCACAAGGGCAGAAATCTGAATGGGCAACAAACATATGAGAAAATGTTCCCGATCATTAGCCATAAGAGAAATGCAAATTAAAACAACTATGAGATACCATGTAACACCCTTAAAGATAGCCCAATTCAAAAAAATAATAAAGCAACAGTGTTGGAGGGGCTGTGGTGAGATAGGAACTCTCATCCACTGCTGGTGGATCTGTAGATCTGTACAGCCACTATGGAAATCGATCTGGTGATATCAAAGACAGATGGAAATTGAGCTACCATAGGACACAGCAATCCCCCTACTGGGCATATACCCAGAAGAGGCAAGAAACAAACAATGACCAGTTATCTGTGCTCCAATGTTCATCAGAGCACAGTTCACAATTGCAAGGAGTTGGAAACAACCCACATTTCCATCAACAGATGAATGGATTAAAAACTGTGATACATACATGCAATGGAGTACTACGCATCACTAAAAAGCAGTGATGAATGCATGAAGCACATCACCGCATGGGAAGAACTGGAGGAAATTATGCTAAGCGAAGTAAGCCAAGCACAAAAGGACAAGTACAACATGAGTCCACTGAGGTAAGCCTAAAAAAAAATGCAAAAGGGGCATAGAGAAAAAGCTACTGTATACAAACATTCCTGGGGTGAGGTCCAGGTAGTATGGCAGGGGCCAGACAAAATCCAGGGATACACATGGTAGCCAACTAAAAAGGAGGGGGGAAAAAAAAGAAAAATGTAGTGGGTGAACAGGGCACTAACCCACCCAAGGGGAGGTATTGTCTATATCTCTACAGGGGAAGAGGGACCGGACTTCAACCCGGTGCTCCAAAATGTGACTGCAACACACTGGCATAAAGCAGGGAACCAGTAGAGAGGTCTGAGGGACTGGCCCCAATCCCAACTATGTGGAAACCCTCCCCTACCCTCAGAAAAATTTACTTAAGAGGACAGCACTGAAGCTACAGCTCAGGGAGAGGGACAAGTCTTATCAGAGCACATGGGAGCAAATGAATGGGGTGGAAGAGAGAGTGGCACACATCCTGACTCACCAAGTCTTGAGGACGATATCCCTGCTCAGAGCAGTCAATGCATAGAGGGGACCATATGGCCAGCCCCACTATGAGCCATGACATCCCTAACTGACCCATAGCCCTACAGGGGACAACACTGGAGACACACTGTGGGAATTGTGTCCAATGTGACCCCACTACACCAAGGCAAAACATTAAGGGCATGCAACAGAACAGCAAGGGGAGTAGAGCAAGGACATGCTGAGGGAGTACCAAAAATAGACTTTGGGGCTAGGGCGTGGCACCCCATCAGATTCAAATGGAAAACACTACTAAAGGTCAACAAACAGACCTTGAACTATTTACAAGCTTTTCTTTTCTTTTCTTTTTGGTCATTGGTTTGTTGTTGTTTTCTTTTGTTGCTTTGTTTTACTATGTCTTGTTTTAGTGCATATTATTATCTGAAGGTCTATCTAGATAAGATATGCTGGATAAGCAATCTGGAGGAGAAAACAATGGGACCTATAGTTCTGGGGGCCATGGGAGAGGGGAAGATAGGGGAAGGGAACTGGTGTTAACAAACCCAGGGACAAGGGAACAAGTGATCCAAAATCAGTGGCTAGGAGAGCGTAAGAGACCTGGTAGGGCTTGATAAAGGGCAATGTAACCGAGAGGAATTACTGAAACCCAAATGAAGGCTGAGCATGATAGTGGGATAAGAGGAAAGTAAAAGGAAATAGAGGAAAGAACTAGGAGGCAAAGAGCATTTATAGAGATCTAAATATAGGCATGTACATATGTAAATAGATTTATACATGATGATGGGGAAATAGATTTATGTGCATATATTTATGTTTAGTATTAACATAGCAGATGGACATTGGGCCCCCACTCAATACTCCCTCAATGAAAGAACACTTTGTTCTATTAAACTGGTATTTCTTGATGCTCACCTTCCCGACATGATCACTGAAGACAAAGTGGATGTATAAGCAAATGTGGTGAAGAAAGCTGATGGTGTCCGGCTATCAAAAAATATAGCGTCTGGGGTCTTAAAGGCTTGAAGATAAACAAGCGGCCATCTAGAGGAGAAGCTACAAAGCCCACATGGAAGACGCACACCAGCCTGTGTGATCATGAAGTATCAAAGGGATCAATTATCAGGCATCAAAGAACAAAAAAATCTTATCATTGTGAATGAGGGGGAGTGTGGAGTGGAGACCCCAAAACCCATCTGTAGGCAAATAAACATCCCCTTACAGAGGTGTCACAGGGAGGAGATGAGCCCATCAGGGTGCAGTGTAGCAACGATGAAACAGACAACTTTCCTCTAGTTCTTTAATCCTTCTTCCCCACCTACTATCATGATTCCAATCCTACCTTACAAATCCGGCTAGACCAGAGGATGTACACTGGTACAGATAGGAACTGGAAACACATGGTATCCAGGACAGATGAACCCCTCAGGACCAGTCGTGAGAATGGTGATACCGGGAAGGCAGGCCGAAGGTAGGGCAGAATGGGGGAATCGATTACAAGGATCTACATATAACCCCCTCCCTGGGGGACGGACAACAGAAAAGTGGGTGAAGGGAGATATCGGACAGTGTAAGACATGACAAAACAATAATTTATAAATTATCAAGGGTTCATGGGGGAGAGGGAGCAGAGAGGGAGGGGAAAAATGAGGAGCTGATACCAGGGGCTCAAGTAGAAAGCAAATGTTTTGAGGATGTTGATGGCAACAGATTTACAAATGTGCTCAACACAATGGATGGATATATAGATTGTGATGAGTTGTATGAGCCCTCAATAAAATGATTTTTAAAAAAAGTTAAAGCTGTTTTGTTTATTTTCTTGCTCTTGAAAAATGTTAACCAAGCCAAGACTAATAACCAACTAAAATAAAGATGCTTGGGGATTCTCCCATTTTGGCAATGAGCAAAGGTTTAATGTGGGTAAAATAGAAAAAGAATTCAGATTTTTTTCAAATTAAAAAAAAATAATTAATTTACTGATTTTCCTCAACCATTTTCTTTGCCTGTACAGAGTAATAACTTAAAAAGAAACTAACATTATTGAGTAAAAAAAACTTTCTTTTTTTGGAAGGTTGTTTTGATGCCATTTTCTGGACATTGATCCTCCTACAGGTCTCATAAAGGGTCAGGTAGTGATTTTGTATTACATCAACTCATCTAAACTGGCACTATGCTTCTCAGAATTCTCTTATCTGATTTTGGATTAAATTTGGCTACTATGCAAATCTGCAAGAGATTTGTTAGAAGAGAAGTAGGCATCTTAGAGAATATGTATTAGTAACTAGAGGTGAATGGAGCATGCCATCTAGTTTTTTGTTTTTTTTTATGTACTGGCTCATTTTCTTGATTAGTGGCAGCTTCTGTGTGCTCAGATCTGTGAGCTCTTTATCTCCTCCTTCCGATTCTCCGAGTTCATTGTGAGG
Source organism: Echinops telfairi (assembly GCF_000313985.2). Lineage (NCBI taxonomy): Eukaryota > Metazoa > Chordata > Mammalia > Afrosoricida > Tenrecidae > Echinops > Echinops telfairi. The sequence continues at coordinate 49,684,495 of NW_022103906.1, read as the reverse complement.
CATGTACACAGCTCCATGGAAAAAGGCTCCGGTTTCTTCTGCAAGTCAGCTGCTTTATCAAGGTTGGAGGCTATGAGATGTGGTCAAGAAAATAGAAGATACATGAAAGGGTGTGCTTATTTTGTCAGACAATTTAATCCTTTTGTGACCATATGATGCTTTGAGTTATTGTTGATACCTGTGTTCTCACCAATGTAAGCTATGCCAAAATGAAGGGGGAAAATATTTGAGGTAATATGGATTTTGATATACCTGGGATGTATGTCTCAAGTGGCCTCTCATGGTAGGCTTGATGATTGAAGGCCCATTCTTCATATTATCTCAGTTAGCATAGGTCGCCACGAGGTGTTAGCTTATACTGTAACTGCGACAACAACTTCCTGAAAAACCTCAGAGGCTGAAAATATTGCTGCATGATATATATCCCAAGGGTTTTGAAAGGGTTAAGATGGAGAAGGAACAGGGATGAGGGAAGGTGAACAGTGGTAAGATAAATACAGTGCTCTCCCTGATGGAGCTGAAAGAAGGTGGTGATGGGGATGTTGCAGTGGTGTCTACATAGTGGATGCATACATTGAGCTTTTCAGTTGGTTCCATTGATGGTCTCCAAGTACTGACACATCACTTACTCACTGCCATTGAGTCAATGCTGACTCATAGTGACCCCCTTTGGGCTTCCAAGGCTCTAACAACTTACAGGATTAGAAAGCCCAATTTTTCTCCTGGAGCTACTGTTGCTTTTGAACTGCCAACCATGCAGATCGCAGCCTAACTGTACCTATTACATCACCAGGGCTCCATCGATGATCAGTAATTATTTGTGGTAAATATCACACAGTGAATGAATTTTCAATTCTTTCAATGTTTCTGCTTTCAACTTCATTTAATTCAGCTATGAAATTCTCCATGTACATCAGTTAAGTGAGTAAACATGGACAATGACTTGTCAAATGCCTTCTTTCGGTAACATTCTGAATTTCCTCATTAAATTTTAAACATTTGATAAAGTTTGAGACAATCACATGGCTGTGATCTAAAGAAACAAATCATGAAATAGATTGGTGACTTTAAATATGTTAAAATGTAAGATTTTTTTTGGGGGGGTGAGGCCCACATTCTCTTTCAATGAAGGATTTTGCCATAGTTGCTGGGAGCGCTGTTAGCTGACAGCCTTTATCCCTCAGCTTTTGGGAACTGCGATGGTTGCAGAGACTTGCCTCTCCCTGGGTCACAACCCACATCAAGGAGACACATATTTAATGACTGATAAGCACAGGAGCCAAAGAACAAAAGTGGCAACCTTTGCTCACCTCGAGACTATACTTATAAGCCATTGTCAATCCAGCGCTCCCATGCAATTGACTGAGGTTGACCACAGGCCTAAACCACAACTTGACCTTTTCCTCTGCAATTTCAGATTTCTTATCCTCCTTTCCAGAAATGTTGATTCCCCCAAATATTTCTTAATAATAATCCTGTTTACTAAACTCTCAAATGTGTAGAATGTGTGTGTACCAGAATGATAGCTGGAACAAGAGAAGTTGGCATCAAAGCCCTAGAATGAGACACTTAGAAGAGCCATAGTGAGACTTTTCAGGAGCCTACTGTGAGAGATGGGATGATTGCCAGGGCTGGGGAAAGCAAAATACATTAAAAGTGGTGCAGCCAGTCAACATATTTCAGCTTGGTATTGTTGTTTCCGACTCTGCCATTCAAGGGATTCAGTTACTCTGCAATATACACACACTCCTTGTTTTCTAATAGGGAGATTAATTTTCCAGCAAGGCATCAACCTATGCTTTTTTTTCATTTCTGTTTATCTTTTCTATAAACTAACAATTTACAAATTCAAGACTATTCACATTTCATTTCATCAGTCATAACTGAGCTGCGTAGAGCTGATCCGAAGAACTGTCTAATTGCTAAAACTTAAACGAGGAGTAAATTCATATCTCATGCCAGTGGAAGGCAATGCATTAGTTGATGTGATGAGAAATATGAGAAATAGCAACTTTATGGACAGTAAAATGATTTGGCTCAAGTGGCTCTCCCTCCTTATTGAAAACTGATGTTCCATTTTCATTGTCAATGAAGCTTTACATTGTGAATGAGACTTTTCTCATTCAAGACATGTGTCTTGGACCTAGAGAGCTGGACATTTGGCCTCTGGACTGTTATGGTTGTGTGGTGTGTAACGAGAGCGTGAATTCATGATGGGTGATACTGAGAAGGGCAAGAAGATTTTTGTTCAGAAATGTGCCCAGTGCCACACTGTGAAAGGGGGTAGGATGGGGGCAAATACAAGACTGGACCAAATCTGCATGGTTTGTTTGGGCGGAAGACTGGCCAAGCCCCTGAATTCACTTACACGGACGCCAGAAAGAGCAAAGGTATCCCCGGGGGAGAGGACACACTGATGGGGTATTTGGAAAATCCCAAGAAGTACATCCTCAGAACAAAGATGGTCTTTGCCAGCATTAAGAATGGAGAAAGGGCAGACTTGATCGCTTATCTCAAGAAAGCTACTAATGAGTATAGTGGACCAATGCCTTATCTATTATAAAATAGGAATGTTTGGTGACTTAAAAAAAAAGTGCCATATTTAAATTGATTTCATACACCAGAAATCAGATCATGAATGACTGATAAGAATATTTTGTTTGGACAGACTTCAATTAAGGTTCATTGCGGTTAAATGACTCTGATCAAACTTAAAAAAATTTTTTTATTAAATACTTTTATTGGAGGCTCTTACATCTCCCATCACAATTCACACATTCATCCATTGTGTCAAGCACATTTGTACATATGTTGCTATCATCATTCTCAAAACATTTTCTTTCTACTTGAGCCCTTAATATCCATATCTCTCTCTTCCCCCACCCCCCTCCCCTCATGAATACTTGATAAGTTATAGATTACTATTTTCATATCTTATATCGTCCTCTGTTGCCCTTCACCCACTTTTCTGTTGTTTGGACCCCTGGGAGGGGGTGATATGTTGATCCTTGTGATCAATTCCCCTTTTCTCCCCAGTCTCTTCGCTAATCCTCCTGGTATCTCTGTTCTCATTGTTGGCCCTGAGGGGTTCATATATCCTGGATTCCCTGTGTTGCAGGCTCTTATCTGTAGCAGTGTGCATGTTCTAGTCTAATATGATGTGTAAGGTAGAATTGAGGTCATGATAGTGGGAGGAAAGAAGCATTAAATAACTATAGGAAAGTTGTGTGTTCGGAAATGAAAAGAACGGGACCAATGGTTCTGGGGTGATACAGGAAAGGGGAGGTGTGAGAAAGAAGGGGGTGGGAATCAACCCAGGGACAAGGGAACTACAAGTGAACTAAAATCAATGGAGAGAAGACCTAGAGGGGCTTAATCAAGGACAATGTAGTAGCAAGGAATTACTAAACCCAAATGAAGGCCGAACATGATGGTGGGACAAGAGGAGAGTAAAAGGAAATAGAGGAAAGAAACAGGAGGCAAAGGACATTTATAGAGGTCCAAATACAGGCGTGTACATATGTAAATATACTTATATATAATGAGAAGGGAATAGATCTATGTATTTACATCTACACGTTAAGAAATAAGGTTGCAAATGGACATTGGGCCTTGACTCAAGTACTCCCTCAACACAAGAACACTTTGTTCTAATAATCCAGCATTCTGTGATGCTAACCTTCCCAACACGATCTCTGAAGACAAAGAGAGCGCATAAGCCAATGCGGTGAAGAAAGTTGATAGTGCCCGGCTATCCAAAGATATAGCGTCTGGGTCTTAAAGGCTTGAAGATAAACAAGCAGCCATCCAGCTATGAAGCAAAAAAGCCCACATGGAAGAAGCACACCAGCCTGTGTGATTATAAGATGTCAATGGGATCAGGTATCAGGCATCTAAGATCCAGAACAAAATCAGACCCAATGGGAATGGGTGGGGTGTTTGGAGTTGAGTCCCAAAGCCCATCTGTAGACAATTGAATATCCCCTCACAGAAGGGTCACAAGGAAGGAATGAGTCAGCCAGGGTGCAGTATAGCACCAATGAAGCACACAACATTAGTTCTTTAATGCTTCCTCCCCACCACTATCATGACCCTAGTTCTATCTTACAAACTGGGCTAGACTGGAGCATGTTCACTGGTACAGATAATGCTCTCGACACATGGAATCCAGGACAGAAAAATTCCTGAGGCTAGCAGTACCAAAGTGAGGTTAAATAGAGTATTTGTTAAAATACGAATTGCAATCAAATATGAGGATAAAAGTACAATAGTGTTTCTGCTAGGGTTCCAGTTCCTATATGCATGCATTTATTTCAAACAAATGCTTTTAATAAAGTTTTTGTGATCAGTGGATGACTTTAGACAAGCTGTCCCAATACTATACTGGTCTTCATCTCTTCACAAAAAAAAGCCAAAAGAAAAAGGAGGGAAAAAGGTCCCATTAAAACAGTGGCTTTTGAAGGGATCTGGTGGGCCAGCTCAATTCGAGGCAGAGTAGCCAGCTCAGAAGATTATGCCAATCATTTCTATGGGCTTCTGAAAGGATAATCTTGATAGAGTTCCTGGAAGGATGTAGGATAATCATGGGATTATTATGAAGAAGTTTTGTTTTGTTTCCTGAGAGAAGTAAGCATTTATTTCCTTCTCTCACAAATAAAGCTGAGATGCTTTGGTTGCCCCCCAATCATAAATATATTTTTTCAAGCAGTGTTATTGATATATAATTTACATATCATATAATTGAATAGTTCAAGCATATCAAGGGGAATTGTACAGTCACCACCACATCTGTCTTAGAGTATTCCCCCACCCCCTGGTTGAATCATCTTTAAAATGAGTTGTGCAATCAGTTTCGGTGCTCCCTCCCCCCTTCTGCTTTCATTGTTTCCTCCTGAAATTCCCTTTCATCCCTATAGCCCGACATTCCCTATAACTGTTGTATCAGTTTGTGTTAGACAGGGTTCTCTAGAGAAACAAAATCAGAATGCTAATAATTTTATATATATTTATACAGATAGATGAATAACATAAGAAATAAACAGTTAATTAAATTGTAAAGCAGTACAATGGCTCAGCGCAACTCACTCCTGTGAGACAGCTGTGAGACACCGGCAGTCCTTCAAGTCTTGAGGGCTGCCGGGTAGTCTTCTGTAGAGCAATTCAGGCTATCCAGGCACAGGCAGCAAACAGCAAGGCAGGTCACCAACAGTCAATCAGATGACAGGGTCTGACAGTCCCCAGCTCAAGAGATGTAAATTCCAATGGTGTGGCAAAGCAGGATTTGAAGGAACCTCAAATTACAGTGACACAGTCCATGGGTTTGGTGTCCCACAGGTAGTGTAGCTTGCAAATTGAGGCAAAGAACGAGCAAGGCAGCCACACACTGGTCTGATGGACAAAGAGCAAGAGACAAGAAAGGTGAGACTCATGGAGCCATTTATCTCTCTGCCCTTCAGTTAATCCCACCTGTGTTTATTGGCCAGGTTGGCACAATAAACTAACTACCTCACAGTTGTTATCATTATACATCCACTCCTCCTGTGCTTCAGAGCTGGGAAACCCCACGGAAACAACGAAAAAACAAATTGCACTAAGTTGTTAAGGATAATATCCTATTAGTATAAAGACAAAAATTAAAGTAATATGTAAGTGGGAGAAGACCCCCATCAACATTAAGAAAGACGGAAGAAATGTCTGTCATAAAACAACTAAGAGATGCTTGCATGCTGAAGGGACCAAAGCCCATGTCCTCTTTCTGATGCCTCTGCTTCCTACCTGGCCTCCGAAGCAGCAGGAGCACCAGCAGTGGTGGTGGCAGCCACAGGGGCAGTGGCCACAAATGCAGATGGATGGCCAAGAAGGCCTTGACCTTTTCAGCCAGTGGGTAGGTATACTCAAGTCTTACAAAGCCAAGACTCGCTTGTACCGGTTGATGATCAAATGGGGCAGGAGACAACGGTTGGGTAGCCAATTTTCAGGCACACTTTGGCAACACTGCAGATGAACATCCTCCAGGAAGAGGGAGTGAAGTTTCCTGTTTGATGTCAAGCACTCTTGGGTTGTAGATGCTGCCCTTGTCAAACACCTGCTGGATGATCAGCCCGAAGGAGAAAGGGGAGATATTCAACAGGTGGCTTCGCTGGCACCCACTTTGTCATCAGTACTGATCAGCTACAAGTCACTCCAGATTTCTTCTTCTTTCTTCTTCTTCTTTTTAAATCGTTTTATTGGGGGCTCTTACAGCTCTTAGAACAATCCATACATCAATTGTATCAAGCACATTTATACATGTTGCCATCATCATTTTCTTTCTACTTGAGCCCTTGGTATTAGCTCCCCCATGCTCCCCCATTTTCCCTCCCTCATTCCCCCTCCTCGTGAACCCTTGATAAATTATTATTATTTTCATATCTTACACCATCCACTGTCTCCCTTCACCCACATTTCTGTTGTTCATCCACAGGGGTGGGGGGTGGCTGTTTATACATGGTCCTTGCTATCAACACTCCCTTTCTCCCCCCACCCGCTAACATTCCCCTACCCTCATGGTATCTTTACTCCCATTACTGTTCCTCAGGGATTTTTCTATCCTGGATTCCATGTGTTGAGAGCTCTTATCTGTACCAGTGTACATGCTCAGGTCTGGATGGTAGAACTGGGAAAATCATAGTGGTGGGAAGCATTAAACAACTAGAGCAATATTATGTGTTGCTGTACTGCACCCTGGCTGACTCATTCCTTCCTTGTGACCCTTCTGTGAGGGATGTCCAACTGTCTACAGATGGGCGTTGGGTCTCCACTCTGACCTCCCTCATTCACATCGATATAATTGTTTATTTTGGGTCTTCTGATGCCTGCTACCTGACACCTCATGATCACACAGGCTGGTATGCTTCTTCCACGTGGGCTCTGTTGCTTCCCGGCTATATGGCCGATTTCAATGGTGCCTCTAGAGATCTTCCTGGTGATGCCCAAAGCCTGGAAGAAGGAAGTCTTCTCGGGAAACAGGTCCATGTTATGGGCCAGCACAGCCACCTAACATGGGTAATAGCACCTTAGCTCAGTGGGATCCTCCTTGGTGAACACAAAGCTCCACAGCCCCCCGGATAGGAGGCAACAGTTTCTCCACAGCCGGGTTGTTCTTCATGTGCTCTTGGATGGCCGTGTGAACCATGGTATCTTGCCCATCAGCACTGTGGCCTTCCCACAAAGGGATGTGTGGATCCGCTGCACTTGCTAGGAGCCCACATTGTCTGCTCCCACAATGGCGCATTTTGGATAATCATCCCCAAATTGGATCTTTTAAGGAAGTAGTTGGAGTTTCAGGTCACCCTGTCTTTCCTGGGTATCCGAAAGATGCATCGAATTGCCACTGGGGTTTAAAGATGTCACTCTCAAGAGGATGCTGACGAGAGGATCTGAAGAAGCTTTAAGAAAGTTGAGAACTACCTTGGTGATAGAAGGGGAAGGAAGCATGGAATGTTTTCCATCACCACTATGCATCTGCTCGTTATTTTAGGGTAGAAAAGACTGTCTTTTGTGAATTTCATTGGGAAACCTTACTCCATACACCCCACAGCCCTGATTTTTGCCTCTTCAAATTTTGCTTTTGTTCTCCAAACTCAAAAAACATTTAAAGGACTTCGATATGAATCCCTTGAGGAGGCCCAAACTGCTGTTTCTGAAACTGTAAATAAAAGAACACAGAACTCCATTGGGGAAGACAGAGAGATGGAGACATCATCAGGAGTGTGTAGAGCTATTAGATGGAGGTTATGCCGAAAAACAGTATCTTCACATTTTGATATCTTGTTTAATAGAGGTTTCAATAATTGTATGGCAATAGTTTTTTAATTACCCTTGCATAACACCACTTCATAGAAGTTTCCATGAATATTTTATACTGATTCATGTAACTTTATGAAGACTAATTGAGAAAAAGGCAAGAATGAGAAAAAAAAGAAAAGGAAGGAGCTAATTTAGTTAATATTTTCTCATGTATGATCCAGAATTCTTTTACAATTTATAGTAAAACAGCACACACACACACACACACATATATACACAAACATAATTTCCACTATTTTATTTATTCCAAGCTGTCTAATGTGAAATACTTTGGTAACATTTCTAAGTGAGTTAACTGATTGAAAATTATTATTTACCAAATTAAATAATGGCCACAATAAACTTTGATGTTATTTCACAAGCAGCTTTCTTGAGTCTGATGTCTAGAAAACAGTACAAAACAAAACAAATACTTTGTAGACACCTAGATAGAGCCATATTTACCCTCTGGTGAATAAAGGAAAACAATTTTAAGAATTTTTTTGAGCACAATATAGAATACATTTCTTTGTAATTAAAGTTTTAAAAAATATAAGTGAGCCACATTTTAATCCTAATACCCAAGGATTGACTAGCCTTGGTGATATAGTAACTGTGTTCTTTGGGAAAAATTACTTTAATAAAAATGATGATAATGTTTTAAAGTCAGCAACCTTGTTAAACTTGTGAACTATACAAAAAGGTAAGTTATAAATGAGAACAAAGAAATGTAATTTTTTTGGTGATTAGATATATTTCTTAAGAATTAATATTGGTTTGTTCTTTCATCTGTGTTCACATTGAACTATAATCCTGAATGACTGGTTTAAAAAAATTATTCTTTAAATGGATTCTTCTTACATAACAGGTTATAGCCTGTTTGAAAAATCACACAATTACTTCGTTATTCCTTGGTACATGCTGCACTTTGGTGTGTTAAAAAAATTCACCTTATTCAGTGTAGAATTTCTTAGTGGAAGCAAACAAGTATTGTAGGAACAATTTTGAAGTTATCTTTGAAAGTTTGATGTATGGAGAGTCCCCCCCACGCCAAAGTTATTATGTTAAAGTTCCAGAAGATGGGTTCTATTGAGCTCTAAATATTCATCAAACTGAGTTCTCCTTGTTAGAACTATTTAATTAGGAAGGAATATATTTTGGAATCACTTAAATCTACCAGGGGAAGAGAATTAAAATAACTATATCATCTAGGCTTTCAAGTGCATGCATCCGATGAATGCTAATTACATTTATAAAATGAAAATTATTTTTTTCCCTTTACCCTGTGTATTTAAACTAAGGTGCACTATTTCATCTAAGGGAAAACACACTGACACTGATATCATCATATAAATTTAAAATTAGTTTATTTTTTAGAATTAGCTATTATTATAGCATATTTTCCCAGTAGCCTAAATCTTCAATATTGCAGTGTATTAATTTTTATGATTTATTTAAATGCTATGAAAACCACATATCTTGCATAGGGTTAACAGATTCTTGTCTCAGAATTTTTCTCAGGGAATTTAACAGTCATAAAGTTGACATATAGGAAGAAGTAGATTTATATGAATTAACTGAATTTAAAGATGACACTACTTAAAAATGATTTCAAATGCTGGCTTAACTGGATAACACCAAAGAGTGTGGAGTTGTAGTTATATGTCAGGGAGCAGACAGATTGAGATTCTCCTCTTAGCTCTATCCTTCACCAGTTCTGTGACCTTAGGCAAAATACATAACATCTTTAATGTATAAAATAAATATACTAGTCATATATGCTACATAGGGTTGTAGTGAAGATTAAAGAGAATAATTTAATTCTTAATGGCTTAACACAGCACCTGGCAATGCAATAATTGCTCAGTAAAGTTAGCTATTGTTATAAGTCACAAACTATGTACAAAGGGGACATTTAAAAATGCAATAGGTAAATTATAGCAATGGACAATTGTAAAAACATTTAAGTAGGCAATAGCCAAACCATAAACCTCTTTATCCACGATATCCACCATCTGTCAGTCACTTTGTCTTAGTTTAGTGGCATCTGTGTGGCTGTGATGCTGGCAGCTATGTCACTGGTCTTTCAAATCCTAGCAGAGTCACTTACAGTGAACGGGTTTCAGCAAAGCTTCAGACAAAGAACAGACTATGAAGAAGGAATTGGCTGTCCATTTTGGAGGAAGTAGCCACTGAAAAGTCTATTTCAAAACATCAGCTATACAAGGCCTAAGGAAAGGAAAAAGTGCATTGTTAGAGGTAGTGCTGCAGGATGGGTCAGACAGGTAGGAAAACACTTAAAATGTGACTGAAGAGGAGCTACCTTCTCAATGTAGAATTGACTGTGGTGACTTGACTGGACTAAAGCTTGTGGGAGTAAAGGCTTCAGGATCTTCATTTACTAATGGGGCACAACTCAAAATGAGAAGCATCAGCTGCAAAAGTCTATTAAGAATTGGAAAACAGAATGTACAAAATATGAACCTAGGTATCAGAAGATCAAAAACAATTATATCCATATGAAGTAAAGGGTCAGAGTGGAGACCCAGAGCCCATCTGTAGACAATTGGATATTCCCTCACAGAAGGGGCACACAGAAGGGACGATTCATCCAGGATGCAGTATTGCAATGATGAATCACACAATATTCCTTTAGTTCTTTAAGACTTCCTACCCAACCCCACCCCACCCCACCCCCAGAACCCCAGTTCTACCTCACAAATCCTGCTAGACCAGAATATGTACATTAGTACAGATGAATGCTTTTGACACAGGATTCCAGGACAGATACCCCCTCAGAAAGAGTAATTGGACTAGCGATACTGTAAGAGTACAGGGGTGGGTGAGTGGTACGGCGGGGAGTGGGGGGAGAGAGGGGGAGCTGAGTGTAGTGATAGATGCATAACACCCTCCCACACACCCCCATCAACACCACCAAGGGGACGAATAATAGAACTGTAGGTAGAGGAATACAGTAAATGGTGTAAGATATGAAAAAATATATATCTTTATAATTTATTAAGGGTTCACAAGGGTGGGAGGGTGGGGGAGGGAGGAAAAACAGAGGAGCTGATATCAAGGGGCTCAAGTGGAAAGATAATGTTTTGAAAATGATGATGGCAACATATGTACAAGTCTGCTTGATGAGATCGATTATGGATGGTTATAGTATCTGTAGGAGCCCCCAATACAGAGATTAAAAATAAAAATAAATAAATGAACCTAGGAAAATTGGAAGTTAATGATTATGAAATGAAATGCATCAAGATTGACACCTGATACATTAGTGAGCGAAAAGGGACCAGAATTAGGGATTTTGAACCAGAGAATCATATGAATTACTATGCCGAGATGAAGCACTCAAGAGGAATGGCATCACATTCAATGACAAAGTGGACATTTCAAAAATCCATTTTGAAGTACGTATAACACTGTTGTAAAAGTACCTATCTGCCTTCAAGGAAATCCAAACAACACACTTATCATTAAAATTTATGTGTCTTCAGTTAGAAATGGATCCAATGTGCAATCAAGACACTGATAATTGTTAGTGAGTGGAATGCACAAGTTAGAATCAAAGAGAAGGAACATCATTTGGAAAATACTGTCTTGTTGGTAGAAATGACTGCAGCTCACATGATAGAGTTTTGCAAGGCCGACTTATTCATAGCAAATACATTATTTTCAACAACAAAAAGGGGTTGATACATTGGGCTTCTCCAGATTAAATACACAGACATCAAATTGACTGCATCTGTGGAAAGAGACAGAGGAAAAACCCAATAACAGCAGGTAAAACCAGACCAGAAGCTGACTGTGGAACAGACCATCAATTGCTCCCTTGTAAGCTCAGGTTGAAGCTGAAGAAAATTTAAACAAATACAATAGAGCCAAATTTTGACCTTGAATCTAACCTTGATGCACTGAACACTAATGACAGAAGATCTGATGAGCTGTGGGAGGACATCTAGCACATCATTCATGAAGAAAGCGAAAGGTCATTAAAATGACAGGAAAGAAAAAAAAAGATTAAAGTGGATGTTCAAAGAGACTCTGAAAGCTGCTTTTAATAGTAGAGAGGCTAAAGCAAATGAAAGAAATGATGCAGTCAAACAGCTGAATAGAAAATTTCAAAAGGCAGTTCAAGAAGATAAAGTGAGGGTGTCAGAGTCATGATGGCATCCAGGTACAATCACCCACCTGGCGCTCCTGTTGTTAGACTAGAAAATTAAGAGGCAAGGAAGCCAATACTGGGAGACTAGGTACTAAATATAGATTCAGTGTACTAGGGTCTGGTTCAGATAACCCCCATGAATTTCAGTCACGAAGCAACTCAAAAACTTGCTGAAATGCTGTAAGCTCACTGCATCTGTCCTCAGGCTCCGCTAAACCCTTGCCAGAGCCAGCAGAATGGCATCCGCCATCCCTTCGTGTGCCCACAATACGAAACCTGCAGAAAGCAGAGATTTCCCCAGGCTGCTGTCTAAAAGTGGTCATAATCCCAGGCTCTTGGAGAGCCTCTGAGAACTAGTCACAATACCTCACACTGGAGTTCCCCTCTATGTTATCCTTCCTGCTCCTGCAGTCCAGGAACAGAGTGAATACATAGGCTACACTCTTTCCCTTTCTCCCCAGCTCCATGCCTGCCAGCATGAGAAACAATAGCTAATTAGACAATAATTTGCAACAATTGAAGAACTGGTGGGATATTTACCTGTGAGAGAATGCAGTTTCCAGGGCAAAACTGGCAGGCTATGCAGGACAGTGACAGGAATGACACAGGAGTGTAGTCAGGGGAGAAATCAGTTCCAGTCAGCCCCAAACCCACTCCACCAAACAGGGCACCGCACAAGCCCATTATAAAAAGGGGAAAATTTTAAAGCAAACAAACAAATAAAAAGAACCTCTCAATACCAAGCTGTGGTCCTTTGTATAACTTTGAATGTGAGCCACCAGAATTCTGTTATTTAGCATAATACTAACATAACAACTCTAATTTCCAGATCACAGGCTAAGACTTTAATATAACAAAACAGGAAAAGGTAACAGGTTCTGATAGCTACAGTCCAAGCCAAAAACTGGCTCTCCCAGTTCTGGGATCCACAGAGAGTTTTTAAAAGGCTGCAAATCGTAGGCAGACAGTCTGACCAGGCCCATGCCTGTGCAGCAATCCCACTGCAGCCCACTGCAAACCTACAATCAACTGCCATAGCCCAGACTCTGAGGCCCCCTCACTGCCAGTGGCCACTTAGTTGCAGTGGTGATGTGCCTACATACCAATCTGACCCACCACCATAGTAGGCCTTGGTATGCGGAACGGCAACATATTTTAACACCCTGAACAAGAAAACAAGAAAAACAAAATGCAATAGTGGAGGAAGTCATAAACTTAATGGTGCTCATAAAAGAATCAGACACTGAGCTGCCACAAAAAGAAATCTTCAGAATGCTGCTTGGAGTAATACAGGATATGAGGGAAGCAACACAGAATAAGGATGCAGTGACAGAGGAGTTGAAGACCACGATAGAGGGGATAGAGTCCATGATAGAGGAGATGAAGTCCATGCACCAAAGGGAAATATAAGAACTAATGGATGAGGAAACAGAAGCAAAGCACAAGATCACACACCTCACCAACAGACTAAAAGAGGCAGAGAATTGTACCAGCGACCTTGAGAACAATCAGGGGAAAGACAGTCAAACAAGATAATCAAAGAGTCAGATGAAAACCTGAGGTCAATGACAGATGCTACGAATAGGAACAATATTTGAATAATTTGTCTACCAGAACAAGACAAAACGAAGGTGTCAACACCTAAATAAGTGAGGGAGTTTCTGAAAGGAAACTTACCCACCTTAATGAATGAGAATCAGACACTCATACAGGAAGCAGAGAGGACACCAATTAGACTAAAGCCAAGAACTCACCTAAGCACATAATAATTAAATTATCCAACTTTAAGGAAAGAAAATTTTAAGAGCAGCAAGAGCAAAAAAAGGCGGTACTATTGAAAGACTTAATAATATAGTAAAGATGTCAATCTTACCCAATGCACTGTATAAGTTTAATGCTATCCCGAATCAAATACCAATAACCTTCTTCAAAGAATTGGAAAACTGACCACCAAATGAGATCATCAAGCTGTGACTTGATTGACAGGCTAAACTCCATCCCTTCATTCTTAATACTCTTAAATTGCCAACAGATTAGGTAACTACCACAAGTAGGAACTGACTAGGAGAGTTCCAATTTGTTATCTTTAAAGGATCCAGAAATAAGAGGTGCTGTGCAATAAATAAGGGGCCCTGATTGTCTAGTGGTTCACAGTAGAATTTCAGACCTCAATTCTAATCTGTTCTAGGAGCGTCAAGATGTGATGCAGTCAAGTTCTGAATCAATTTTTCCTATAAGAAATAACTGAAAATGGATTAATGCAGTGAAAGCTGCCATCGTCACTCTGCCCCAAAAGTTCTTGTCAAGTGAAATCAAAGATCAAGAAGATATTCACTTGTTTTCTTTTATGTGATGAGGATAGTGACTTGGAGTTCATTCCACCAGGTAAGACTGTTAATCAAACTTTATATTTAGAGCTTTGAAAAGATAGCATAACAGTGTGAGTCAAAAAGGCCCTGCTTTGTGGCAGAAGGAGGGCTGCATTTGCCACCACAACAGTGCACCTGCTCACACAGCCATTTCAGTGTGCCAGTTTTTGGCAAAAAACAGCATGCCTCTCTTGTCACAGGCACCTTACTTACCTGTCCTCATTCCATGTGACTTCTTTTTGTTTCCATGAATGTGGAGGGACATGAAAGGACAGTGATTTGACAACAGAAGAGGTGAAGAAAAAAGCCAAGGGAGGTGCTGTCAGCCATCGAAACAGATGAGTTTGAAAATTTTTTCCAAAAATGGAATCACAGATTTGACAAATGTATTAATTGTAAAAAGAGCACTTTGAATGTGATAAAATTGTTTTGTAAAAATATTTAAATACATAGCTTTGAAAAAAATTCCATTTTTTTTCTAGGTACCCCCTCTTACGTAAAAGTCAATGGATAATTGATGTCAAATATTTTAGAAGTGAGGTTGACTACAAATTTTTCATGAGAAAAATTGTTTTAAGTGTTTCTATGCTCAGGTGGAGACATTGTGCCATATTATAACAGCACTGGAACATTTTAATTTTTTTCAAAGGGTTTGAACTCTGACAGACTCATTTGGGTTTCAGAGCTCTTGAATCTCTATTTATTGTACCAAGTTCACTACCAGTTTATCATTCATAGCAAGCCTATAGAACAGAGTGGAACTTTTCCAGTGGGTCTCTGATGCTGTAAATCTTTATGGGAGCAGAAAGTCTCATATTTCCCTTGCAAAGCAGCTTGTAGCTCGATGAGTTAACCTTGTGGTTAATAATCAAACACATACAGTAGAACCCTGGTGCTCAGACACATCAGTTGAATGCATTTAACTGATGTAATAAAATGAAATGCTGAGAAAAATGTTAGTCAGAGATTGAACAAAACATTGGAGTCTGACCTGACACATGTGATTTTTGTAAACAAAAGCAGTTCATGTTTTGGTCACACTGTGTTAGTCTTGTTAGTACACATTGCTTAAAACTTTTGCAGCTGTGTTCCAAGTGTGTTGCTATAATTTTCTTAGTTTTTGAGGCTTTTTGTACTGTTTTTAGATAAAAAAACAACAACAGGGGTCCTAAGAAAAGAGATTTTGGAGAAGAAACATCATGATTAGAAACTGGTTATCATGCTATCAATATTGTTGATGATAATTTAGTAAACCCTTTTAGAAAACAGTTAAGGAAATGCCAACAGCAAACCACATTAGATTTTTTTTTTTTAAGAGAAAGCCAGGCAGGTTCTAGTGAAAAAAGGCAAAGAAGGGGGAAAACTGCTGAAAAGCAGCTACCAGTTGATTCAAACAATGACTCTCTCTCCATACTTCCTCTCCATATCCATGTCCACAGATTCAGATCCTCATCATTCTCGAGGTATGGGCCATACTGCAGTTGTTAAAAACTTTTTTAATGCTCTGTTTCTTATTTAAATTATATTATTTCACTGTGAACTAATTTACTTTGGCATTTCTGTGTCATGTTTTGTATAAAAAGGCAAAGTTAGGGTAAAAACTTGGTGGTTGAGAACAGATTAATCCATTTTTGGTTATTTCTTATGGGAAAATTGATTTGGAACTTGACTGCATTGCTTCTCGACACTCCTTCTAGAACAGATTAGTGTTGAGGTCCGGGGTTCTACTGTGAGCCACTAGACAATAAGGGTCCCTTATTTATTGCACAGCACCTCTTATTTCTGGATCCTTTAAAGATAACAAATTGGAACTCTCTGCTAGTCAGTTTCTAATTGTGGTAGTTTCCTAATCTGTTGTCAATTTAGAGTACTAAGAGTGAAGGGGTGGAGTTTAGCCTGCCACTTAGGTCGCAGCTTGATGACTTCATTTGGAGGCACTGAGGAGATAAATGGCTTGCTGGAGGTGGGACACTCGCTCTCTCCCTTAGAGACATTCCTCTTGACAAGGCACATGGAGCTATGCTAATGGCAGCCAGAGCCTTGGAGCTGGAGGAGCCTCCTGGAGACCCACGCCAGTGCTGAGATGCTTCCACTGCCGCTGTGTCCACAAGACTTTCCACCCCCTGCGCTGTGATCTTCCTGCACTCAGCATAAAAGCATTTGTTGCATGAATCTGAAGAGGAATTTACAGACTGGTACTGGACATATGGGCTAATATGGGACTTACGGACTTGATCTGGACTGGGCTACCATGTTTTCTTAATGTGCAATTACTCTATATAAAGCTCTTTCCTATGCACATACAGTGTCTATGACTTTGTTTCTCTGGTCTACTCAGACTAACACACTAATAAAGGTGAAGAGCTACTTGGGGAAAGTTCTAACTTCATGTCATTTACACTGTTCAATTATGTCTTTGGATCAAAGGACACTATGTGTAGTGTAACTTGAGCTAAATATTTAATACAACATAAATTACTTTAAGTAAGGCCATCATGCACTTCCTTTGTCAGGCTAGCTAACACTAATTAAAATATCCGGATTTGTTATTGGTGAGCAGAGTGAAGAATGGTATCTGGCATATGTTCTGTATCTCAACAATTAGAGCAAATAAACTAAAACTGGTGCCATTTTTGGAATCAACAGGTCCAATGTATCCAGAAACAAGTTTGAGATTTGAGGCCCAACGTGTGTATTGGCCAGTCTAATTCATTGGCATGGACGCAATACTCACACTTAAGGGGACATATTAGGGGAGCTGGGAGACATGATGGTGTAGTGGCTACATGTTGAGCTGTGATCTGCACAGCAGTTCAAAACAACTAGCAGCTTCAGGGGAGAAAGACTAGGCTTTCTATCCCTGTTAACAGTTACAGTCTCAGTAACACACAGTGGGTGGCTATGGGGAAGTTAGCAGCTTAATAGGTTAGCACAAGTCAGCATCAGGAAACAGGAAGGATAGAGTCTTTGGTATTCCATCCAGCAGCCAAGGCCCTCTCAGTTCCTCAACCTCTCAGCCACACGGTCCCTTGGCCATTGCCGCCACGGGCCAGCTCATCTGTCACTCTGTCCCACAGTTCGAAAGTCTTGGGCCAGATAAGGAGACTGTACCTCATAATCTTGGCCCTGCTCCTCTCAGTCTCCATGTCACAGGCTGTGTTACATCTAGTCTCCGTGGCCTCTGCCACTTCACACAGTTCTTGGACCTCTGTGCTGCTGCTTCAGTGTTGGTTCATCCTTACAGCCGAGAGGTGGGGAGTTGGAAACAAAAACTAACCAGTCCCTTCTCTTAACATTCCACATACCCATTTACGTGGTCTCACCCAATCATTCGGTGGGAGTTACAGAGACTGGGGTAGAAGAGTCATATTAAGAGTCCACCACAATGGCTTATTTTCAATTTACATATATAGTAGTATCATCATGCATATAGCTTTGTGTGACCTTTTTAAAAATCAGTTTTATTTTTTTAATGTTTTCACATTATTACTTATAAACAAAGGGGAAGAAACCCCAAACTCACTGCCATTGGCTAAACTCTGATTCATAGTCACTACAGGACAGGGTAGAATGGCTCTTGTGACATAACTCTTTATGGGAGTAGAAAGTCTAGCTGTAGTTTACTCATGCTCACTATTGGATTATCATCCTATGACTACACATAAAATTACTTTGTTTCTATACCCTCATACTGATGGATATTTGACTTATTTTTGGTTCGGGATTCTTATAAACAATCCTGCTCTGGACATTCTTGTATATTTCATCCAGGTTTTCACATATAAATTGTTGGATTGCAGAGGATTTAAATACTGAAGTTCTTAAAATAATACTTGTGCAAGAAAGATGGTACAGATAGGAACTGAAAATACAGGGAATCCAGGACGGATGAGCCCTATAGGACCAGTGGTGTGAGTGGCAAAACAGGGAGGGTAAAGGGAGAAGGGGTAGGAAAGAGGGAACCGATTACATGGAACTGTGTGTGACCTCCTCCCTGGGGGACAGACAACCGAAAAGTGGTTGAAGGGAGACATCGTACAGGGGAAGATATGACAAAATACCCATTTATAAACTATCAAGGGCTGATGAGGGAGTGGGGAGCGGGGAGGGAGGGGAAAAATGAGGACCTAATGTCGGGGGTTTAAATGGAGAGAAAATGTTTTGAGAAACGATGTACAAATGCGCTTTACACAATTGATGTGTGTATGGAGTGGGATAACAGTTGTATGAGCCCCTAATGAAATGTTAAAAAAGAAAAAAAAAGATTAGACTTTGGTTTGCTCAGGTCCTGGGCATTTCCAAGACAGGCCTGTGTTCAGAACTGATCATTGGTCAGTTCCTGGGGGAAGAATTCTGAGACCTTGAAATCTTTTTCCTAATAGGAGTGTTTTTCTGTATTGTAGAACTTGGACTACAAGGTAACTGGTCAGACTGTTTATGTTAACAATATGATATAGGGTGAATGCCTATTTTTTGCTTGGCAGGGACTGCAGCTGGAGTATCTGAATTCAGTTATAGAGATTCTCATGTTGACATGATGGACTCCCAAGAAAAACATGGACATCAAGGCACAGGTGAATTTCTCTAGGGATACTTCACATGCGTTGTCACATTTTATTGCTAGGAGAATTAAACATATCTGTGTAGCAACTCTTGGTTTGGCCCTGGAAACATGTATCTGATTTCTCCTGAACTTTGCCCCATCTGCCTTTTTCCTTTGCTGACTGTGATGGTTAGCTATCATATCAACGAAGGGTAGGGGCAGAGAGAGGAGATTGAGTAGTGTCCAATCCTCTCTGACCCTTGGCCTTCTGCCGGAGCTGTATCTTGCATCTGGTTCCTCAACCTTTTGTTGCATCACTTGCCATCCCAGGAGCCCTCAGCAGACCACCAACAGTGGATTCATTTAGCTGACTTCATCTCTGCACCCACCAGCCTGTGCACCCTTGCTGTTCCTGCTTCGTCATCCTGCCCCCTATTTATCAGCTTCCATGAGTCAGGAGAAGCTTGGCTTGAATTGAACTGACTTATTTCTATAATTGTGCAAGCCATTTCTTCATATCAATATCTTTCTACATACAACACATACAAGTTTCACTGATTTTTCTTTTCTAGAGAACTGAACCGAGCACATTCAGTTTGTTTTAATAACCAGAAATATGAGTATAACAACTTGTGAATCCTTTCAGAGAATTACCACACCTGCAAGTGATCTTGGAGACCTGGGACATAGAGCAAATTTTTTCCAAAGTGTTTTTAATAATGAATATTCCCATTTCTATTACATAAATATCCTTGCTAGATGATTGTCTTAGTAACAATTTGTATTACAAAACATTCTTATAAAAAAACTTAGGCACCGATCGATATGATTTATTAAGCTCTATCCATTAATGAGAGAGACATTTTACTTTCTTCATATGATGTTAGAAACATACTAATACCAGTGTGGGATATTCTACCTAGATACTTCCATTAGAAATATAGCAGAATAACTTTTCTGTAAGGTAAGAGTATTTTCATATATCTTATATATGTTATTGAAATATTCAAATTATTTCATACGAGCTTACCTTTTTTGAATTAGATTAGTCTGTTTAACTGCTCCCCTCCTCATGTGTACATGCAGCCAGGAGATATGCTGAAACTCATGAATTATGTTATTGGAACTGGAAATAAAATTCACAATTATAAATCTATAACATTATGATTTATGAAATCATTCAGGTGATAGTCTCCACCTGCATTTCTATAGAAAGACCAGCTCAATACTGGTCTCCATGAGGTATAGATTACAGGTGTCTAAAATGTCCGACCTTTCCAAATTGCTTACCACTCTTATCATCACTAATATCAATTAATCCTCCTTTCCTCAGTATTTCCCCTAACTTGTTATGCTTCTGTAATTCAGAGGAACATCTCACAGAACTCACAAGCCATCAAGAAAATGATTCATGTGGTGTGGTTGCTAGAAAGTCCCAGATTCATGGGTCAAATCCATGAGTCTGGCATTCTTTCCCAATCCAATTGGCTAGGTAGGTAACAGGCCAATAACTCACAATGGTGTGGAAAGCCTCAGTGAAGGTCAGGTGGCTTGGTTGAAGTTTCAATAACAAGATGTCAAACAAAGATGAGCAAAATGCATACTTTAATAATAGATTAATGTTTGTTAGTACTGAGAATGCATGGTTGTGCATGCAATAATATTTACTTTTGTTGCCTGTAACTCTGGCATACCTCTTTTATCTACCTGCATTACCCTAATTACTAATGACAATGAGCATCTTTTTCTGTGCTTATTAGCCATTTTTATACTTTTTTTGGTGAATCATGTTAAAAATCCTTTGATCATTTTCTAATTGCCTGGTTATTTCATTATTCAAGTAATCCTTTGTCAGAAATGAGTATTTTGAATGTTTTCTTCCAATTATAAATTATATTTTCTCAAATTCATCCAGATTGTGGCTTGATATTTTTTGGTTTTCTTAATGATTTCTTTTAAAGATTAAATATATTTTAACTTTAAATATATATTTAAAGATTAACTATATTTTCTTTTAAAGATTAAATATATTTTTTGACTTGTATATTCATCCCTGGGTCTCAAGTACTGTATATGGTAAATGTATAATGTCATTTCTTATAGCTTAATGGAATGATTCTTGAAATGTTTTGACCGTGTGACCTTTATTAAGCTAGATGAATATGCAAATGGATACATGTTGTTAATTTTTGCTCTAGATTCAGTTCCAACTCAGAATAACAGAATGAGGCACTACTCTGTCCTATGTAATCCTCACAATTGTTAAGCTTGAGTTCATCATTGCAATCAGTGTGTCAATCCTTTTTGTGGACCCTCTATTTTGTCGAGCATGATGTCCTTCTCAGGAGATTTGTCCCTGCTGTTAATATGTTGTGCTCCAGATAAATGATGAAAAGTCTTATTATTCTCTCATCTAAGAAGCAGGAATTCTGGCTATGCTTTTCCTAAGATATATTTCTTTGTTCTGACCCACTCAATTGCATGACCAAGATTAGTAAAATAAATATTGTGTGTCTAATGTCTTGACCCAAGTCAGGCTATGTCCAATCTCCTTATATGCATGCAAAGCTTGACAAGGAATAAAGGAAACTAAAGAAAAGTGGATGCGTTTGAATTATGGTCTCAGTGAAGGAGATACCATGTCCTTTTGGCAGTCTATGGACTGAGGAGTACATCTTCTCATAGTGTTGCTCAAATTATCCTCATAGGATGGAGACGCTTCCACCAGCGCGAGTTGTCTGAGAGAGGGAGTGAATCAGAAGGAAGTCATATGGTGTTTTACAACCCAGTCCCAGACATCTGAAAATTACTCCTGCCACATGCTATTGATT
The DNA here is from genome assembly GCF_000313985.2 of Echinops telfairi. NCBI lineage: Eukaryota > Metazoa > Chordata > Mammalia > Afrosoricida > Tenrecidae > Echinops > Echinops telfairi. The sequence continues at coordinate 49,662,751 of NW_022103906.1, read as the reverse complement.
AAGACAGTCAATGTATATGGATATTCCTTCCACCTTCATTAATGAATTTGTATCAATATAAGGCGGTAGGGGGAGTATGTGGGATGAAATACATTGATTACTATAGTCATATTTCTTAGGTATATTCTGTCAATTTGAGATTTCTGATCCAATCAACCCTGAGCATCCACTATGTTCCAGTTTTGTTTAGACTAATTCACCTCATCTTCAAAATAACCCTATAGAGGTACATATTGTCTTCTCTATTTTTTTCCAGAAGAAATTAAGCTTTGAGTTATATACATATTTTCTTTTTAAATTCTTCATATGAGCTATACAGAGGATAGAGCAAGATTTAAGTTAAAGGTGAATTTAAATCTGGTTCCATTACTTATTCATCATGTGATTGAAAGTAGACTGAGTAACTGCCTGCAACCCCCCCCCCCCAAATTTGGAAACAAAATTAATACTTTATAGTAATACATTTACTTATATTTACACTATGCATCACAGATTTCAGTCTTCACTCAATTCCTGTGCAACCTCAAAAGCCTCTAACAGATAAAGAAACAGAGGAAAGCTAAGTGACAGGTTCAAGTCTAGGAAGAGGCACAGTCTAAACTCTAACTCAGGTATTTTTGCTTTTTGGACATAAAAAAATCATTTTATTGTCATATACTTCACAGATCATATTATTTAATGAATCAGTTATATTAAGAAGATATGTGCAATCATGACCACAATCACTTTTAGAACATTTTCTTCTCTTGCTCATAGCTCCCTATTCCTCCCCAACCTCTCCTGACATGTCCCTAGGCAATTATCAATCCAGTTCCTGTCTCTATAGAACTACCTACCTGAATATCATATGCAGAAATTCATGCAATACACACACAGGAAAAAAGCAAATAAATAAACAACAACAACAACAAAAAAAACCCACCCCCCCAAAAGAGTGATTAGACATAGAGAAAATTCTCAATTGAAAAGAAAGCAGAAAATATTAAAAATGGAAACAACTGTAAAATGGGCCCAAAGGGTGCTCAAATGATAAGGCATTACATTTTAACCTAACAACATCTGCCACAATCGACTTTACAGTGCTTTCTGTCTGTAAACAAGGTTATTCAAACCTGCCACTAGGGTCTGAAGAGATTCACCAGAGGCTAAATCCATGCAAATGCATTTGAGGCTTCCACTATCATCCATAACCTTCCATAAACTGGGTGCTGCAAATTTAAGCTTTGATACCATTCCTTCCTTTGGATTTGGATTTTAATTACAATCCTTGTATCACACAAACGGGTGTGCTTCCACGTAGACTTAGTTGATGCCTCACTTTGATGGCTGCTTGTTTGAAGATAAGCCTGTAAGCCCCCAGATACTATTATTTCTGAAAGCAGGCCACAATCTGGTACCACACTTTTCTATAACACCTATATCTTTAGTGAGCTCTTCATGAGAGTAAGTATCCAGTAGGGCCATATTATATAACTAATTGTTCTTAGAATGAGAGTAGAATTAAGTGCCAGCCTAGAATAGATTAATATATTATGATTTACATATGTCTCGGGTTCACTTTAAAGGCATAATTATCATTTTTGTTATAGAAAACATTATAAGTCATCCTTCTGTGGAATAAGATAATTCTATTGACAGCCAGTGGTATAGAATCAAAAACACTGTTGAGAGAGGGAAATTTATAAATATAGGCCATCTTCAGACTGCAGTACATGAGTTGTTGACTTGTACAGATTAAAGTCTTAACTGATTGAACACTATTTACACAAAAATGGGGGTTGGTGATAAGGCAAAACTCATTTACAAAGGCAGAATCATGCCTACAAGATTAATACATATGATAAGAAATATATCATTTTATATATATAGTGTGCATATATACACACTATATATATATAGTACCTGGACCATCATTCATTGGTGCCCCTCAAACCAAGAGATCTGAACCAAAGTCCTATGACCACCGACTCCTAATCTTGGCAGGCAGTCATCAGCTTCTTCTCACACTAGAGAGATTCAGCCTTAAGTCAAAAGTAATACGTTCATTCCTTAAATCTGCAACAGGTGAGTTCAAAGTAAATCCCAGTTGACTTAGTGGGGTTTCCACATAGAATCTTTCTGGTGTGACCTATGAAGGATGTTGTGTGCATCAAAGAACAGAGTAATGTTGTATACTTCAGAGGACAGAGTAAAAAGTCTCAGTAGTCTATATAGCACTTTACTCGGGTGTAGTAATTAAATAATCTGGTGTCAATTTGAGAAGATTATGAGTGTAGGGGTGGAGTCTGGCCTGTCAATCAAGATATAACTAATGAGGCCTCTGTGTGGGCATGGCCTTCTCCTGAGAATTCTGGGAACTCCTGCATTTCCTCCTTGGAAGTGGGAGATACTTCTCTCTCTATGCTCACTTCCTGAGAGATGTTCTACTGACAAGACACATGGCACTACACCCCTGGGAGCTGGAGAAGCCACAGGGACCTAATCTGATGCAACCAAATCTCTGGAGCTGGAGAAGCCATGTAGAAACCCCTGCCAGTGCTGAGATACTTACAATGCCACTGGATCCACAATACTTCCAACCCACTGGCCTGTGATCCTCCTGCATTCGGCATCATTGCATGTATTTCTTGAGTCTGAAGAGGACTTTATAGATTGGTATTGGACATATGGGCTAATATTGGACTTATGAACTTGATCTGGACTGGGATGCTTTTTGAATATTCAATTGCTCTTGTATATAAACCTCTTTCTTATACACGTATGTGTCTCTATGAATTTATTTCTCTAGTCTACCCAGACTAACACTCTGGGTCACCAAGGGCTAGATAGAAATTTGGTTGAGTGTCCAATTAGGAATTTATAGCCATTTAGATAATGTTACATAATTTCTAGTTTATTTCATCAGAAAGGAACAAAAGAGGATGAAAGCTTGAAAGTTAAATCTGTACGTACTCCTGGCTCACTACATTTCTACGCAGCTTTTATTGTTTTAATGTATCCGGCAGGTACATTTACTCTTTCATGGGCAATGTTTTCCTGAAAAAAATTCATGATTTTATTCGGTGGCTACTTACTGACCCTTTACAGGGTTTGTGAGACTGTAAATCTTTACCAAACAAACACATCCTTTTTGGGGGGCGGTGGGGGGGTGGTTCTATGAGTTTGAACTTCTGACCTTAACGTTAGCAATCCCATGGCTAACCTCAAATGCCCCCAGAGCATCTCTACTTTTAATACATAGAGCTCAGTAATTTTGTTTCACATGGAAGGGTATAGAGAAATAAGCATTAAAATTGTGAAAACATTAAATAAATAATATAGTGCTGATAAAATATGGTTGCACAATAATCTTAGATCTTGATCTCTACATAGGGCTGTGATAAAACAGCAAGAGCCAAAGGTTATCTTTGTGGGCCCACATTTATGCCCATTGAGCAGAAATGAGAAATCAGAACCTTTGTTTCCTCTTCTGCTTCTCTTAGAGGACACACACAATACCAATAGCAACTTGATATTTTGACCTAGAGTTATGCCTTCAAAAATCAAGATAAAACACTTATTCCAAACACTAATCTTTTAAACTCACCATTGCTCATGCGTAAAATAAATGCACTCTATTTGGATAACGTGATGATTCCACCTCGAATCAGTTATGCCAGAATGGTACTATGAAAATAGAATAATGGGTTTGGACTAAGCAATAGGCAGGCATAAAAATTCAATAATAACTCTAGGGAGGATGTACTCGGGACAATCAATCATGAGAGACCTAAGGGGCAGCATTTGCCCAAAATCACCACTCCGGTGGCCGGAAAGAAGGAAAAATGAAAACAAGGCAGCCTGGGAGGCAGTAGGAGGAGTACAGTTAACACTGAGTGGATGGCAGTCAGTGTAAAGAAACAAAAGTGTGCAAGTATGGAAGGGAAAATAAGTTTGTTTCAGTAATTTTCACATCGGCAGTCTCAGCTGAATGATGCCCCTAAACTCCTATAATATTTCGGATATTTCTTCCTTTGGTAAATTTTCAGGGGATATTATTTTACACTTTATTTACATTTTTATTGGGAGGTGCTCTAATGTTGCGGTGATTAAATAATCAGCTGCTAACTCTAGTGGTTCAAACTCCCCAGCTGTCCTCTCTGTCCTAAAGAGTTGATAAGTGTGATTTTGTTTTTTCTTTCTTTTTTGGGGTGGTGGTGTGTGTGTTCTGGTTGTTCAGGTGCTGATTGCTTGTGGTTGCTAATGATGCCATTGATGTTATAGTGTGATTTTGTCGTCCTAGGACAGCCAAAGTAAACCTGAGATGTGCCAACCCCATGGGAAAACAGATGGAGTCTGGGCTCCTCCTTAACGATAGCCCCTATTCAAGAACATCTAGCTCTGATAACATGGCCCTGCTTGATATTCACCTTCATGAAAGGATCACTGAAGATAAGGGTGCTACGGCAAAGTGTGGTGAAGAACGTAGATGGTGCCAGGCATCAATCAGAATAGTGTCTAGGGTCTGAAAGGCTTGTATTCAAACAGGCAGCCATCTAAGTGAAAAATCAACCAAGTCCACATGGAAGAAGCACACCAGCTTGTGTGATCCAAAGACGACAATTAAAAAATTAAAATGTAGCAAAGGGAAAAGTATTGAAGCTAAAATTATGCACACCCAATTTTTTTTGAAGGCTATGAAGGACAGTGGAGCTTAAAAAACATCCGAAGAGTATCTGGTCAGACTGAGAGATAAAAGAAAAATAAAGCATATGTACTTTCCCCTTTATCATGTTTCTGAAATAAAATGGAAAAATAAGTGTGATTTATTTTTACATAACATTTTGTTTGAATATAAAGCAGCGGTTCTCAACCTGTGGGCTGCAACTCCTTTGGGGGTCAAATGATCCTTTCACAGGGGTTGCCTGATTCATCACAGTAGCAAAATTATAGTTATGAAATAGCAACGAAAATAATTTTATGGTTGGGGGTCATCACAACATGAGGAACTGTATTAAAGGGTCGTGGCATTAGAAAGGTTGAAAACCACTAATGTAAAGTGCAATATGAAGCTCTTTAATAATTAAAGTAAAGTAACTGTAATTTAAGAATATTTGATTAGACAGATGGCTTTGGAAACAGACAGAATTTTGTTTTAAACTTTTTTCTATCTCCTACCAGGAGTCCCGGGGTGGCACAAATGGTTAACAATTAAGTGAAACTCACCCACCAGAACTGAGGAAGAAAGGTCTCCCTATCACCTTCCTAAAGGTTACAGACATCAAAAAAATCTATGGAACACAGCCTTACTCTGCAGCACACGGAGTCACCATGATTTACGATTGACAAGACAGAAACTGGTTTAGTTTTGGTTTTTATATTTGTTTGTAGTTCCTATATCTAACCAGCAACTTGTTTGAATTTTTGGAATGTCTGTTTTTTCATCTGTGGAGACTGAAGACACTGCATGTGAAGTGTCGGGATAGAGTCTGGTCTAGTACCAGGGGGATAGAGTCTGGTCTAGTACCAGGGGGATAGAGTCTGGTCTAGTACCAGGGGGATAGAGTCTGGTCT
>NW_022103906.1:49628555-49657098 GCF_000313985.2 Echinops telfairi | reverse complement strand
ATAGAGTCTGGTCTAGTACCAGGGGGATAGAGTCTGGTCTAGTACCAGGGGGATAGAGTCTGGTCTAGTACCAGGGGGATAGAGTCTGGTCTAGTCTGTCTGGTCTAGTACCAGGGGGATAGTGTCTGGCCTAGTACTAGGGGGATAGAGTCTGATCCAGTACCAGGGGGACAGAGTCTGATCCAGTACCATGGGGATAGAGTCTGGTCTAGTACTAGGGAGATAGCGTCTGATCTAGTACTAGGGGATAGAGTCTGGTCTAGTACTAGGGGGATAGAGTCTTGTCTAGTACTAGGGACCAAAGAGTGAACTATTATTATCCTGAGGATTTCAAGAACTTGAAGTTGACTAGTGGATGGAATATTTTTGATGCCCCTAAAGAAGGTATAATATTCTAAGTACTAAGAGCACTTGACTTGAATGTAGGGTTTCATAGCTATTAAATTGGACTAAAAACATTATGGTGCATACAAATTTTTTAATTGACAATCTCAAGAATTTGGCATGGCAGTTACTATAATTCTTTTTTTCCAAGATGATAAAAATGGAACATGGCAGCCAGTTGCCTGACAGGAAATACATGGCAGCAGGAATGGTGAGGGGTTACCTGAGCCCAGAGAAAAGGGGATATCTCTCTGGCCGGAGACACTGAGTCATGCTTACCGACAGCCCCTAAGCATTTAGCAGAAAGGAAGCCAGGGGAATCCATAGCTGGTACTTCTCTATCTCCCTTTGATTGATTGCTGTTGCTGCCATAGACCAAATGGAAGAGGAAGTCGTGTCAGCTAGCCTACGAGTGTAGTTCATAGTAGTCAACACAAAATGTTCAGAACCACAGTGATAAGGAACCAATGGATCTGGGGGGGAAAGGAAGATATACAGGACACTGCATTTAGAGCAATTTCAGAAGCTTTTGGCTAAGATTTTACAAATTACACAACTATGTAACATATTGTTATATGTCTTCTAGTTGGTTCAAGTAAGTATATGTATTTCTATAGGATACTGGTACTAAAAGTTGATTGCAACTCATAGCGAGCCTACACTGTGTTTCCAGGGTAGTGAATCTTTATGAGAACAGAAAACCTCATCTTTTTCCTGGGGAACATCTGGTGCATTTGAAAGCGTATGTGACAGCATCACCAGAGCTCTCCTTTTCTCCAGGAAACTGTCTTCCCCCATTCAACGCCTGAGTGATTAGAGTGGAGCCCCATTCAGCTTAACTCTGGGCTGCTCACGTTCCCTAGAGCTGGCCAATGTGGGAGATTTTACAAGAGGTACTGGAGAGAAACAGTTCTGTTTTTTGGTTCAGGGAAGCTGCTAACTCCTAGCTAGATGCTGGAGACGCTAACAAGTCACGGTACAAGAGAGAGCTTGCTTTCAGGTAGCATTCCACAAAGAAACCAGTGCTGAGATCTTGATGACCAAACTGCTAATACTTTTGTTTGAGCCTGTGCATTGGGATATACTTGAGGCAAAGATTATTTCTAGAATCTCACGCTATAATAAATTGCTTCTTGCTTTATCCAGTTTAAAGTTTTGTTTCTCTTATTTATGACCAAAAGTTCCTATGTAAATAAATAACTAAAAGTCAAACATAAAATATACACTATTTTTTAAAGGTAAACAGTAAGTAATTGCTTACTGTTTTAGGGTATGGAAGAGACCTTAATATTAAATACAATTTAAGGAGAATATTTATTAAGTCTTTAAAGGAACAGATACAGCCCAAAGACACAGAAACATCCTCTGAATGAGAGAGGCCATTAGCAAGAGGTCATACTGGGTCCCAAAGTTCGCAGTCAGGGTGCTAGTTAAATAAGGCATGGAACAAAGGGAAAGGGAGGGGCATTCTCTTGTGTGACTTTGATGGAGATCACATTACTGGAATAGCACTGGGTACACCTGTGGGAAGTTATGGGTGGAGTCCAACCTTTCAATCTGAACAGTCTCATTACACCTTCTTTGGGTGTGTGGCCTATTTCTAAGAGAAGCTGTGGAGGACTGGCTTCTTGTTCTGGTCCTTCACCTTCCTGATTCCTTGACTACTGTGCCTGGATTCTGGGCCAGTTGACACTGAGAACTGTTGGTCCTGCCATATTCCTGCCACCCTTGGATCCACAGGACTCTGCACTCACTGGCCTGTGATCTCCCAGCTTCCTGTGCCATCTTCCTGCGTCATCAACTAGCAATGGCGCGAGTCTAAGGGGCCTCCAGCTAGCATCTGACCCATGGGCTTGAGTTAGACCCGGATGGGTTGCTTCCTGATATAAAGTTCTCTGGAACAGCCAGCCTAGCACAATTGCAATCCTGGCAATGAAACATCACTTAATTCACTTTCCCCATGCTTCCTGTTTCCATTTCTCCTTTTTTCCTAACCTTTCCTGCCTTTTGAACTTTGTCCTTGGGTAAATGCTGTTTTAATCTCCTATGCTTGATTATTCTAAGGAATGCTTATCTCTCTGGTGTTATTGTTCACCATATAGACATTTAGGGGCTGAAAACCTGAGAATTTTCCTCTTTGTTGCTGATCCTCTACTGTATCAAGTATGATGTCTTCTAGGGATTCGGTCACTCCTGGTGACATGTTCAAAGTAAACAGGCAAAGTCTCACTGTCCTTCCTTCCAAGGAGTATCCTGACTACTTCTCCCAAGACATAGTATTTCTTTTCCTGCCAGTCCATGGTATATTCAATATTCTTTGCTAAGAAAGCATCATTTCTTTTGTCTTTATTCATTGTCTGGCTTTTATGTGCATACAAGGCTATTGACAATGCCATTGTTTGGGCCAAGCACACCTTAATCCTCAAAATGGACTTGTTTTTTAAGATTTTGAAGAGATCTTTTATAGAAGATGTGCCCAATATATTGTACTACGTATATTATATCATATCATATATCATATATAGTATATACTATACTATGTATATTTATAATTTATAAAGTATATTTTATATTGGGATCCATATATATGGATTATAATGTATAAAATATATTTAATATAATATAGAATTATGACATATTAACAATTCACATATATATTTATTCTGTGTACTAATATCAATATAGTATATTTATATAACATATTATATATAATTACATAAATCATTTATATACTAATTATATAACATAGTATTTATATTATATGTCATAAACATTATATGCTAACATTAATATATAGACTAAATATATACTATTAATGTGTTGATATATAATTAATATATGAATATATGATACTTTATATAAGTACACAAAATATGTATATGAGCATGGATGTGTGTATATATGAATATATATTTGTGGTAGTTACATAATCTGGTGTTAACTTGGGACTTGAGAGAATTAAGAGTGAAGGGGTGGAGTCTAGTCTGTCAATCAGATCATAGCCATTGAGGCCTCTGTGTGGGCATGGTTTTCTCCTGAGAATTCTGAGAAATCTGGTTTTACCTTCTTGGAGGCGGGAGACACCTCTCTCTCTGCTGACTCCCTGCGAGACATTGCTGCTGACAAGACACATGGAACTATGCCAGTGAGCTGGAGAAGACACATGGACCTACTCTGATACAACCAGACCTCTGAAGCTGGAGAAGCCATGTAGAGACCCCTGCCAGCGCTGAGATGCTTACAACGCCACTCGATCCAAATACTTTCTACCCGATGGCCTGTGATCATCCTGCATTTGGCATTATTGCATGTGTTTCGTGAGTCTGAAGAGGATTTTATAGATTGGTATCAGACACATGGGCTAAATATCAGACTATGGGCTTGGATGACTGGGTTGGGATGTTTTCTTAATGTAAAATTACCCTTTATGAAAAATACTCTCTCTTATACACATATGAGTTTCTATGGATTTGTTTCTCTCGTCTATCCAGACTAACACAATATTCTATGGATTTAAATAGACACCAATTTTTCTATTGTTTACCTTTATATATATAACATTTTCACCTTTTAATTTTGATATACAAAATTTCTTATATTTCAAATATAAATTAAAATTTAATGTATACAATATATATTTATATTTATATTTAATTTTAATATATATCTTAGACTGGCAGTTCTCAACCTTTTGGGGTCAAACCACCCTTTCACAGGGGTCGCCTGATTCATAATAGTAGCAAAATTACAGTTATGAAGTAGCAATGAAAATAATTTTATGGTTTGAGGAACTGTATTAAAGGGTCACGGCATTAGGGAGGTTGAGGACCACTGCCTTAAACCAAGGAGTTACATACATAACATATTTTTTACCTTTCTATATTATGTTCTATATAAGAGCATGGATGTGTGTATATGAGGGGTTACCCAATAAAAAGCAGGGTTTTTTTAAAGCTATAAATTTAAATTTTTTTACAAAACAATCTTATCACCTTCACAGTACTCTCCATTACAATGAATACATTTGTCAAATCTGTGATTCCATTCTTGGAACCATCTTTCAAACTCATCTGTTTGGATGGCTGACAGCACCTCCCTCGTTTTTTTCTTCGCCTCTTCTATGTCATCAAATGACTGTCCTTTCATGTTCTTCTTCATTCATGGAAACAAAAAGAAGTCACATGGAGCAAGGTTGGGTGAGTTAGGTGTGTGGGGCAAAAACTGGTGCACTGAGATGGCTGTGAGCAGGTGCGTTGTCATGGTGGCAACCCCAGTCACATGTCTGCCACAAATCAGGCCTTTTTTGTTGTACACTGTTACACTATCTTTTCAGAACCTTTAAATAGAAAGCTTGATTAACAGTCTGACCTGGTGGAATGAACTCCAAATGCACTACTAGTTGACATTTCCGTCTGTTCGGGAAGTTGATGGACATCCAGAATGAGGTTTGTCATCAACCGACATTCTACCTTTTTTGAAATGAAAAACCACTTGTACACTTCAGTTTTTCCTTTAAGTGCTGTTCTTGTAAGCTGCGTTCAACATCACAACAGTTTCTGTGGCATTTTTCTCAAGCAGGAAGCAAAATTTCACAGCCACACGCTGTTCTCTGAAAGCAGCCATAAAAAAAAAAAAACAAGGTTTGAGGGACTGCTTGTGGGAAAAAATTCACTGTGACCAGAGAGAACCTTCCCAGGCAATGCCCACTGGGAGCACTAACTCAGAGGGAGTTGCTGATGCTCACAGAACAATTCGTACTACTAAAGCTCTGCCCTGCCCAGCACAATTCCATTTTTGTGTGTGTGTGGTACCCCTTCACATTTATGTACATATATCATATGGATAAAAATAGAGAGCTTTTTAAAATTTTTAGCTTTCCCTGTAATTTATTAAGTAAAAATGTTACCCTTTAAATTATTTTGTCAAATAATACTTATATATTATATGTTCTATGTACATATATGTTATATCTATATCTAGCTATCTCTCTCTACAGATTAGTGACATGTAACATTTTAGTACTATTTTCCTTAGTATTTTATATCATAAATATTTTCCCAGTTCATTTTTCAAATTATTGCCTAAAAGTATTCAAATATGTAAGAGACTTTATTTTTAAAATTAAGCCTATAACATTATTTGGCAAAATAATGATTATAATGTTTCAGTGGACAGATTGACACAGTGGTGGCAGTAATGCTCTCAAACATAAGAACAATTGTGCGATGGCGCAGGTCTGCTGTTTCGTTCTGTTGGACATAGGGTTGATCAGAACCGACTTCATAGCACTGATTAACAGTAACAATTTTTGATATATTGTAAATAATACTCCAATAAACACTCCTCTATGTAATTTTACATCTGTTCTTCTCTCTCTTTTCTTCTTTTGAAAACCTGTCCATGTCTGAAGCATGAAAAATGTGCAAAGGTGATTCTGATGTGTGTATCATACCATTTAGCAATTAAATTTGCCCTCTAGAAAAATTCTGTGCAATAGAATTTCAATACAGTGAACCCTTGTTTATCGTGGTTAATCGGTTCTAGACCCTACTGTGATAAATGAAATTCCGCGAAGTAGGATTCCTTATTTGTAAATCAAATATTTTCGTAGTTAGAGCATAGAGGACATGAAAAAACACCCTTTAGTCACCATTACACTCGTATTACCCAATTTATTAAACGAAAAAGGGAAATACAGTAAAACATTTTGGACGTTACAATTATCATTTATTATTTATTATATTATTTATGGCATCAAGCGTGTACAGTATGAGCCAATCAGTGGCAGTAATGACGGAGCATGCGCTGTTACGCAAAAACCGCGAGAGAGTGAAGCCGCGGAAGTCGAAGCGCGAAGTGGCGAGGGTTCACTGTATATATATTTTAAACCAGGAAGTGTTTTGTCTAGTTGTACATTGAGTTGTTATGACGCCTGACAATGGCATAGCCCTAGATTTTGTCTGTAATGGTCACACACATCTAGACAAGATTGGAAGGATTTGCAAATTTCCTGAGAAGAAGTTATTTTTAGTTATGATTCCCACTATACCGTGTTTATTAACTTACGGGAAAGTTCAGAAACTGATCAGGGTCACAGAGAGAATGAGCAGCATGACAAAGATCTGAATCCAGGACAGGTACACCAGAGACCACGCTTATCGTTTTGAAGCTGCGGTGCCTCCCTTTTGTGAGCTTGGAAAATGTGTGCATGTCAGATAGTTTAGCATATATTCTCATGCCAGTAATAAAGAAATAGGGGAAAAATGTCAGCTTTCTCCGCAGTTAGTTGCTCTGTCCTACATTGCTCAGTGTGCCTCTGGGGATGTGTTTGTTTGTTCTGGTTTATCTTTAGTGCAAAATTTTGCCTTGCTTCTTGACTGTAGACTTATCATAGGCCTGCTAACTCATAGTGAAAGCAGGCCAATGTGTCAGTTGTATTTCCAGAGGAAAAAAACAGTTATCAACAATTTCTGATTTTCTTTCTTCCCTTCCCTCTTTCCAAACTTAAAAAAATTTTTAAATTCCTAGTTTAAATATGCCATTTCCCAAGGCCAAAAACTAAACGCAGTCAGTTAACATACTATATATAAAAATCTCTGGCTTGCAGGGCATCCAGTTGGCTGGCCAGTGTGGCCAGACAGCCTGGTAAAGAGCCTGACTGGTGACAATGAACCTACACCATCCTCTCTAGAGAAATCTGCACTAGAGAAATCTGATGTGGAAACTCTCCTAGGTGAACTGGACTCTACCTCAAAAACACCTGTAACCTGTGGACTTAAGGCTGAAAATTCATAGTGAAAATGAAGAAGCAGAAGACAGATATACCAAGAGGATTGTACTGTCAGCAGGCAGACAATCATCGACTTACTAAATCAATACCATATATGCTGTATTAAGATATATATATTATTCAGGCAAACCTGTGACTGACATTCTCAGTGAATATTATTGTAAAATTTCCCTGCCAAACAACTCCCATTTTTTGTGTAAATAACATCCAGCCACAAAAAGATTGATTCTGTACAAGTGAATAATTCAGGTACTGCGATATGGAGTTAGCCTACATTGATTGGTCCAATATCCCTCTTTCAGCAGTACTTTAAAAATTAGAACCAGGGGCTAATCAGTGACAATATTAATGGAACATGTGTATCCTCCAGGGAGATGATCAATAAGACTTTGTATCATCTATTAACAAGGAGGTCTCTAAAGGGATCCAAAGGTAAATAAAAAACAAAACAAAACAAAAACATAGATCCAGGAATGGGTTTTTGGCTTGCACTAAATCCTAGCTCCAACTTATGAACAATTAGTTCTGACATCATGGCTCTGCTAGCTACTCACCCTCAGGAAGGGAATACAAGATAGAGGAAGGGTGCTATAGCAAAATGTGGTGAAGAAATTAGATGGTGCCTGGCTCTCAGATAAAATAGTATCTGGAGACTTAACGTCTTGTTTCCAAACAAGCAGCCATCTAAATGAGATATCAACTAAGTCCACATTGAAGAAGCACACCAACATCAGTGACTGAAGGATTGTAAATCATGTGATATAAAGCTGAAGAAGGGAATTATATCAGAGCCTAAATTGTGAGATTCTGGTTTGCAGAAGGCTATGGATGCCAGTGGAAGCCCAAGGTACATTTGTGAGATCTAAATAGGAAATAAGCCTCTGGTTATTTCCTCTATTCTAACAGAAGAAATGGGAAGAAACTTGTTACCAAACAGAAATGAGTATAAGAGATCAAAATGATAAACTTTAATTGAATGGTCAAAACCTAGTCAGGTGATCCCTCTCTCTCTCTGCTTTCACACTGGAGTTTATCTCAGATGATTTTGGTCATTGAAGGTAACCCTTTTGAATTTTTTGTTTTATGTTTTTCAGTTATGAAATGCAGGATTGATGAGCCTATAGAGACAGCAAGGAGACTAAAGGTTCCTGGGGGGCTCAGTGTGGGGAGCAGAGCTAAAGGTGTGTTAATGCCAAGGAGTTCAAGAAGGAAGAGAATGTATTGAAACTGTCTATGGTAGCAACTGTACAATATTGCTTGATGTGATTGAACTATGGAATGATATGATATCTGTGTTGGCTCCCAAAAAATTGGTTTTGGGAAAAAAATCCATTAATGAAGGCAATGGGCAACTAAGTAATAATACCTTTAATTAAGTGCATTGGGGTTTATTGATCACCTATCACACACACACACACACAAAGGAGTCTATAGTTGTAGATCATGTCTATTTCACTTCTACAAGTTTCCTAAATCTAAAAATAGTCAAATGATATTAATATGACCTTTTAAGTAAGAGTACTCTGGTATACAAATGAACTACATAACTCAAGTTAATGTCTAGGATACTATGCAATGCACAGGTAGGGTGATGTTACCTGTGTGCAGACATGATTGCCAGATCTGTTCATTTGCTCTTTGAAAAGGTCAACACCCAACTTATACATGTGCTTGCTTAAAATCTTCCAATTGGGATAATGATTGTGGAGACTTTCTCTTCATGTGATGTTATATTGTGTAACAATGATGAATATTATTGTAATTATTTACATTTTTAATAATTCCCTCAAAAACATAGCAGCAATCATTGAATAGTATATATATATATATATATATATATATATATATATATATATATATATATATAAAGTATATGTCCCATTTTTTTGTGAGTAAATAAATGATCACTTCCAGTGTCACATTTGTTTGTTGAAACATGTCAATTGGTATTCTATTAAATCCTGTCTTTTTGTTTTCTTCCATTGCTTTCAGAGGTTCTTGAACTTTTTCCTTTCATGCCACGGGCTCTTAATCATATGCCATCTCCTCAAAGGCTCGACTATTGACTAAGTCTTTTGCTGCATCCCATGTCACTCATTTTTATTGCCCATGTGGTTGCTAGGGTCACTGAGTGGGTTCCAACTCATAATGACCTTATGTACTCCGGAGCACCTTGTTGCAGCCATGGTGTCAGTAGTACTGTATATCCCTGAGGGCTTTCCTCTCCTTTGCTGTCCCTCTACTTCACCAAGAATGATGTCCTTCTCCAGGGATTGGTCTCTCCTGATGATATGTTCAAATATAGAAGATGAGGTCTTGCCATCTTTGCCTCTAAGGAACACTGTGGCTATAATTTTTCTAAGACAGATTTGTCCTTTTAGCAGTCCATGAACATTTTGACATTCTTCTCCAGCACCACAATTCAAATGCCTCGATTCTTCTTCTGTCTTCTTTATTCAATGTCCAACTTTCATATGCATATGAGGCAATTGGAAATACCATGACTTGAATCAGGTGCACTTTAGTCCTCAAAGTGACATCCGAGATCTTCAATAATCTAAAGAGGTCTTGTGCAGCAGATTGACCTAATGCAATACATCTTTTGACTCTTGACTGCTGTTTTCATGAGCAGTGACTGTGGATCCAAGAAAGACAAAATCCTTGACCACTTCAAACTTTTCACCATTTATCATGATGTAACCTATTTGTCCAGTTGTGAGGAGTTAGGCCTTTTTACATTGAGTCGTCATCCATACTGAAGGCTACAATCCTTGATCTGCATCAAGTGCTTTAATTCCTTCCCACTTTCAACAAATGAGGTTGTGCTATCTGCATATTACCGGCTGTTAGTAAACCTTCTCCCAATTCTGATGCCACATTCTTCTTCAGATAATCCAGCATTGTCCTCTCCTGGATTTTCTCAAACTACATCCGGAAATCTTCTCTTCATCCCTTTTACTTCCTCATCTCTTTCAAGCGTCAAAATCTCTTCTGACATTCATTTTGGTCATTTTGGTCTTCTTTATGATATTTTGCATTCTTCATATATGATTTCCTTGATATCATCCAGCAACTCATCTATTCTTCAGCAATAGGGTCCCATGTGTTAAGTTGTTTCTTTCAGAGTGCAAAACAATTAATTAAATATTCATTGCACACTTACCCTAGAGAAGTCACTTACTAAATATCATTAATAGTTGCTCTACTGAAATCCATTGTATATGTCTGTTTCAGAATATATGTGTTATGTTAGGTGGAATTCTTTTTTCATAGAATTAGGAAATTATAAAATAATCAGTTCTCCATTTGATAAAATAAATAGATACATATGAAAGGTATTTATCCACGACCCACATATTTATTTATTTATTTGATCACCACACATTTTGTATTAAGAACAACTCTAATTTTCAGAACTGCTTGATAACAAAGCTTAGTTGTTGATGTCAACCACCACAATACTCTTTGTCCTTTGGTTTAGGACACGTGGTTGAATTGCCATTAAAATCTTGATTCTGATGTTCTCCTGCCCAGAGAGCGTGACTCCAGTTTCCTCATGTGTTAAATGGAATGGCAGTTGTATCTACTTCACAAAATTTTGGAGAACATTAAATGAAATCAGACACGTGGCATACATTCCAGTATTTGCTCAACAAATATTTGCTGCTATGTGAATACTCGTTATTATTTTTCTAGTCTCAAAGATGAGATTAGTAACTCTAGGAGAAGTGTATTTCATTTCCACAAAGAGTGTTCTTTATTCACCACCTTGATTTTGGTTCAGTATCTGAACGGTTTGTTATACATTCTCCCAAATGAGGAAGGGTTTATATCTTGAGATTGGATTCAAGCTATTTTATAGGTTCACTGATTTATATGATATCTCTATCCATCTGTACCACAGCATAAGAAAAATTAAAAGGAGAAAGAAAGAGAGAATTAAAGAATCAGGTTGGTGTTGGTTTTGTTGCAATCCTGCTTGTCCAGTGGTGTCTTGGTTCTGAAGACCACATGTGGGCTCTGCTCCTTGATTTAAAGGGCCACATAGTCTAACACCACGACTAACCCACCATCCCACTTTCCACTACAACCAGGCACATCACTAAGCACTTGTATACTTACTGACTCCCTCCTAGCATACCCTCAACTTCCTTTTCATTGATCCCAATACCTGCCCTCTGACTACCTTTGTTCTGAATGATCTGTTCCTGATTCAACTTCTGCATCCTTTCCAATGGGGCCCCTTAGCAGCACCTATTATAATGGATAGTAATCATGTTAATTATTGCAAACACTCATTTAAAGTTCTCTTGTCCTCAAGTCTTCCTTGCATAGTGTTTACATGTTGGGCTGCAAACTGCGAGGGAGGTCAGCAGTTTGAAACCATCAGCCATTCTTCAGGAGAAAGATGCGGCTTTCTACTTCCATAAAGAGTTACAGTCTTGGAAACCCACAGGGGCAGTTCTGTGCTGTAGGGTCTCCTGGAGCCAGAATTGACTTGATGGCTGTGAGTTGGGTTTTTTGAGATTGGAGCCCCAAAGGGTCACTATGAGGAGAATCACCTTGATGGCAGTGATTTTGTTGTTTGTTTTGAGCCTCAGTGAGCAACCTCGGTGGCACAATGATTAGGGACTTGACTGACTCTTACTCAAGATGTTGGCAGTTCAAACTCACCTAGCAGATCTCAGGAGAAAAGATGTGGCAATCTGCACCCATAAAGATTATAGTCTATGAAACACTAGGGACAAGTTTTATCCAGCATATATGATCACTATTAATCAGAATCGACACCAACAAGTCTCAAAGCATTTTTACTTTTCTTTTTTAACCTTCCCCCATGGTTTGTATATATTTCAAAGGAATTGTGCAGTTGATACCACAATCAGTTGTAGAACATTTTCTTCATTTTTGTACTCATTGCTTTAAGCTCCTTTCCCCACCACCTTCAAGCTATTCTTGAGATGGTTTATAAATTCAGCTGGATTCTACTAGCGGTCATACTTTATTTTAATTTGCGCTTACAGATGAGAGATTGAGGGTGTTTTCTACAGTCAAATCCTGCCCTTCTCCTGACTGACGATAGTGACTTCGCCACTCTTTTCATAAATGTTGTTTATTTAATGCCTGTACATTCTCTTTCCATAAACCTTGTTTATTTGATTACTGTGCATTCTTTCTAGTACGATCCATGTGTATAATCATTGTTTATGTTATTGAAAAGAGGTATTTGCAATGAACAAGTTGTTGCTCTTGAAAAATTCTATCATATGATCTTCAGTGTTGCTTTTATTACCAAGATCCTATTTTCCAACAACTGATTCAATACATTTTTTTTGGTATTTCCACATTTCACATTCAATTTATCATCCCTGGCATAGTAGATCATATGATTGTCTGATTAAAAAATGGAATACATGGGCAGAAGACATGAATAGATAGACACTTTAGTAAAGATGACCTCCGGGTGGCTAACAATTATATGAAGACAGCTTATAATCATTAGCTTGAAGAGAAATACAACTTAAAAAAGGATGAGATACGACTCCACACCCACAATTTTAGCAAAATTAAAAATAAACCTCAAAATAACAAATGCTGGAGAGAGTTTGGAGATATTAGAATGCTCACCATTGCTGGTGGGATTGCAAAATTTAATAGACATGATGGGAAACAGGATGGCATAGATTTAAACAAATGGTCATAGAAATACCATTTGACCCTACAATTGCAATTCTAGGTATCAATCCCAAAGAAATAAAGAGAAAAACATGAACAGATATATGCACACCCATGGCTATTGCTGCAATTTCTATGAGAGCAAAAAGATGTTAACAATCCACACCCCATTTGTGCAGCAATGGATAAACAATAACTTTCATACAGACAGACAATGGACTATTATATATCTCTCAAAAACAATGCTGAGACGATCAAACACCTCATGACATGGACAAAATTCAAAGACATTATGCTCAGCAAAGTTAGTCAATCGTAAAGGTAAACATCTCATAACACCATTACAGTAAAGGTGTTTATAATTAAAACAAACAAAGAGAAATATGGTTTCACATGAAAGGACAAGACTTCAAAGGATATAGTGAGGCTGAGGCAGGGAGGACGTAGGGGAGAGAAAAGGGATGCGGAGGTAGAAACAAAAGAAGACAAAGGAGAAGGAGGAGGTAGAGGCAGAAGCAGGAATGAAAAACATGGGGCTCCTGGGCTCCTGCCACTGTTTTGGTGCTACGGGCTATGCAACATTGTGTACTACGTTTTTCTTTTTACCTGTTATATTCCACACATAAAAAGGGAAAATAATAATTTAAAAAATATTTGATTGGAAGAAAAAGCGAGAGAAGGGTGACCATCTTGCAAGGCCTCCTTTCCTTACCCATCGGCTCTGGTGCTGGTCTGCGAGGTCATAAAGGGGACACGCAAAATGGAAACGGACTGCTCTGCTTTTGTGGCCCCTGGGCTAGTTCTAAACAATGGAACAACAAACAAGGATACTCAGAATGTTGTGATCTCTATGGCATTGTCTTCGCAATTGTCCGGCATCACTGAAATCGCGAGTATTTCCTCCTGGAGTCTCCTGTCAGTATCTTTCAAGTGTGGGGTTCTCTAACACTCTTTGACTGTTGTTGACTTTTGTAAATTGCTTTAATGCAACTGCTAGGAAGCCTTTATTTGTGTGACAATCAGATATTTATTCTCTGAGAGTTTAGAGGGCGAAACATCCAAATGCCGGGCACCAGCTCTAGAGGAAGGCGTTTTCGCTCTGTGACCTCGGAAGAGGTTCTTGTTCCTGCCAACATCTGTGAGCCTGGCGGTCTCCGGAGACCTCCGCACGTCCTGGCACCCATCTTCTCAGTGCAGGTACTCTGGGTCCCAAGGACACACTCTTTTGTCTTTTTCCCCGGTTCTTTTTTCTTGATGCAACTGAGGCCGCTGCCCCTCTGCTCACTTCTCTCGCTCCTTATTTCTGATAAGATGAAGGGGGTGCCGGACACATTCCAGGGAAATTCCTCTGACAGGGGCAGGGATGGGACCTGAGTGAGGGCGCTGCACCCACCTAGTACTCTTGCTCTGAAGCATCGAACAAAACACTCAACTTTGCCATCCAGTAGTTGTTGAATTAACTTGAGTGCCAGATTTCCAATGTATGTATCAGTGTCTGGATCTTCTGACTAGCCAAGAAGTAGGCGATGAGAGTTAAATATGTTCAGAGATCATTCTACTGAGGGGCTAACACTTGGGTTTTATGAAACTACACAGAAAACTTTCTCAGGAATAAGTTGGCTATTAGTTACAATTTGGACACTATATATTACACATAGAAATATTTTACTAAAATAATCTGGTTTTTTTCTCACGTTTTCTGTAAGAGATTGACATTCCATGTACTTTCCAAATAGCTGTTTCCATCCTGACCTTTATAAGGAATAGAGGTTTCTTTTGACTGATTGTGAATTTTATAAGAGTGCCTTTTATTTTGTGAAATGAATTAAATATTAGTCTAATTCTGATAGAATTTAGTTTATAAGTATTACATAACCAAATACAATTTTTTATAAGGGGCAATTGAACTTATCTGTCTTATTTTTAAAATTTATTAGGCAGAATTGTTTTGAAGTTTATATCCTAATCCTGTCAGGATATGGTTAATTAATGACTTACATAACCATATCCATTTCCTTGTGTGCACTTTTCATACTAAATGTACCTTTTTGTGGATAATTTTTCCATTCTTATAAAGTATCTCAATTTAAATTTTTGAATGTTTGAAGTAGCAGCTATTTCTAGCGCCACCCTCCAAGATAAATGCTAGAGAATTTGTAGAAGAAAAAGGACCTCACCCAAATTGTCAGAAATCCTTCAGCATAATGTGGGAGGATTGGGAATTTTGAGAGGATAATTAGGTAGGTCTCTGACTTTGGTAAAGTGAAATTATTTGGAATATTTCTTCTGTTCATATCTTTGTAACCCCTACCAAGTGACTGGGGGGGAACCATGCAAGTAGAGTGTGTGGAACGTGAGTAGAGAGGATTTATGAGTTTTGCCATTTCACTGAGTTTAAGAGTGAGCCATCTCAGAAGCAGAAAAGGAATCCCATGACCATCAAGATAGAAGATCCACCAGTGGAGCTTGTGGAAGACTCCCGGCTGAACTGGCAGAAGCAGCAGAAGAACTAGTGGCAAAAGTGCTGAGACCATGAAGCAGAGTACAGGAGCTGCACTGAGACCAGGAGGCAGAATGTTGGTTTGGCTTTCTGGTCCACCGAGGCAGTGAGTAGCCAAAGGTCCAGCTGAATGAGAGGTTGAGTATCTGAGGGAAATGCCTGCCACCATGGCTGAGAATAGGCACCATGGACAAAATAACCCTATCCTTAACATTTTTAAACTTATTAGCTTTCCTAGTAAATTTCCATAATTTTGAGCAATATGGTGAGTTCTGTGTGGCCATTGCAATGAATTATCAAACCAAGGAGAGAAGTAGTGTGCTGTGGGAGGTTTGGTTGGTGTCAGACTAGGATAAAGGATGATGAGGGTGGGGCATGCTGGATCTTTGCCTGGAAACATTCAGCCTTGGCTGGTGTGGACTTGGATTCTCCTTTTCCTGTGAGTAGCCAGAGGAGGGCGGACAGGCCTTCTCGACATTTTCTCAATGGCTTAGACTCGGACAGGAGAAAATCTTCCAAGTGTACGGCTGGTAAAGTAGGAAAAACACTGTTTGATATAATTCTGTTCTTGCTTGCTCCCACTATTAACTTGGGATACACTGTTCTCTTTTTTATTTATTATTTTTAATCATTTTATTAGGGACTCATACAACGCTTATCACAATCCATACATACATCAATTGTGGAAAGCACATTTGTACATTCGTTGCCTTCAACATTCTCAAAACATTTGCTCTCCACTTAAGCCCCTGGCATCAGGTCCTCATTTTTTCCCCTCCCTCCCTGCTACCCCCTTCCTCATGAACCCTTGATAATTTATAAATTATTATTTTGCCATATCTTACACTGTCTGACGTCTCCCTACACTGTCCTCTTCCCCCCCCACTCCCCAATATGTATGAGACCAAGCGTCCCTGGGCTGTTACAAGAAACTAGCAGACAGGGATAGATAAGAAACAACTTTACTTTGAGCAGGGGGAACAACAAAATAGCACTTAACACCTATATTGTAGTCTAACTCCTGCTGCCTACACTGTCCTCTTACCTGTAAAGATCATACCCACAAATAGATATCAACTCATCCACAGTACCTGGAATTTGCCTTCTTAACCCTCCCCCTTCGAGGACCTGTGCCTAGTGCATTGTAATCAATGAAGGATGTGTAGCTAATTCGGCGTCTCTCTGGGAACTGGAAAGTCATGGTTCCATGTGTAGTTCTGTGTTGTAGAGCGACTAGCTGGTGAACACTTCTCTTTGGTACAGACTTCTCTACCACAGAGCTCATCCACCAACTTCAACCTATCTCCTCTTAGGACTGGTGCATACTGTCCTTGGCCTTCTCTTAATATTTTCCTGGGGGCACAATAAAAATACCCAGGGGGTAAATTATAAGATAGTTGAAGAACTTAGCTGTTTAAAAAGAAAAAAAATACATATTGGATTACATATTTTGATTATAAATAAACATATCAGAAAAGAAGCAAAAGAATGTAAAATTATCTTAGCGAAATATTCCAAAAGTTACCAAGATGAGATAAGTAATATAGATATAAGCAAAGTAGTATGAAAAAAAGAAGAAAATAGAAGTGCTGGGTATTTTTAAGTATTTTTGAAAGACAGGACAATATGTATGGGTTACATATTTGAAAACATAAAATTGAAGAATAAATTAATCACCTGAAGTTTAGATTAAGGAAATAATCTAGAATAAAACTTGTCAAACTTTTGCTGTAAAATGCCAGATAGCAAAAGTTAACAGCTTTGTGGACCATTCACACATGGTCTCTATAATTAAAAAAAAAGTTTTTGTCAATATATACATATGTGAACGCCAAATCAAAACACCAAATTCACTACCATTGTGTCAACACCAACTTATGGCAACTTTGTAGGATAGGGTTGAACTGCTACTGTGGGTTTCCATGGCTGTAACTATTTTCATAGAAAGAGAGTCTCATCTTTTTCCTGTGAAGCATCTGGTGGGTTTGAACCCCAGACCTTGTGGTTAGCAGCCTAACACATTACCCACTATGCCACCACACACAAGCATGTATGTAGGCACACATAAAATAACTTTTAGAAAGATATTTTAAATAGTAAAAACCATTTTTAACCACCCGCAGGTCATAAAAAAACAGACTCCAGGTTTATTGGTTGCCTAGTTTGCTGATTAATCAAGGAAAAAATAAAATTAAGTAAAAAATGCATGCGAAAGATGACTATATAAAATATATGAAAATATAAAGGATTAGAATAACCAGTATAATGAAGCAGAATAAAGGAGGATCTTGGCCAAATCAACTATCAGGAGTTATAAAATTAAAATCATTAATAAAAGTAACATTTGAGTAGAAAAGAATTTAGAATTTAGGGCCCAGAAAGAGTCATTTACATGTGGAACTGCAATACAGGCAGAGGTCTGGGAATGAGGAACTGCTCAATAAGTAAACTTTGAAAAAGAAATGGTTTTCATATGTACAAACACAAACCTGATTCTTAGCTCGCACTGGATTAAAGAATCAATTCCAGCTAGATTCTCAAACTTATTCACTGCCAGTGAGTCTATTTCAACTCATCGGACAGGGTCTAATTGCTCTGTGAGTTACTAAGACTAACTCTTCATGACAGAAAGTCTTGTCTTTCTCCCAGAGCAGTGGCAGTTTTGAATTGCTGGCCAAGCATAACCACTACCACACCAGGGTTCCTCCCGGATAGGTTTTAAAAACTCACTGTCATCGGGTCTATGCCAGCTCATAGTGACTCTATAGACCAGGTTAGATTAAGGTGCCCAGATTTTAACATTGGTAAAGCGGGACACCATTGACCAGGGCAGCGGGTGTGTGTGTTCTTGATTAAAAATTTGGTCTATATGGAGCAACAAAAATTTTCATAGAATGCAAAAATAGTATTGTAATATATTTTTAAAATTTCAACATAAGTACAATTTACAAATATAATACATTGAAAATTATGTATAGTATTTTATTCTTTGGCATAGTTCTCATTTGAGTGAATTATTTTTAGTAGATTTGTGTCATTGTTTAAAAGGTCATGAAATTTTTCACAAGAATTTGTTAAATTATATTTCACACATGAAATGGCTTTCAAAGTCTCAACACTTAATTGTAAATTTTCTGATGTCCACACTTTATTTACCATAGAAAAAACGCATTCAGTCGCTGCATTAGTTCCTGGTAAGGACAGTGCATGTTCCACAATTTTTAGTGCATTATTGTATGGAACATGGTTTGTTTCAAAATGATTAAATATTTCTAACCATTTGTCCTCTATTGTGATTTTTGCTGATGCCCAAGATTTAACCTTTTCCTTATCAATATATATATTTAAATAATGATACCTCATTAAAAAGATCATTTTCGGAAATATTACTATATGGGGAATTTTGAGTAATATGATCGAATGATTTTGCACATCATTCCAGTACTGTCTGCTAAATTCAAGAAAATTTATGTTTTTGAAATAAATAACTTACCTAAATTATCTGAATAACTGATTTGTTGACATCACTTGTTTAACTAGCACTAGCATGCAGTACGATGTGTATCGTCTGAGAGAGAGTTACAAAATGTTTTCGTCGTTGCCAATGCCAAAAAATGCCATTGTTCATTAAGTCCAAACAATGGTGGTCGAATTCTAACAACTGATCAACAATGCGAACTTTGATAAGCAGTTCTCGATAATCAGTTCGCAACAATTATTTGTTATTATTAAAGTCTAACATTATAAAATTAACAAAAAAAATATAAAACTCATATCCTGGCGAAATAGTCACGTGGCAGCCGAAAACCATATATTCCCTTCCCGTTCTCCCACCATTCCCTAGCTTGTCGTGCATTCTTTCCAAAAACGGAACTTTTTAAAAAATGCTGCGGGACGTGTAACAAATTGTTAAAAATCAGGACTGCCCTGCCAAAAGCGGGACATCTGGTCACCTTAGAGATCTGCCCTGTGAGCTTCCACAGAGAAGAAGCCCCGTCTTTCTCCCTTGGAAGAAGCTGGTACTTTTGAACTGCTAACTCTTTGGATCACTGCCCAATGCTTATTCACTATGCAAAAGATAGATTAGGAAAAATAAATCAAAAGGAAGAAAGAGAAGAAGACAGAAAAGGAGGAGAAGGAAGAAGAAATAAATTCAATAACTCTAAAATTCATAGTGAAGTTGTTATGTGTGGCAATTACATTATCTCCTGTCAACTTGCTAAGGGGTGAAGTCTAGCCTGTCAATCAGGTCGCAGCTTGATGACTTCATTTGGAGGCGTGATGGAGATAAATAGCTCACTGGAGGCCAGGCACACTCTGCTTGATTCCCTGTGAGACATTCCTGTTGACAAGCCACATGGAGCTACGCTGATAGAGCCAGAGCCCTGGAGCTGGAGGAGCCACATGGAGATCCATACCACTGCTGAGATGCTTCTACCACCACTGACAAGACTTTCCACCACTGGCTTGTGATCTTCCTGCATTCAGCCTTATTACATGTGTTTCGTGAGCCTGAAGAGGAATTTATGTACTAGTATCAAGATATGGGGTAATATCGGACTTACCAACTTGATCTGGATTGGGCTGGGAGGTTTTCTTAATGTACAATTGCTCTTTGATATAAAGTTCTCTCTCACACTCATAAGCATTTGTTTCTCTAGTTAACCCAGGCTAACACACTATGTATCTTTTAGATATTGTTGACTAAAAAGAGAAAAATAATAATTTGATTATGTTAAAATTTAGTACAGTTTATTAAGAACACTGTCATGAAAGTTGAGAGGCAAATGCATAAAGCATTGATGATGTGGAAAACCAACCAAGGATGACTGTAGAGGATACACTGAAAATGCTTTAAATGATTAAGGAAAGCACATAGAAGTAAAGGGGGAAGCTTCCATGAAGAGAAAATACATGGCCAATAAATAGATGTGATTAGTGAACTGTAAATCAAGACTATAATGTAATATAATTTTATATCTCTTTAATGATCTGAAATCTTAAAATAGCATAATACCAAATTTTGGAGAGGGCATGCATTCAAAATATGATTAATAAATAATTGGTTGAAATACAGTGAAACCTGTGAGAGCCAGAACGTGACAGGATTGCCCTGTTTTTCGGGGTCTTACAAGTTTTTGACTTTTTGTGAGGTGAAGACTTTTAAATTTTATTTTCTGTTAGTCTAAAATATTTCAATTGTCCTACTATGACAAGATTTTTAGCTTTTGAAGGTTTGGCCGAATAAATTCAAAATTTAAAAAGCAATTCGGCTTTCAATGGTGCGTTGTCATTAGGTACCACTGAGTCAGTTGGAGCTCGCAATGACCCTGTACACAAGGTGAAAACGCCGCAGTCTGGTCCTGTACCATCCTCAGTCCCATTGAACTATTCAAACCACTGTCGCAGCACCCGTGCCAACCCAGCTTGTTGAGTTTATCAATGAATGATTGCATGCCCTATGGCTCAGTAATTTATGAAACTGAGAAATTTTCTATATATACTCTAGCATAAGAGTACAGATATTTCCATAATAGTATTGTTCATAACAGCAAAAATTTGAAAACAATTCAAAATCCCACCCACAAGAGAGTGAATAAATAAACAGAATTATGTTCACATGATGGAATAATTTACAGCACTGAAATTATGGATGAATCTTAGCAACATAATATTAAGTTTAAAAAAGTGATATATGGTATCTGTTCTATGAAGGTAAAATACTTCAATATTTATTAGCATAATGTTAAGGAATACATTTGCATGCATTAAAATTATGTGATTTGGGAAACAATGTATTGCGAATGTGTATTCTGCATGATGGATAATTCTAGGGCAAGAATCAGGGGGGTTGGCTGTTGACATTATCTGGCACATACAGGAACCCTGATGGTGTAGTGTAGTACAAGTAGGCTGCTAGCCATGAGGTCGGCATTCAAAGCCAGCAGCTTCTCTGAAGGAGAGAGACGAGGCATTCTATTCTATAAAGATGCACAGTCTCAGAAACTGACAGAGGAACTTCTACCCTGTCCTATAGGGCCACTGTGAGTCAGAATTGACTTGATGACAGTTTCTTAATAGGCTACACAAAATTCTTTTGCTTTTAATAATATGCTAATGGGTGCTTACTTTATGATTAAACATAGTTAAGCAAAAGCAGGCCTTTCATGGGCCAATTTTGAGTGTATCCTATACCAATGATTATTATTAATCTATAGTCAAATTATGGCATCTGACATAAATAATCTGCATACCCTTCTCTCAGCATTTTGAGTCATAGAACTGATTTTCAATAGACTCCAGAATGGTCAGTAACTTACAACTTAAAAGTAATCTAAAGGAGACAAGAATCATCAGTTTATCTGTACAGACATGGCTAAAAGCTTCTTTGCAACTATGTAATTCTTCACATTCAGTCTATTTCACTGGCCTGCTGTGGGACTGATATCTATTTTTGGCCCGACAACTTACCTTTGCCCCTGTACAAAGCTGTTCAAGCTCTGGCTACACAATTACAACCAAGCAATGAGCAGAAGGGTGCAGTTCTCTTACAATCATTCGATGTCACCAACTAGCAGGGTCAGAGAAGCCAAAGGAAAGAGAATTTACTTCTAGGAAATGTGTGGAATAAATCCCAAACCATTTCTCAACTGTAAAAGGACAGTATAGGAGACAATAAAAGGGATATATTTGGGTACCGGCTTCAATTATTTCTTTTCTTTCTTATTTCTCGCTCTCGGGATTTCTCTCCTTTCCCCCTCCTCCTCCCACTCGCTCTTTTTCTGGTTTACAGACATTTACAAGACCCTGTTTTGATTCAGAAAGACATTAAGTTTTAAAACTAAGTGATTGTGAAATAACTTCTTAAAAATATTAAAGAGGGTGATTTACTATAAATTACGTAGCATTTATTTTAAATAACTTTATAGGTAATTAAGAGAACACAACGTATGGTCTTATGTTAGCTAGCGTAAAGTGAGAGAGGTCCTTTATCACTGATTCAAGTAATAAACTGGAGTGAATACGGTCTTTAGCACAGGCATGGAATGGAGTTGCTGTGAACATTAAGATATAATTAAATCTTGGTCCACATTTCAAGAAAAGATAACGTGAGTATATAGTATTGGCGCCAAAATTGTGCGAGATAAACTTTCCTGCTTGTGCGGTTCATGCTGTCTTCATTTTATATGATCGTAATTAGAAAGCGCCTGGCAAATGAGCAGCTGAGTGGCAGAAAGGTAGTAGGATGGAATAAGAGCTCTTCACGTTGTTTAATGGGCTGTACTGAAACAACTTTGTCAGATCATGAAGTCTTTTAATTATTACCAAACAATTAGTGCTGCAAAGCACCATTACGTTGTTATCTTTTCATTCACCTGCATTAAGGAGAATATAAAAGGAAAGGTCATAAAGCTTGGCTTACCTTCAGGAATCAGTTTATAGTTTCCCTAAAAACGTGATTATGGTGCTGTAGTGAAGTTGTTTTTAATCATATCTGAGCATTCCCGAGCTTGCTATCTTTTGAAAACCACCCATATAAACATCCTATCTTTTGAAAACCACCCATATAAAATTCTATTTCCTTCTCAGCAAGCTCTTTACCCAAACTTTCGTTCATTAGCATCATTTTTGCATTACTTTGTGGCATTCCTTGACTTAGGTTTCACAGATGGAGGAACATTTGGAATTGGAAAAAAAGTTTCCAAAAGTTTCTTTAGTAAAAACCTATCAAACTGAATTCCGAAACAGGAGGTAATAATGCTGGCCCTATGTCGTCCTCAAGATTGTTATATTTGAGCCTATTGTTGCAGCTCCTGTGACAATCCATCTCACTGAGAGTCTTTATTGGTGACCCTCTACTTTACCAAGCATGATGCCCTTTCCAGGGACAGGCCCCTCCCTGGCAACATATGCAAAATGCTTGAGACGAAGTCTGCCATACTCTCTTTTAGCCATACTCCAGAAGAGATTTGGTTGTTCTGGCCGTCTATGGTACAATCAATATTCTTTGCCAACACCATAGTTCAAGTGCAACTATTCTTCTATGGTTTTCCTTATTGTCAAACTTTATTATCTGTATGAAGCAATTGAAAATACCATGAATTGGGTCAGGTGCACTTTTGTCCTCAAATTGGCACCTTTGGTCTTTAACACGTTAAAGTGGACTGTGCAGCAGATTTTCCCAATGCAATGCATCGTTTGATCTCTTGACTGCCACTTCCATGAACATTGATGGTGGATCCAAGTAGCGTGGAATTGTTGACAACTTCAACCCTTTTCTCCCTTTATTATGATGTCCATTAGCTGAGCTGTAAGGATTTTAGTTTTTTTACTTTGAGTTGTAATCCATACAGGAGGCTGAATTAGTGGATCTTCAGCAAGTGCTTCAAGGTCTCTTGGCTTTCAGCAACTAAGATAGGTTATCTGTGTATCACAGGTTCCTGGGAGCCTTCCTCTAATAGGGATGCTGTGCTTTACTTCATATAGCACAACATCTCGGCTGATTTGCTCATCATACAGATTGAATAAACACGATGGAAAGATATAACCCTGATGCACACATTACTTTAAACCATGCAACAATCCCTTATTCTGTTCCAGTGCCTCTTGGTTTATGTACAGATTCTGCATGAGCCCAATAAAGTGTTTTGGAATTCCCATTGTTCACTGTGTTCTCCATAGTTTCTTGTGACCCACAAAGTCCAATGCCTTTGCATAGTCAATAAAACCAGGTCCTACCTATCCCTGCACTGTGCACTAAGGGGCCGGGCCAGCCAGCCGTGATTGGGTGGCTGGTCAGGCTCCTCCCCCTTCCTCTATCTGAACAGCTCTTTCCGACTCTAGCTGGGGGTGACCCAGGCTGCTCAGAGACCAAATTGAAGCAGGTTTAAAAAAAAAAAAAAATCCAAGAAACACAAGCGCGAGCTAGCGAGCATTCCTGCGGAAGTCCCCTTCTCTGAGGATTTCATGTTCCCAATTGCCAAAATGCCTCCCCGTGCCTTCTTAGGGTGTTGACCCATCTAGGGTTCATTGCATTTGGATTGGGGTCCTTCTGATAGACAGGTCTGAGGGGGCACCACCCAGACAGCTCCCCTCGCCACACTTTGGACGGAAGCATATAGTCCGTGCTCATAGCTGCTCCTAGAGAAGGCCTTGGCCGTGGGCAGAGGGGCAGAGACAACCAATTCCTCCTTCCTTCGCCTTTCCTTCCAGCTTCTCCTGTGATTGAGAGGGGTCAGTGCTGAAGGAAGACGATTTAATTTATTGTTTTGAGTACAACTGTGAGAAGGGTGTGGTGGGGCCCCCTGTCTACCCCAGTGGTAGTGCCCCTGGTGCTGGCTGTATTCCTCCCTCTGCTGCTGGTTAGTCTTTGTGGCCCAGGAGCTGCTATCACCTGGGGTAGGGCCCTGCCCTCCTCTCCCCTTGGCCCCCTGCCTGGAGAGGGAGGGAAGCCCTATGGACACAGGTCTTTTTTTAAAGGCCACAAGGTGCAGGCTGGTAACCCAGAGCCATCATAAGATCTCAACAAAGATTCTGGGATAAAGTGGACCCCGATTTCTTGGATCGGATGGTTTTGTGGGTTACAAATGCCTGTTGTACCCAGGGCGGATGAGCTTAGAAGGGGAGCTGAACCCAGAGAGCAGCTTTTTCTGTAAAAGAGCTAAGACTGTCTGTCTTTCAGGCCCTGCGGGGCCCCTCTCTCATCTCTGCCTCACATAGTTGGTTGTGCCCTCATAGGCCATAAGCGTTCCAAGACCTGCAGGCAGAATCACACAGGAAAATGGGGCTGGGGACACCGTGCTCAAAAACCGAATCGGTGATTTTTTGTTTTAACAAAGTGTTACAGAACTGCTAAATAAATGGTATAGAAACTCACACACAAAAAATAAATAAATAAAATAAAACATAATTAAATGTTTCTGCTTTTCGGATATCAGCAACGATATATCCCTTTGTCACGTCCTGTCTGAATCTAGCTCAGATATCCCCCATCTCCCTGTTGATGTACTGCAACTGTTTTTGATTTATCTTTAGCAAAAAATTACTTTAATGAAATATTAGTAATATTGTTTGATAATTTCATCTTTTTGTTGAGTCATCTTCCTTTGAAATGGGCACACATTTGGATCTCTTCAAGCTCATTGCTCAGGTAGTTATTTTCCAAATTTCTTGGGGGAGATGAGTAAGTGCTTCTGGTACTGCGTCTGCTTTTGGAAACATTTTTATTGGTATTCTGACAACACTGGAGCCTTTGTTTTTTTTAATGCTTCGGCGCAGCTTGGGTTTCCTCCTTCAGTATTTTCAGATTTTATCATATGCTGCCTCTTGAGATGACTTAATGTTGACCAATTATTTCGATACAATGCCTCTGTATTTCTTTCATCTTTATTTTGGTTTGTGTATATTTTCTGCATCATTCATTATTTTGCCCATAGAATCCTTCATATTGAACTTTGAGCCTTGAATATTTTTCCTCAGTCCTTTCAGCTTGAGATATACTGAGCATGTTCTTCTCTTTGGGCTTTGTAACTCCAGTTCTTTGCACATTCAGTTATATTCACTTTGTTTGTCAAGCTACCTTTTGAAATTATTAGTTCAAGTCCATTATTTCATTATTCCATTTGCTCTCGCAACTCTGGTTTCAAAAGCAAGCTTCAAAGTCTGTTCTGTCCTTTATTGTGTTCCCTTTTTCTTTCTTACTGACTTTTTGCTTTTGCCACGTATGATGTTCTTGATCTCATCCCTAAATTCATTGCTAGTTGGGCATTCATCTCAAAGAATCACATTTGCTCTTGAAATTGTCTCAAGTTTAGGTAGACTATACTCTAGATGGCATTTTGGTTTTCATGGACTTAATTGAATTTCAGATTTGCCATGCATTTATATATCAACAATTATGACTTGTTCCACAGTTGGCCCTTGGCCTTGCTTAGCTAATAATATTGAACTTCTCTATTGTCTCTTCTCATAGAGAAAGTCAATTTAAGTTTTGCGCATTCCATCTGATGAGGTCCATGTGTATAGATAGCTATAGTTTACGTTGTTTAAAAAAAAGATGTTGCAATGAAGAAATTATTCTTGTAAAATTTTGTCAAATAATCTCCAGCTTAATTTCTATCCCCAAGGCCATATTTCCCAACTACTGACCCTTCCTGTTTGTCTTTAACTATTTCATTCTAATCACTGATTCTTATCACTGTATTTGGATTGCATAATTGATAAATTTCAGGCAGAAACAGTTGGTAGAGTTCTTTAGTTTCCTCATTATTGGCTTTAGTGGTTAGTATGTAAATTTGAATACAATTTGTATTAACTGGTCATTTGATTCAGGCAATTGTATGTTTTGCTATGTTGGGAATGACAAATTCAAGAGAAATGGCATCCATTAATTGTCACAAAGAGAATTTCAAGATCTACTGTAAATTTAAAGCACAATGTTCTTTCTATGTAATGTGATAATATGTATGTACCTATAAGAAAAACCATTTTATTAGCACATTAAGCTACCTGGGCTCTAACAGAGAGCAGTGGAAATCAAATCTGAAAGGAAATAAAGAGCCAGATGACCGTGAACTTTGGAGTCCATTGTGAGGACTATGGCTTCTACTGTCAATGAGAAGGGGACATGGAGGAGGCGTGAGGGCAGAAGAGTGACAGTGTCTCAGCTAAAGAATCCTACACAGTGAACAGCCACATTAGGGTCATGAACTCCCTGAATAGTCAGCTAGTTTAGATCAAAGTGGCAGCTTTTGCTCGAGGAACAGTTCAGAAGCAAAGAAGGGGAAAGAAAGAAGGAGAAGGGCACACTGGCAACCAAGGTGTAAAGCGGGATGAGGGATATTACAGGGTAGGGATGACAACCAATGACATACAACAAAATGTGGATAACTTGTTGAATGAAAAACTTATTTATGATTTACCTAATTCACAATAAGTTTATAAAGAATCTAACTTTTGCTACAAAAGTGTGTCTTTCTTTGACTACTATCAAGTAAATTGGAGTTTACAAATGAAATACTTTACAGAAAATGACTAGAGCCAGCAGTTATTTTAACAGAGATGCTGAATATTATATAGACAAGTGTAGAGTGCAGGAAAAAGGTCTTGGTAAAAGATTAAAAAATTGAAGTCATTTCCATATAGATGGTATTCAAAGCTAAGAGCTGGTATTCAAATCGCCAAGGGATAGTGTGTTGTTTAAGAAGAGTAGAGGATACAAGAGCAGTTCCCAGGTTACTCCACAAGGGCTGGGATAAAGAGTAAGATCAGACTAAGTTTTGGCAAATAAGTGAATAATATGGTAAGAAAAAGGAGTGCGGTCTGTTTCAAGTGAAGAAATTGTATCAATGAAGACTGAGTGAACATGTTTGCTAAAATCTGCTATTGAATGAGGTCATTGGTGACTTTTGATGGAGTCATTTTGGGAACACGGGTAAGAGAAACCTGATCAGTCCCTAATTATGAGAGAAAAGGAAGATATGCTATAAAGAGGAAATCTATCATATTTGTGGAGTCTTTCAGGAAAGGGGAGTAAACAAAAGAATAAGAGTTGGAACAAGGGGGCGGCAGGGACGTAGCTCAGAAGTTTTGCTGATGGAAAAACAGGTTTCAGAAAGTCAAGAGTATATCACTAAAGATAAATTTCTAAAGGTGAATCTTCAAAAGTCAGTATAATACTCCATTATGTGTGCAGAGCTAGGTTACAATATTTTCTTCTGTAACATGGTATATTTTCTAATTAATATATTAATGTATGCTACTTTTTATTATGTGAAAAATAAACTGTATATTAAATGAGCCCTTTGAAGTATATTGACTTTTACCTGCTGATTTTAATTGAATATGTGAAAAACTCTTGGGAATACAGGGTATGAATGCAAGAGTATAAATACTTCCTGGAGAAAATATACATGTTTATAGTTCTCAGTTACCATACATTACAGTAAATGATTTTCCCCATTGTACTTTCCACAATTGAGTTGAGAAAGATTTCATTTTAATTCTAAAGACAAGGACATTTATGCTTAACAGACAATTGGCCCATGTTACACAGATACTCTGGTCTTCCTACTAATACCCTGTGGTAGTTATATAATTATTAGTCAATTTGAGGATTAAGAGTGTAGGGATCAATTTTTTGGTCATACATGCTTACTAAATTTGAGAAATACATAAATTTGAAAAAAAAAAAA
>NW_022103906.1:49575676-49627271 GCF_000313985.2 Echinops telfairi | reverse complement strand
CTGTGATTGCATAGGCTGGTGTGCTTCTTCCATGTGGGCTTTGTTGCTTCTGAGCTTGATGGCTGCTTGTTTACCTTCAATCCTTTAGGACCCCAGACGCTATACTTTTTGATAGCCGGGCACCATCAGCTTTCTTCGCCACATTTGCTTATGCACCCATTTGTCTTTAGTGATCCGTTCGACACCTTGTGATCACACAGGCTGATATGTTCTTCCAAGTGGGCTTTGTTGCTTCTGAGCTAGATGGCTGCTTGTTTACCTTCAAACTTTTAAGACCCCAGACGCTATTTATACACATATGAGTGTCCATGGATTTGTTTCTTTTGTCTACCCGGACTAACACATACCCTAAGGTAAGAGGGCCATTATTAGTGAGAATTGACTTAATGGCAGTGAGGTGGTTTGTTATTGTTGTTGTTTGTTTGTTTTTCCATAGCTTAATTTTAAATGGAAGGCAAAATTTTGGGGAGGTGGGGATTTGTGTTTACATTATCATACTTTGCCTTTAAATGGATCATTCACCACCTTGTATTCATTCATTTATATCCCTAGACTGCAATCTTAATGAGAGGATCAATTATCGTCCTATGTATATATGTATTTATTTTTAGGCATATGATCTCCACAAAAAAATTGGTACCACAGAGGTTCAGGTCAGATTCAGAATAGGATGTAGAACAAGGGATATTATTGCTGAAGTCAGATGGATCTTGGCTGAAAGCAGAGAATACTAGAAATATGTTTACTTGTGTTTTCTTGAGTGTACCAAGTCATTCAACTCTGTGAACCACAAATTACAGATGGCCGTGAGAGGAATGGGAATTCCAGAACACTTCCTTGTGCTCATGCAGAACTTGTATATGGATCAGGAGGCAGCTGTGTGAGAGAGATCGGGAATATGGCCGCTAGATAACAAGGCATAGATGAACTCCTCAGCGACTCCCGGACAAGTTCCCCAGTGAGGAATATCCTACCCTTCCTGGCAGTGAGAAAATAAAAGCAAAGTAGATGAAAGTTTCTTAAAGTGTGATACAAGAACCTTCCTCACATTTGAAGCATATAACAAAAATTCCAGAGGGTCACCCTCAATAACAAAATACATCTGCGATAAAACCCAATATGAACAAATGAAAAAAATATATATACAAAATATGTTAAAAACCAGATCAGTCCCAAAATGCAGCAGAAGGTTTTAAATGCTCAAGTCAGGCTTATCTTTTTTTTAAAATTAGTAAGTCATTTTATTGGGGACCCTTACAACTCTTATAACAATCCATACTTTAATTGTATCGAACACATTTGTACATATGCTGCTATCACCATTTTCAAAACATTTTCTTTCTGTTTGAGTCCTTGGTATCAGCTTCTCTTTTTCTCCTCCCTCCCCTACTCCTGATGAATTATAAATTACTATTATTTTCATATCCTACACGGTCCACTGTCTTCCATGTCTAGTGTGTGCAGACCAAGCAGAAGTTGAGCTACCAAAGGCTTATCAATTTTATCTTTTGTAGCCATCTCTTCAATGCACTCTGTTAACCAGTTTTTTCCCCCATCCCGCTTATTATGGATAGAAGGAATCTCCAAAGGCCTATTTCATATGTAGATCTCACAAATGTATGTTGGGCCCCCACTGTCATCCATAGTCTTCTGGAAACCAGAATCTCACAATTTAGGCTTTGATACTCTTCCCTTCTCGACTTCAGATTATATAATTTACAATCCTTCAGTCACTGACTTTAGTGTGCTTTTTCCATGTGGACTTAGTGGACATCTCATTTAGATTACCCATTACTTTTAGGGACAAGCCTTTAAGACCCCAGATGCTGTTTTATCTGATAGCTGGGCACCATCTAATTTCTTCACCACACTTTGCTATAGCACCTATATCTTCTGTGCTCCCTTCCTGAGGGTGAGTATACAGGAGAGCCATGATGTAAGAACCAACTTTTCTTAAATTGGAGTTAGGATTTAGTGTGAGCTCCAAATCCATTCCTGGATCAATTAAAAAAAAAATCTACCTTTGGATCCCTTTAGAGACCTCCTTGTTAATGAATGGTACAGTCTTATTGATTATCTCCCTGAAGCATAAAGATCCTCCATTAACATTATCATTGATTAGCCCTGGTACTAATTTTTAAAAGTCCTGTTGAGAGGGGGATATTGAGCTAATGTAGGCTAACTCCCTATCATAATACCTGAATTATTCACTTGTACAGAATCAGGCCTTTCGTGACTGGATGCTATTTACATAAACAATGGGAGTTGTTTGGCAGGGAAATTTTATAATAATATTCACAGAGATTGTCAGTCATAGGTTTGCCTCATGTATATCTTAATACAGCATATAGGACATTGATGTAGTAAGTCAATGATTGTCTACCTACGGACAGTTCAATCATCTTGTTATAGCTGTCCTCTGCTTCTTCAAACATCATGAAGTTTTGGGTTCGCTTTGAGGGGAAATTGACTGGATGGAAGCGAGGTTGGAGTTTGGTGTTATGGAACACAAACTTTCTCTCGAGACCAGTCATTCAGCGTATATCCAGTGTGACGGAACAACTAAACACAACAGCTCAATCTTCCATTTTTGCTGTTTAACTCTGTTTTAATTAAAATGCTTTGACACTTGACAATGGGTGAAAACATTTAAAAACTATTTTAATGTCAAATCCTTTATCTTGGCTCAGAAAACATTTTATCCTTCCTCACAGCTATCTTGCAGTCCCTTTATTCCCTGATTAGACTCAACCGATTACAGAGAAGTCGAAGGGATTTTTGGATGAAGAAAATGCATGCATATTTTGTTTTACACCCCGATGAAAGCTAGCTGCAAGACACTTTCAAAGTTTATTCCTTAAGTTTTATTCTTAAGAAATAACATAAAAAACCTTGAGCTCATAGTCTTCACCTTACTGATGCGTCTCTCTCATGTACTATTCACCCATTACACCTTGACTCTTTCACCTCCTTCCCTCATCACCCTTTGCTGCCAATTTTATTATTTAACCACATTTTCTGACATAAAATCTTCTGACTCCTATCTCTCCCCCTTCTCTTATCTATTAATATCATTTCTTGACAGCCCCGTGGGATTAATGACAGCTTTGCAAAATAAATGATTCCCATGGAGCAGCAGTTGAGAACTACTACTTGAAGTAAATACTAGTAATGAACTAAAAGTTTTAGCAGTCTGGCAGATGAAAGTGACTTTGTTTGGGAACCTGGATAACCTAAGCTGGAAGCGGATTCCTACAAAACACTCTTTGTTTATATTCCTCAGTCTCCTCAGATCTCAATACCTCCTACCTTAGGAGAGACAAGACAAGCTTCGTGCATGTCACCGATAGACGCTGACAGGAGCTGAAAAGAGGCTGCAAAAACATATTTAGTGATGAGTTTCATAGGAGGAGCTCAATGATTGTCATTGACTGTGCTTATTTATTACTGAATCTGCATCTCAAGGTTTCACTGTGAGACATACATTGTGCCGACCCCTCCCGCATTTTAACTGAAAACAAAATTATCTAGTGAAACAGACATCTGAACAGCATGTTTCAAATGTTATAAAACATCACAGTTTTTCAGACTTTCACAGTTTTAACAATTGTTTCTGTATTTTGGCTAAGAACTTTCCCACAGCCCTTTCAGATCAGTGTGCTTGTATACCTTCCTCCCTTCCCCTGACTTAAGTAAGGTAACCCCACACTCAGACAGACACGGAAAGGCCCCTGGCTTATTTAACGGCACAACAACTTAACCAGGAGTCAACACTTATGAGGAACATTGACTGTAAAATATTACAACTGGCTTTCCCACAGAACAGCTCCCCAATGAAGCCTAACATCTTCGTCAGGGCCTGGCGCGCTGCCCTTTGATGACGGTGCTCGGATTCTCACGTGTGCTTGGGGGCAGTATTCTCTCTAGTGTATGCTTACTCATTCTTTATATTGTTCCCCTGGAATAAGCTCTATAATGTCCAAATGAAATGAAAATCATTCAGTAGCTTGCCGTTACATGAGCCCTTATCTGGACAATCTGATTTAGCAGGTCAGGACCTACATACGGATCTGGTATAGTCTCATACTAGATATGAGTCAGCATTGATTCAATGGCAAAGAGCTTGGTTTTCTTTTCTGTCATCATATATATGCCTCTTATAATATCACATTATCACAATCCATTTTTTGTCTCCTTTCTCTTCTTCTATGGTGATAATTAGAGCCATACATTTTTGTTTGACCAGGGCCAACTGCAGTGCTTATGTATTGAAGTGGTTCCATCAATATTTAATGAATGAATGCTTCTTGTAAATGTAGTTGTTTTGCTATTAAAATTCACAAAGCATGCTTTCTTATAACTGGTCCAAATAAAAATATTTTATTAAAACAACATATAATGCTGCAAGGGAGCATAGTATGAAAAAATAAGGAAAAGAATGATAAAAACCTCCCTGACATGGAATTGATGCCAACTCATGGAACTACCCCTTCGGGTGTCTGAGACTGTCACTCCTTAGGGGCGTAGAAAGCCCCATCTTTCTTTGTGGAGCATACAGTAGTTTCGAACTGCCGATCTTGAGAATCACATCTGAACACGTGACCACTACACCACTAGGACCCCTCAAAGAAGAGCATGGTTAACGGTAATTCAGTCTATTCCATGATGGTGAAAGGTATGGTCCATGCCTTATTGAAGAGTACTTGCTATAAAGCACATAGGGTAATAGGTGCACCATCTGTGCTCTATAAAATATCCCTTTCTTGTGATTAGGAAGCTTGAAAGTCACCAAAGTCTTCCTATGGGCCAAATGAAATAATTCCTAATGAAGTTTAATTCTGCTTCTTGGTTCATTCCTCTAGGTAATTGACAGTGGTTGCATCTCATCAATCAATTACCAAATCAGCAAGTGCTATTTATTGAGTTTTTACTCCACAGTCAGCGATGTAATTACAAAATTGGGAAAAATCAAAGATGTCAGACACCACAGTGGTACTTTTGCAGTTTCCATTTCCAAACATCATTCAGTCATTTACTTAAAAATATTTACAGAGAACTAGATTTGTTCCAAAGACTGGACAAAGGACTGAGATTACCAAAAACCTTTACCTCTGTAAGAAATGCATAATTGCAGTCGACTGGCATCTGAACGCACCCCTTCCTGGTTTAAATACTTATAGCAATAGATCATGACTTTTTTAGAAGCATAGATGCTAAGTATATTTTGTAACTACAGTAGTTACTATGGGTTTTAGAGTAGAAATATCACAGTTTTTTTTCAGTTCCAACAGCCCCAACCCAGTTTATAATAGTGGGATGGCAAAATTGACCAATCCCTACTTTAGAAGGTCAAGTTTGTATAATCACAATGAACCCTATTAACAATAACCCACAGTGAAGCAAGAATATAGTCCTATCAGCATCTTCCCTGATGTTTTCATAGCTATACCCATCAAGAAAAGAACTACAACCAATATTCATAACCCATCCCAGTTTGATGAGAGTGCACATACTATGGCTAGAAGAGCTATTTCAGTACATTACTCCATCACAAGAAAATAAGCTACACTGATATGGCTTCACCAACATAATTTAGAAAGCCCTATTCCCAAATAGTATTATGTACACAGGAACAGGCTGTCCACTTCTGTGGGATTACCCACTGAAAACTTTAGTAATAGCAGAAGATACTGTCAGATGTAGGGCCAGAAGATGAGCCCTCAGGTGAGAAGGCATTCAAAATGCAACTATGGAACGAAATACTTTCTCAAAGTAGAGTTAACTATAATGATGTTTATGGAGTGCATTTTTCAGAGCCGTCATTTGCTGATGGGGCATCACTCAAAATGAGGAACAGCAGCTGCAAACATCTATTACTATTCAGAATGTTGAATGTGTGAAGTAGAAATGTAGGAAAATGGGAAGATAAAAAATGAAATGAAATTTATAAAGACCAATATGCTAGGCATTAGTGAGCTGAAATGGATTACTGTTGGCCATTTTGAACCAGACAATTGTATAGTTTACTATGCTGGGAATGAGAAATTCAAGAGGAATGGTATTCCATTTATCATCAAAAACAGCATTTCAAGAGTGGTAGGATAATATCTGTGCATATGAAAAACAAAGTTCACTTAATACAACTATTATTGAAATTTATATCCCAACCACAAAAATTAGTGATGAAGACAATTTTCAATCTGAAATGGATCAAACATGCTATCAAGTTGCATTGATAACTACTGGTGATTGAAATGAGAATGTGTGGATAACATGGGGACTATTGAATAGTCAATGAAACCCAAGCAAACATTTTTCCTGAGACAACTCTATGAGAGTTTTTCAGGGCTGGGCATGGGTGTCTCAAGCTTTTAAGTATACCTGCCATTTGTTTCTCCTCCTCTGTGACCAACTGCCCAGGCATTGCATATTCACCAAAAGTCCGTTCCTGTTTCTGAAGCTCCCTTCTGGTTCAGGCTGTTCTCCTAGGACAGGATCTTCTTCCTGCGATGCCAGAACGAACGGTTGCCCTTGTTTACACTGTGATACGGTGTCACTGATAGCCATGTTTCTGGTTATTAAAAAATTACATTTAGTGTCTAGATGCCCTTCTGGTAGGATGACTTGATAACTCTTATGCACATAATTTTATTCTTTTGAGGTTTTGAACAATTCCCATCTTCTCCTACATTTCCTCAAGCACTTAAGCTTTCAAAATTCTCTCCTCTTTCCTCATTGCTCCGGCATTCTTTATGACTGCCTGAAACAGAGCCTGCTGTCCTGTTTTGCTCTTTGGATGTCATTGAGGATTAGGGTTCTTGTCTTACAAGATTCCACTTCCTTTTAGATTCCCAAGGTGTCTAGAACAGTTGATGCAACATAATGGCTCTGCTAACTTTTTGATTAATTGATTCTCTTGATCCTTTCATCATAGAATTGCTTGTCATAAATGCATGGAGATAGTCTCTGG
Organism: Echinops telfairi; assembly: GCF_000313985.2. Classification (NCBI taxonomy): domain Eukaryota; kingdom Metazoa; phylum Chordata; class Mammalia; order Afrosoricida; family Tenrecidae; genus Echinops; species Echinops telfairi. Next base: position 49,620,301 of record NW_022103906.1, on the reverse strand, counting down.
AGGTTTAATGCGCATGGGTGGTCGAGGGAGGGTGGTGGTGAATAAAAGGCAGGAACAACATTCAGAGCTGTAGAGGCAGTTATCTCTCCATTCCAAGTGCTGTTTCTCTCAGCTGGAATGGAAACCCTTATAGTAATTTTTACTGGAGCCCTGGTGGTGTAGTGGTTATGCGCTGGGCTGCAATTCCCATGGTTGGCATTTTGAAACCACCAGCCGCTCCACAGAAGAAAGACTGGGCTTTTAATTCCCATAAACAGTTATTATCTTGGCAACCCACAGGGAGTCACTATGAGTCAGCATTGACTTGAAGGCAGTGAGAAAATGAAAAAAAAAAAGGGGGTAATTTAAAAATAGTATTTGAGAGATAATGAATTTTAACAGATTAATAGGAGATCTAACTTGTTAGGAAGGAAGGTGTGCTTGGTTGAAAAGTTATAGGGATGCTTGGCTCTGGCACATTTGGTTCTTCAGGTTATGATTAATGGGATTCAGCAAGAACACATGGGAAGACCAGCATAGGAGACATGTCACTTAGAAGTATTGGCCCATCGCTCCTGTAGCAAAGCACAGAACACAGAGGAAATAGAGAAGAGAGGCTTCAGTTCATGGAGGAGCAGGATCTGGTGACAAGAATCTTCCTTTGATAGAGTGAGACCCCCTGGGAGGTGTAAATGATAAGGTAGAGCCTCAAGTTTACTCAAGGACACCTCAGAAGAAATGCCTGGCTATCTACTCCCAAAAATAAATACATAAATAAGCCACTGAAAACCACATGTAATATTTTCTACTTGGACATAGTGTTGCCATAGGTCAAAATTACTGCAGTCTACCAAGGCTGGTGTGTTTGCCATTGTTCCCCTCAGGAACATTTGAATTCCTGGAGGGATGCAGTTTGAAGGCCCCCAGGGAGAAAGGAATAGGAAGGTGCTAAAGCCAAAACATTTTCCCGATTTCTTAAGGCTGATCTTTGATGAAAGAGTTTTACTGTGCCCAAAACAAGGACACTGTTCTTGTTCTGTTGTGGTTCCTAGTATTTCTGATGAGGCAGACATGTCTAGATTTCAGCTTCATTTGTTATAGCTTTACATTATAGAAAATATACAAATCCTCTCCCCCCCTTTTTTAAGAGCCCAAAGAGATTTTCATAGAAGTAATTAAAACCATCTGTACTTTGACTCCCTCCTTTGCAATACTTTGGTTTTAAATCAGACACACGAGTCCTTAAAAATAGCAGGCAGCTTTCAGAACCACAAATACACATTTTAAAATCTAAATGCTATCCAATTATATTTAGGCTAAATCAAGATTAGCTTCAATTTGTAAGATAAAAAAAACCCAACTACTCTATAAATTATGGATATATTCTGATTTAGGATTATTAGGTGATTTTTAAGCAAATCAAGATATTTTTATATCAACATGAATCTTCACTATATGAAAAGTACCTTTTAGTGTCAATGTTTCTTTCATGTTTAAATGTGAATGAAAAGTAGATCTTTGAAACAGCAGGGAGCCATTGACATACTAACACGACTTGCCAAAGAAAACATTCCATTATTTCAGGTCCAGAGTGTGCAGCAATAAGCTCACGAGGGGTAAGGACTTTGGGATGGAGGCATCTGGCCTACAGGGGAAATGTCCTGGCAGTCCGTGGCTATGCATTCAACTGCTAACCCGGAGGTTGGTGCTTCTAACCCACCTACTTCCCTGTGAGAAAGATCTGGTGATCTGTTTCTGTAAAGATTGTCACCTGGGAAAGTCCACGGGACCATTCGACTTTACTCAACAGGCTCCCTGGTCAGACCCCACTAGATGGTAACTGGTTTGGTTTGGATTTTGTTCCCATAGGGATGTTAATATTTGGCCAATTCTCTTATTTATGGAACCTGCAGATTCAAGCAAAATTATGTTAACATGATAGATTCTCTGTAACTCGTGAACCTCCGGAAGACAATATTTTTGTAAAAATCCACTGCCGCGGTATCTATTTGACTAGCAGTGAGCCTGGATGTCAGGCTGGATGTGCCTCACAGTTTCCAAGGCTGTGGGTCTTCCTGGAAACAGACACCGTAACCTTTCTCAGAGACTCATGTGTGATTTGCAGCCATTTCATCTAGTGGCTACGTGCCTTAACCGCTGTGCCACCAGGTCTCTATCAGGCAGACTGCCATTCAGTTGACTCCACCTCCTAGTGCGGCTATAGAGCAGAGTAGAATTACACCCTGGGGTTCCTGTGACTGCACAACTTTACAGAGGGACATTGCCTTGTTTATTTCCAGGGGTCCGAACCACTGACCTTTCAGTTAGCAGCCCACTGCTTAACCTGATCCTGGGAATCTTGATGGAGCGAAAGCTTCCTTTTGCCCCCATGGAGTAGCTGGTGGCTTCAAAACCATGGACCTTGTGGCTCGCCATTCAACTAGTAACCCACGACGCCACCACGCTCCTTTAAGTCCTTAGAAAAGCTATGGGGAAGAAGGGGCCTTTGATGTGAAATCATTTCATCCTCTTACTATCCTGTTGCCAGATAACCACCGTAAAGACTTCTGACACATTGCAGAAACCAAAAAAATCAAACCCACTGTTAGCGAGTGGCTTGGGCACCTTGTAGGATAGAGGAGAAGGGCTCCACAGGGTTTCCCAGTGGGAAATCTTCATGGCAACAGGCAATCCCAGTGGAGGAGCTGGTGAGTTTGAACGGCCTTACAAGAAAGTGGAGTTAACTCTGAATACTCGTATCATAGAATTCAACCACTGGCCACGCGCTAGAAGAACATTTATCTGAAGCTCTACCTTTAAAACCTCCTCTATGTTCTAAGACAATGATGTCAAACCCCTTGTATAGGTGATAACGAAGAAAATTCACGTGCCTTGCTGGATAATTGGTAAGTGTATACAAATGTCAACGACGCAGGGAAGCATTCCTCACTAACTCTAGATTCTTCCTAACGGCGAATGCTACCCAGACATGCCTTTTCCCTGCCAAGGAAGTCAGCTTCTCTATTGGCCATTTTGTAAGCCTCATACACCTTCTCTGTTTTCCTTTCTTCCTTTCTTTCCCAGTAGCTTTTGACCCCCCAACCCATTTCTTGTCTTGTTTGGCACCCCTGCCCAGTCAATCCAAAGGCAGAATGAGCAGGGAGAGGTGTCCGTCCGGTCGTTAGGCAGTGGCCAGTGGCCAGCAGAGGTGACCTACATTCCTGCTCCGACTGTCAGGCCCGTCCACCTGCAGTGGGTCTGTGCAGGGCACTGCAAGGAGTGCAAAACACAAAACTTGTCTACAAGGAAAGACTTTTCTGGAGGCTTTGGGAATTGTCTCCCTTACTGAAAGAAAAAGACATGCTCTCTGAAGGAAAAGAAAGCAATAGCTTTAGAAAGAAAGCATAAGCTCCCTCCTGTGCATGGAGATGCTAAAGTCTGCAGGTAAACAAGGCAGCAGGGAGCTTTTCCACACGGTGCCAGGAGGGAGGCTAGCAGGAGGAGATTGCCACTTGTTATAGCACTTGACAGTAATTAAACCTGTTTTAAATAAAGAAGGTGTTATCATCATTTTTCTGCTGCATGCAATATTTACATTAATTACCCCCAAAGTGAAAACTGTTTTCTATAACCAAGTCATCTGAATTCTTAATAAATTCATACTTTTTAAAGACAAACTGGATTTCCTAGCAAAGGAGTGTAGCATCGGTTTGCCCGTTGCATGTGAAATGAAAATGCCTTGTTCCAGAGAGCTGGTTTGCCGTTTCCACATCAGATATTGTTCCTGCTTCTTTCTCCCCTGCAGACTCATTACAGAGCAAAACTTCGCTGTAGCACACTGGAGTAAAGAGATATCTTTTTATTTCTCTCGGCTTGTGGCCTGAAACATTATTTTCTGGAGCTAAAAATCTGACCAATGGCTGCTGGTTTACAAAAAGAGAAGGGGGCATGAGTAGTTTCTCTCCTGTGTTTTTATTGGCTCTCTTCCTACATACAAGGGAGCTTCAAAGAGTTCATGGAAAACTGAAACCGAATTTTTGTGGAAAATGTGTATGCAATTTTTGAAGTTTCCTTATATTGAATATAATTAGTGCTTCTAATTATGTGAACCTGTAAGATGACAATGGATGTGATTTCATAGGCTCATACTCTGCTTCCCTGTTGGCCATCCAACCACAAAACCCCTCCCCTCGGGTCCTTGTCGCCACCTGTTCCTTCTCCCCCGCATCTCTGCATTCACCAGCGGCTTGCCCTGAAGGACCTTTTCTCCCTGGCTTTCTTGGTGACTTCCATTCTATCTCTTACAGCTGCAGGAACTTCTATTTCTAGGACCTGGTACCGTGACACACATACATCTCTGCACACAATCATTTGGCTGTTTCCATTGTTAGAAAGCGAGCCCACATTAGAAGGGGAACCTGGCAGGGGTAGAGGTTTGTTCGTTTTGCTCTTTTATTCTTGGTCACCAAATAGATCTCGAGGTCTTCCATGGAATGTTTGAGGGCCTGGCATCTAGAATGCCCTAAAAATACATGCAGAATAAAGGAGGAAAGAGTAGATGAATCCCCAAACTACCCCCACAATGATTACATTCATTTTTGTTACAATTTGTCCTTGTGCTCCAAATGCCCTTTGGCTCTTCAATATTTTCATAACCTTCTTTCCATCATTTAGGACTCAGGCCAACTTGCTACTCCTCCTGGAAATCCCCTCGGCTTGCTGAAGTCTAACAACTCCCTCTTTCTCCAAATATCACATCACTGGATATACAGGGCTTTGCATTTTGTGGCTGCGTCACTGTGTTAGTCTGTGTAGACTAGAGAACAAATTCATAAACATGCATATGTATATAAGAAAGAACTTTATATAAAAGAACAGTTGAGTATTGAGAAAATATCCCAGCACAGCCCAAATCAAGCCCATAAGTCTGATATTAGCCCATATATCTGATACCAATCTATAAAGTCCTCTTCAGATTCATGAAACATATGCAATAATGCCTAATGAAGGAAGATCACAGGCCAGTGGGTGCAAAATCTTGTGGATCCAGTGGCAGTAGAAGCATCTCAGCACTGGCAGGGGTCTCTGCATGGCTCCTCCAGTTGCCAGAGCATAGGGTCTATCAGCATAGTGCCAGGTGTTTTATCAGTAGTGTCTCTAAGGGAGTGAGCAGAGAGAAAGCGTGTCTCCCATCTCCAAGGAGGAAAATACAGGAATTCCCAAAATCCTCAGGGGAAGACCATGCCCAGAGGCCTCATTGGCTATGACCCAAATGACAGACTAGACTCCACCCCTTCACTTCTAATCTTCTCAAGTCCCAAATTGACACCAGATTATGTAAATACCACAGTCACCTCCTCCACCCCAACCATCTGTAAAGCTTATTTTCCCTAGCAGACTTTTGATGACACAGAAAGATATGTCTAGCATGCTTAGCACAGTTGCCCCTGACCCAAGACAGTGCACAAATAAATTGATCTTCTCTATTTCACTGAGATTCTGAGTCATGCTGCATGAAGAAAATTTGTGTCTGTGGGAAAGACTGCTCTTCTGGTGAGAAAGAGATCAATTTGAGTTAGCAGATGGGAGTGGGGATGATGCCATGGTGAGAAAGAAGGAATGTGTTTGCCTAGGACTGTTCAGGAAATCAGAAATCATATCAGCTGTTTTAACAAAGAGTTTAACACAGGGAATTGGTTAAATAGTGTTTTGGGGTGGGAAAAATGAAAAGGAGATACAACGGTAACATAGAGGTAGAAATGCCAGCAACAGTCACTATCTTCAGGGTTAGAAGCAAAGTGAACCTAAAGGGAACCCCGGAGCTTAGAGAAGATGCTAGGTGAGGCAAGGTTCAGAAATCTCAACTGGTGCTGGTGACTCACAGGTCCCAATGAGGCCGGTTATAGGGTGAGAAAAAAGAATAGAAGTGAACTAACTGTGACTGGACCAAACCACTGCTTCTGCGCAATGTTCATAGGAAGAAGAGGCAAATAACAAGCAGTAGGTTCTCTTTTCATCCTACCTTTTAGTCTTCGTGCCATGGGAAGAACCCAACAGCCGGAAAAGAACCTTCTGTCTGCTGAATCCCAGCCCCAGTATCACAGAAAGTAGAATAGATGGGTGCACTTAGAGTTGAAAGACTGTAACTCAATAACTGGCAAAGGGAATTAAGGGATAATGAAATTCTTGTTATAGCAAACTGATAAGAATAACATTATTTAGCAAAAATATATGCAACACCCCCAAACCAACTTCCATTGAGTTGATTACAATTCACACCCACCCTTTAGGACAGAGTAGAAAACTCCCCTTTCAGGTTTCCAAGTCTTGTAAATCTTTTTAGGAGCAGATAACCTCATCTTTCTCCTGTGGAATGACTAGTGGGTTTGAACGACTGACCTTGCAAGTAGCAGATCAATGCATAATCCACGACATCATCAGTACTGCTTATATGTAACAATGTGCCCCTTATTTAAATGCATATCACTAGGAATATGACCTTGATGAACTGGTTTGGAAATATGACATTTTATAATAATTATTTGGAGATGAGTTTATTACTTTGTCCAGAGAATCATAATTAGTAGATTATCTAATTTTGGAATAATCTAGGAAAGAGAAGGTTCTAGTATTTAAGGGGAAAATGTTTCTTTTTTTTCTGGTTAAAAAACGTTATTAGCAGAACATTTCAGGATTATGAATACATACATAATTAATAAGAATGAAAAAAATATATAACTAAACTCGAAAATTATGTAAGCCATTCAATTCTTCCTTGTATTGGCTATTTGGCATTATGTATTCTTTTGTGATTGGTGGAAGAGGATTGTTGTTGTTCCTAGGTGCCATCAAGTCAGCTCAGACCCATAGCAACCCTATACACTACAGAGTGAAACACTGCATGGTCCTGTGCCATCCTCACAATTGTTTCAATGCCTGAGCCCCTTGATGCAGCCACTGTGAAGCCATCTGATTGTTGGCTTTCATCTTTTTTTGCTGCCTGTCCATTTGACCAAACATAATGTCCTCCAGGGACTGGGGGAAGAAGGAGAGGGAAGCAAATGAATTTATATGACTGTATTGCTCAGTCATTCCAGGTTGTCTTGCCTACTCTTGCCTCCCAACCCTCTTGCCTGAAACACACACACTTACACATCATTCTATAACTTTATCTGCCTTGGTCTGTGTTCCAACTGCTTTACGCCTATAGACGTCATCATCTATATACCTAGATTCCAATAATGGAATTTTTGGATCATATGAAGACCTAATGAGCTGTGGTAGGAAAACAAAAACATTATTCATGAAGAAGGCAAAAAGTCATTAAAAAGACAGGATGTCAGAAGAGACTCTGAAACTTGCTCTTAATAATAGAGTAGCTAAAGCAAATGGAATAAAGAATGAAGTCAAAGAACTGAACAGAAAAATTTAAAGGGCACCACAAGAAAACAAGTAAAATGTGCAAAGGCCTGGAGTTGGAAAAATAAAAAGAATAAAATAAACCTATCTTAAACTAAAAAGAACTAAAATTCAAGCCTCAAGTTGCAATGTTGAAAGATTCTATTGGCAAAATTTTGAATGATGTAGGAAGCATCAAAAGTAGATGGAAAGAATACACAGTCAATGTACCAAAAAGAACTAGCTGACATTCCACCATTTCAAGATGTGGCAGATGAGCAAGAACCAATGTTATTAAAGGAAGAAGTGCAAGCTGCACTGAAAGCATTAGCCAAGAACAAGACTCGAGGAATTTATGGAATTCTAATTGAAATGTTTCATCAAGATGTTGAAGCACTTATTCATCAATGCTAGGAAATTTGGAAGACAGCTACTTGGCCAACTGACTAGAAGTGATCCATATTTGTACCCATTTCAAAGACAGGTAACTCAACAAATGTTCAAATTATACAACAATATCATTGGTATCACATGCAAGTAAAATTTTGCTTTAGGTGGTCCAACAAGCGTTATGGCAGTACATTGACAGGGAGTTTCCAGAGGTCCAGGCTGGATTCAAAAAAGGATGTGGAACAAGGAATGTCATTGCTGACGTCAGATGGATCTTGGCTGAAAGAAAAGAATACTAGAAAGATGTTTACTTGTGTTTTATAGACTTTGTCAAGGCTTTTGACTATATGGATCATAAAATATTATAGATTACTTTGAGAAAATTGGGAATTCCAGAACACGTCATGCTAATGAGGAACTTGTACACGGATCAAGAGGCATTGTGCAAAATGAACAAGGGAATACTGGATTGTTTACATTCAGGAAAGATTTGTGTCAGGTTTGTATCTTTTCACCATACTTATTCAAACCATATATTGAGTGAAAAATCTGAGAAGCTGGATTATATGAAGAATAATGTGACATCAGAATTGGAAGAAAGCTTATTAATAACCTATGGTATGCAGATGACACAATCTTGCTTGCTGAAAGTGAGGAGGACTTGAGGCAGTGCTGATGAAGATCAAGTATTATAGCCTTCAGTGTGGATTGCAAATCAATATAAAGAAGACTCAAATCCTCATAACTAGACCAATAGGTAATGTCATGATAAATGGAGAAAAAGTTGAAGTTGTCAAGGATTTTGTTTCGCTTGTATTCATAAGCAACGTTCATGGAAGCAGCAGTTTAGAGATCATAAGACAAATTGCATTGGGTAAATCTACTGTACAAGACCTTTTTAGAGTATTGAAGAGCAAGGATGTACCTGACCCAAGCTATGTATGTTAGGCAGGGTTCTCTAGAGAAACAAAATCAGGACACTTATGATTATATATATAAAAGGATAGGTTTATACAGCAAGAAGGAATATAACAGCTAATTAGACCACAAAGCAGTACAGAGGGCTCAATTCAACTCACTTTCATGGAACAGTTAATACATTGAAGGTCTTTCAACTCACTTGGGCTGCCAGTCCAAGGTCAAGGAAGCAGAAAGTAGAGTCAGCCCTCAAGCAAGACAGGCAGGGTGGGGCAGCAAGTGTCAGTAGCTCTGGAGTTTAGCAAAGCAGGCCCAGATGGGATCTCAAACTCAAGTAGCTTGGTCAAGTGGGCATCAAAGGAGCCTGAAGTTTCAGCTAAATTATTTATGGGTTGGCTTGGCCGACAGGTAGTGCAGCATAGTTTATACAAAGAACTAGCTCAAGCAGCAGCATGTTGGTCCAATCACCAGGTAGGAAGAGAGATGTTATACTGCCTGCAGAAAGTATTTATCTCGCTTGCCCTCCAGTCAAGCTGTGACCTGACTAAATTCTGCCCACATGTTCCTATGGAGACCTATTTAGCACAATAAACCTGTCACACGACGGTATTCTCAATTGCCTCCTACGCACGTGGATGTTGGACATTGAATAAAGAAGACCAAAGAAGAATCAATGCATTTGAATTACGATGCTGGAGAAGCATATTAAAAGTACCATGGACTACTAAACAGACAGATGGATCTGTCTTAGAAGAAACAGGGCCAGAGTGTTCCTGGGAGGCAAGCCTGGCAAGAGTTTGTTTTACATATTTTGGACATGTTGTCAGGAGATACCAGTTCCTGGAAAAGGACATCATGTTTGATAAGTAGAGGGGTATTAAAACAGAAGGCCCATAAGGAGGTGGGTTGATACCATGGCTGTAAGAATGGGCTTAAACATGGGAAAAATTGTGGGGATGATGTAGGATCCGGCAGGTATTTCATTCTGTTAAGCATAAGGTCATTGTGGGCACATTTCATCTTCTAATTATCAATGGATTTTGTATAAGTTTCCTTTCTATAACATATTGTAAATAAAAATAATAAAGCTGCAAAAATTTTATCCTATAGAAATCATATAGTTCTAACTAAATACTGTGCACACGTGTTATAGACTTTTTTGCCACTCCCTCTGCTGGTGTCACCTGGTGAAGTCCTCCTACTCTACAGCCCTGTAGTGATGCCTTGAAGGTATCTAGAGGCCCATAGTGAATCATCTGAGATATCTTGCACAATAGTACCACAGCTCACATCCTCCTTCTTCCCAATCCCTTTCCCTCTTTTCCTTATAACCATTACTCTTGGCAGTTCTGCCTAATAGACTCCTTCATGTAAAACTTTACCTCAATAATTTCCCCTGGGAAACCTTGCATAAAAATATAGATTGATGAGGAATTGAACAGGAATTATGTAATAGGATTAAATAAAAATGTTAAAGTTACAGAACCTGCAGTATAAACATGGGGCTGTGAAGACAGCATTTAATTTCATGGGGCAAAAGGCACTAGGTCAGCATGGAAAATATCTTTTCAAGGAATGTGTTCCCAAAGGAGATTACACAGAGATGCTCCAGATATGGTTTTGAGAGGAAATGGCAAAACCACGAGATAATTTTGTCAGCAAATGGTTTAAATAACTGTTCTTGATGTTCTGGAAATGGCATGTGGAAAGCATATAGGAATGAAATGACATTGTTTGTTCCACATACACAGTGAGTAACTGATCATTCTACAGTTTTATAACATTTCAGAGTGAAAGCATTCACATAAATAGTGAAACAAAAATGTATATGCAATCATTTGTTTATTCTTTGAACGTTTTACATTTTAAAATTGTTGTCATGTATATGATTTCTTTCACTTGTTTGTCCTAATTTTATATGGATATTTTGAGCAGAAGGCACTAATAAAATTAAATCTTGCATCTACAAATTAAAGCATGTTAAATCTGGTAGTAACCTTAAAAAATAACAAACTAAAATAATTCTATTAAAATATAATCACAATAAAATTATAATACATTCTCTTTTTTTATCTGTAACATTATTTTTTAAAATAGTTTCCAAAAATTCTCCTCAAAGTATTAATAGATGTGCAGGTAAAATGATATATTGTGTTGGTTACCAAAACTGTTAAGTGGTCTGTGGTAGTCATATAATTGTCAATTTAAGGATTAAGTGTGTAGGGGTGGAGTCTAGCCTGTCAATCAGGTCATAGTCAATGAGGCTTCTATGTGGGCATAGCCTTCCCCTAAGGATTCTGGGAATTCCTGTATTTCCTCCTTGGAGGTGGGAGACTCTCTGCTCACATCATGGAAGACATAGCAGCTGACCAGACACATGGATCCACCCTGATGCAGCTCTGGGTGTTGGAGAAGCCATGCAGAGACCCCTGCCAGCACTGAGGTGTTTCCAATGACACTGGATCCAAAGACTTTCTACCCACTGGCCTGTGATCTTCCACATTCAGCATCACTGCATGTGTTTTGTGAGTCTCAAGAAGACTTTATAGATTGGTATCAGACATATGGGCTAATAGCGGACTTATGGACTTGATCTGGAGTGGGCTGGGATGTTTTCTCAATGTTCAATTGCTCTTGTATATAAATCTCTTTCTTATACACATATGTGTGTCCATGGATTTGTTTCTCTAGTCTACCCAGACAAACACAAGAATGTTAAATCTGGTAGTAACCTTAAAAAATAACAAATTAAAATAATTCTATTAAAATATAATCATAATAAAATTATCATACATTCTCTTTTTATATCTGTAACATTATTTTTAAAAATAGTTTCCAAAAATTCTCCTCAAAGTATTAACAGATGTGAAGGTAAAATGATATATTGTGTTGATTACCAAAAGTGATAAATTTAATGCATTACTAAAAAAAATTAAAATTAAGCTTGTACATTGGTTACCATGCATCAAAGCTGATCTGATGGCAACTATTAAGAACAAATTTACATGAATGAAGGGTCAGAAATAAAGATTTCCAAGGAATACCATGTAATATTAACTCAGTTTCATGAGTGAAATCACATTTTATACGAAAAACAGAATAAATGACTGTACTTAAAAGGAACCACAACTTTTGCTCTGACTCATCTTTGCATATTCATCTTTATATAGTCATAAATTCCTCTTATGTGTTCTTTTTGAAACACACTTTGGGTAGGAGATAGTCAGGTAACTGACCTTTCATAATCTCCACTTGTTTCTGGGTTGCTCTTGGCATGATGTCTCACTCTTCCAACACTTTGGGTTTGGATGTCTCTGCAGCTGGATGTACCATTCTCAGATCTAGCCCATAACAGCAGTCTCTTAGCCAGTCCAGGCCAGTATCAGTGGGTAAATATTATACTAGAGTGCTTCACTTCCTAAAAAGAACCCAAATATGCCAACCTCCTTTTTTCACTTCTAAAAGTATGCCTTTTATTTATACAACACATCATATAGCTTTCTCAAGAGTCTTCATTTATCAACAAACTTTCTACTCACTCATTCGATAAGTTCACAGCATCAAACTCCAAATGTTCAACATGGAGGCAAGACGTGCCTGGAGCACTGAAGAGGAAAAGAAGAAGGTCAAGGAAGGCCAACAGAGATACTTTAGAAGCAGTTAAAGAGGATGGATGGTTTGGAGAAATTAGATTTCTGAGCATCATCAGATATCTCTGAAGATTAGAAAAGTGTTACAGAATCATTTTTAAAAGACATGAGATTATAACTAAGGAATCAGAGGAACGTTCACTTTTAGCTTTTAAGCAACTTATCAATATTCCTGTACTGGCAGATGTGCGACACGCAGAAGAAATGTGGGAATCAGAAACAGGGCAGAGGCAGGGTTAGGAGCAGGTGGAACAAGTTGGATCTGAAGATAAATCCTAAAAAGATGTACAGTGGCAGATAATGAGGTTCATCCAAGAGCAAACATTTTTTTTGTGAGACTAAGGGATTGGAACCATTGCTTGACTAAAGACACCCATTGTCTACAGTGCTAATTAAAAAACATGTCTGCCCAGAGGGCAACCACCCACAGGTGGCAAGCCTACGTGTAATATCAAAGGGCTGTAGGTCCAGAAGTGTATCAAGACTCACTGACAAGCAGAGAGACATCAGCTTTCATTTTTCTCATCAGCACTTTAGTAGTCTCCCAAAGTTAACCACTGTCACATCTCTTAATAAGTGTGTACTTCCAGGTACCATATGATCAAACACAGGTGGACCATGATCAAAACCCCAATTATTCCCGAGCCTCAACTGACTGTGATCTGAAACACAGCCGGAAGGATGGAAGCTACCCTGTTTCCTCGAAAATAAGACAGTGTCTCATATTAATTTTTGCTCCAAAGATGTGCTAGGTCTTATTTTCAGGGGATGTCTTACTTTGGGGAAGCAGTATTATTTGAGGGGAGTTGGGAGGAAGAAGGAACCGAAGGTCAAAATCAGCTTAATCATACATATAACTGAACAACAGAGATCAAATTGGCTAATTTCATTAGCTTCTCAGACACCCATTTGTCAAAACGTCGTAACCATCAGTTGGATTAAGTGAAACAAGGTCCTGCTACTCAGGTGCTTAGTCTAGGAAGCACTGGTTTTGATGGTATCGCTCTCCACTTTTAGCTCCATCTTCTCGGGTCTGTCTGCTGAAGACCACTCTGCTCGCCTAAGTGTGTCCCACACGTCAGAGTGATACCTTCTAAGAGCCAGAGTCTGCCCATCCCATCCAGTTGTCCACTACATCCTCCTCATTGTGTTCTTCTTCTAACCTTCTCATCTTCATTGTTGTCCTCATGCCTGCACATTTTTTCCTTGTTTAACAATTTTATTGGCATATAATTCATAGATCATGTAATTCAATTGTTCAATCATATTAAAAAGAATTGTATAATCATCTTCACAATCAATTTGCTTCTTTCGTGTACTCCTTTTTATCAGCTCCTTGTCCCTGCAATCGCCCCTGTCATATCCTTCAAGGAAGCACCAATGCAGTAAATATCTCTGTAGCTTTACCCATCCTGGATTTCACTGACAGAAAAACAGTCACAAGCAAACAAAATATCCACCCCTGCACACTGCTCACAGAGAAGTCACTGGAGGCTTACTCCAGGTGTGGATCCTGCAAATTGATTTTTCCTCCCACTATCATCCACAGCCTTCTGCAAACTGAGTATTCACAATTTAAGTTCCAGTACGATTCTCTCATTTAGATTTGGTTTTTATTATTTATAATGTTTAGATCACACTGGCTGGTGTGCTTCTTCCATGTGGGTTTGGCTGATGGCTCACTTAGATGGCTACTTGTTTGAACACAAGCCTTCAAGACCCCAAACAGTTTTTAAAAAAATATCTGGGCACCATCTAGGTTTGCCACAATTTGTTATCACACCTTGTTTGCTGTAACACCCATCAATTCAGCAATCTTTTCTTGAATTCCAGCATCAAGCAGGGCCAAGTTATAACAATGAATTGTTCTTAGTTTAGGTCTAGATTAAGCGTGAGCCCCAGAGCCATCCATATCCTGCTTTTGTCTTGGTCTTCTGAATCTGTTTTTTGGTCTTTATTCTGAATCTTCCTTCTTGCCTCTTGGCTCCTGCCTGTATACTTCCACAGCCTCTTTCTATGGAGGAACGAACTGCTGGGCTCCAGAGCACTTCCCTGCCCCTGGGTGTTTTGTGCTTCTCTTCCCTTGGGAAGTTGTGGGCACAGGTTACAGGACCCAACCAGAAGACGCTGGGTGTGGAAGACGCATTCTGGGCGTCCTTGGAGAGGCTGGCACTGTCCATCCGGGAGCACTTCCCTGAGGATCCTGGTGATGGTGAAGTAGGGCAAACAGGTTCCCTGGCCAATCTGCCATGGTGGCAGATGTGGCCTCCTCTTCTAGCCACTGTGGTGCCCAGATTTCCCATGAAGATGTGATCTGACTCCCTGAGCCAACTCCTTTAAAATGTAAAAACCTCAGTATTGTTTTCTGACCTGTATATAACATCTTATCACAGTAGCAATGGTGTACAATCACTGTAAGAATGGAAAGCAGAGTTGAATTTCAGAACTAGACACAGAAAAAAGCATAATTGTGTTTAAGGCATAAATCATAGGTATGGTTTAGATATTGATAGCATGCCTTTTATTTTCTAATATATAAAACCACTTAGAGGTGATGGAGTGCTTTTCTTCATGAGGGCATTTTATGAACATTAACTAATTTATCATTATTTGCAAATCAATTAATTTTTACTACCTTGAGGTAGAAATTATAATTAAGCCAGTCTGGCAGATGGTGAAAAACAAACAAACCGGAGAGAGAATCAAAAATCAAATTGATAATTTGATAGCCCTGAATTAAGAGGACATTTATTATTAAATTTAAATGTGCAACATAATATTACATTTACAGTGAATTGCTTAGTAAGGCATTATTTCAAATAATTTAACTCTGTGGTTTTCTCACTCTCTTCTTCTCATTTATTTAAACAATCATCCTTTAACAAATGTTGTTTCATCTCTCACTCTCTCTTGCTGCCATCACATTAATGCCAACTTACAGTGATCTTATCATACAGGATGCTACTGCCCCTTGAGTTCCCATAACAAACTGTTTATGGGAGCAGAAAACCCTTACTTTCTCCCACAGAACAATTATTGGTTTTGAATTGCTGACCTCGAGGATCATAGCCCAATGCATAACCACTATTGCTACTTGGGCTCCTGAAGGAGGGACAATAGGATATATAAAAAGTAAATGATTAAATCTGACCGGAGAGTTGAGAGCAGGAATGTTGTATCCTGTGGATCTTAAAGGATGACTGATATTTACTATGTAGCTATGGTGTCAAAAGGGAACACAGATAGAAGTAAGAGCATGCTTGCAAATATAGATGTATGAAAGAGCACACAGCCAAAGGGAACACAAGCCATTCTCAATGGCTGCAATAATTGTGTATGAGGAAGGAGTAGGAATCGAAAAGGTCAGAAAGCCCACCGGAAGAGGGCACTTTAGCATGTGTTTCCTGGTTAACCTGAAGGCCAGTAGGGTTTTTTTTTATATTAAAATTATTATTCCAGGCTCCATTCTTAGAAATTCAGCTTCAGCAATCTGAAGAAGGATCTGGGAATTTATATGACAACGAAGAACTCCAGATTCTTCAGATGCAGGTGATCCTAATATATGCTTTGAGACACGGATACAGGTAATGCCGAGCTATTGAACAGACTTAAATAGGAGTTCCCTGTAGTAAAACATATATTTTAGAATCCTAACTTCAGTGACAATGTAGAAAATGAGTGAGAATCTGCAAGAGGAGTGGCAAGGATTAGGAGAGACTTTTTACCTAAAACAGCTGAGAGAGTTTAGAGTGGAGTGGCTAATTTGAGAGACATTTAGGGTGTGGGTATTGTAGAAAAAGACCCAGGATAAGCCAAAAAGTTCTTAAGAAGAAAAAAAGTAGGAAGCCTTTCACTTCCTGATGCCGAAACCTATCACACAGCCACAGTAGTTAAAGCTACCCGGTACTGGTACAAGGATAGACCCACAGACCAGTAGAACAGACTAGAGAACCCCAAATAAATACATCCACCTAAAGACAACTGATCTTCCACAAAGGGCCAAAATAAATATTAACGAGGAAAGAGAAAACCTCTTCAGAAACTGGTGCTGGCAAAACTAGATCTCCATCTGCAGAGAAACAAAACAGGGTTCAGGACTAACCCTATATGCAAAAATAAACGCAATGTGGATTAAAACTTAAGTGTAAATCCCAGAGGTATCCAGACCACCAATGAGAAAACAGCGACAAGGTTAGGCGCCCTAATGCAGGGAATAAACATACTATCAATCATAACCAAATAAGCACACATAGTAGAAGACCAAATAGATGACTGCGATGTACTAAAGATAAGATGTCTCTGTGCGTAGAAAGACTTCATCCAGAGAGGAGCACGAGAACTAACAGAGTAGGAAAAATCATTGGCCATGGCACAATGGACAAAGATCGAATCTCTGAAATGTGCAGACAACTCCAACATCTCAGCCAGTAAAAGACAAGCAATCCCATTAACACATGGGCAAAGCCGACTTGCTCTTTGCCCTCATGAAGGGGTCACTCATTCTCCCTCAGAGGGCTGGTCGTTTCAAACTGCTGACCCTGCGACCAGTAGGCCAACTCATAACCCCTATGCCACCAGGGCTCATTGTGGTGGGTTTGCTCAGTACAAATAATCTGAAATGTAACCCCCACCGAATTCCCAGTGAAGCAATTGTTGACAGCAACAATAGCAACAATTAATGAAATAACATGCAAAACTACTGTGCTTCATTAATTTAAAGGCACATTTATTTTCCTTAACTTCATTATTTCAGAAAATATTAGCTATTTTTTTCTTCTAAAAGAATGCCATAGTCAAAATCAGTCTTTTTTTTCCCACCAAGAAGACCTGTTCAGATGCAAATAAATTAGGAGCACTATTAAAGTGAAGCAATTTAGTTAAAAATATTACTCCTCAATTTTTTTACTTCATGGTTCTGGAAAGGAAGAATGTCCACGCTCATACTTACTGTTTGCTAATTATGTGTTCAGAAAAATAAATTTACTGTTTATGGCTCAGCAGAATTAGTGGCTGTAATGGAGGACTGTATTACAGTAGTATAATAATAAGAAAGATTCAGTTATCTTAACTGGATTAGAGAAGGGGAAACCATAATCAGGGAGAGCAGTTATTTGGTCATTAGGAGTTCCGTGAAGTAGTAACTATTATCATTGTTATGAGCAATGAGAAGAACTACTGAAATGCTAGAAATATTTTAAAATAATTGCCAGAAACTTGTGATAAGTGTATGATGATGTTAAAGATGAAAGAGAATACTAATGTTTTAAGCAAATTCTGGAAAGAAAAGACAATTGTTAAGGAGATTGCTCTAAAGAATGAAGGAGCCCGGTTTGGGGAAACAGTGACTTTCCATTGATAATGGCTATTCAAGGGAATTAGGGTTCTTAATGGACACTTTAAACTACTGAACTGGAACTTGGTTGAAAGGCTTTTTGCAGTTTGAGCTGACCTCAGTCCTTAGTTATGACAGTTCTTTAGGATGAGAAACTGGAATTATCATCAGTTACTGTATAGTGGCCAGTTAATTCATGGGTTTATCAAAACTGTTTAGAGCACTGAAACATTCACAAGCTCTTAATCTCTTTACATTTTCTGAAACAAGAATGGTATAAAATATTAATTAAGGGTATGTCTGTAATTTTCTTGGAGGAAGTAATTTCCCTTTTTTTGTATAGATTTCTGTAACTCAGTTCTTGTTTTTCTTTTGGATTTGATCAGTAGCAATAAGATCTCTGAGCTTACATGAGTTCTTCAAGGTAAAAGTTAGGCCTAAACTCATGCAAATGAGTTCCTGATAAATGAAAGAAAGGTTGAACACTTATCTAGGTAAAAGCCTTTCCAAGTGGGCCTACATAAGGTCAATATTGTTTTAGCCACTTCTAGTGCCTTTGGGCAGGGGGCGGGGCGGGGGGTGGGGGGTGGGAGACAATTTTGCCCTAATATCAAGTAAAATAGTCTATCCTATACAGGTTGAGAATGATGAAATAATGCTACTAGGATATATGTACTTGGAATTTGCTAGTGATAAAATCTTCTCCGGTGAATTCCAATTTTCTTTTCCAGACTATTTTGAGAGAAATATAAACCTATTTCATGGCCTCCATGTTTCAAAAGTAGTTTGTTCACATTTATTTCACTCCAAATTAGGGCTTTTTGAGGTGGAGGAGCTGTGGTGCTAGACCTTCAGCTCTTTCAGATGGTTCCAGGGACATCATTGCCAGTACTGTGACCAGTTGATTAGAAGAAGCTACTGCCAATTTAAAAAGTGTCATTTCCAATCTGAAGAATTTCTATGTCTCAATCATGAAGGAGCTTTCTAAAACCCTTTATCATGAATCAAGCATTACATAGTTATTCTCTAATGATATCAACGTGAAGTTTATCTATGGGACAAAAGCGGGACACCATTGATAAAACTCATATCCTGGTGAAATAGCCACATGGCAGGCGAAAACCATATACCCTAGCTTGTTGGTGCATTCTTTCCAAAAATCGGGACTTTTTTTAAAACGCCCGTGGCACGCGGGGGAAAAATTGTTCAAAACCGAGACTGTCCCGCCAAAAGCGGGACATGTGGTCACCAACCAGAGCATGCTCCTCCTCATGCATTAGAGAAACGTTGTTGAGGTTAGCTTCAAAATGAAATTGTCCCATTCATGTTACTGTTTGTGCATCTGAGTACAAACCCCTACTGATAATAAGCCAACAACATCCACAACTAGCCAGCTAATTGTGACTCATAGTAACGCTATAGGTCGGAGGAGAAATGAATTGCCCCGTAGGTTTTTCAAGATTGTAAATCTTTACAGAAACTAATGGACACAAGTTTTCCCAGAGTGTCTGGTGGGTTCAAACAGCTTTTTTTTGGTTAGCAGCTTAGTGCCTTAACCTCTGTGCTACCAGCTAACTTACTGGTAAGAATCCCTTGTTTTGCCTCTCATATTACAGTGTAAACCACTTTCACATAATTATCTTATCTGTACATTTGGTATTATTTAGCTGCATAAGTTCTGCACTGGGGAATATATGTTCCAGATATTTTCCACATACCTTACTGCAATATTTCTCACAGACTGATTACCAATGTTCACCCTCTTAACCACTAGACCATTCATCTTAATACATTTGAAATGTTATCACTGCATGTCAAATAGATAAAAATATAGTGAAGGCCACTTACTGTACAATGGCATGCTGCTAATTATGTCCTGTGGTCTCTGACCCAATTTCCTCCTCATGAGTTCAGCGTGGCGGTCCTCAGCACAAAGACGCGTTGTTGTGGAGACGTTCAGTTTCTTGCTGTAGCTCTCCGATCCAGTTCTCCGTAATCAACGACATGATGGGGTGGGTCAGAGCAAACGAGATGCAGAGGGCTCTGCCTCTGAGGCTGCTGCCTTTGCTCTTGCCCTGGCTCTCAGAAAGATGTCTCTCAGAAGCGGGAAGAGAGCGCTCCCGAGGCCGTCCCGGGACAGCCAACAGCGGACAGAGCTTGTAGGAGAAGAGTGGTGGAGGCATCCCAGGCAAGAGTCCTCTCTGGAGCAGTGGAGGCAGGAGAAGCCGTAGCAGTGGGACCAGAACCCAGGAGAAGGTGTGGCCTAGAGGGGGGTGAGCTGCCTGCCTCTTGGGGGCAGAGGCAAGGAACTGCCTAGTGGAGATGGTGGGGATCAAAGACGTGGGGCGATGGGCTGAGCAGAGGCCCTGCTGGGAACCAAAGACTTTATCTTTCATGTTTTCTGATCGTGCCTTGTGGTAACTTGTTAGCTCCCTCAACAAGCCCCCATAGCATGATTATTGTAAGTTCCGTGGGGCACCTGAAGTGGATGTTAGAACCCAGCAGAAAAGCAGCGTCTTAGGGAGGATTGGTTCGTTTCAGGATGAAGATGAGACTGAAGGCGGCCGGACCTCCACCTTACAGGTGTGGAGTCGGATCTGCCTGCCCCCAAAAGTAGCCAAAGCCGAGGTCAGAGGGCTCTCATGTCTTCTTAACAGTGAACTCTGTGCAAGCATGTAGTGGATGCTCAAACTTAATGGGATCATACTGTAGAAAGGAGCTACATATATTTTAAAGACATTCTTTTACTGGAAATTACCTGCATATACAGTAGAACCCTGGTACTCGATAGAATCGGATTTCGACGTGAAATGTTGAGACATTTTTGCATCAGCGCTCCAACAACACAAGGGAATCCGACCCAACACGTGATTTTGATAAACAAAAGGAGGTCATGTTTCGGTCACAGCGTTAGTTAGCGTTATTAGTATGCATTGTTTAAACCGTTTGCAGCTGTGTTTCAAGCGTTTTGCTTTAATTTTCTTAGTTTTTGTGGCTTTTTGTACTGTTTTTAGTTAAAAAACATGGGTCCTAAGAAAGTTTTTGGAAAACAGCCATCATGATTAGGAACTGGTTAACCGTGTTATCGATATTGTTGATAATTTAGTAAACCTTTTTAGAAAACAGTTAAGGAAATGCCAACAGCAGACCACAGCAGATGGATTTTTTTAAAAAGAGAAAGCCAGCCTAGTGAAAAAGGCAAAGAAGGGAAAAAAAACTCCTGAAAAGCAGCCAACAGTTGATTCTATGGAAGGGGATTCCCCTTCCAAACAGTGACTCTCTCCCCACACCTCCTTTCCACATCCTGTCCACAGATCCAGATCCTCATCCATCTCAAGGTATGGGCCATACTGTAGTTGTTAAAAACTTTTCAGTGTTGTGTTCTTATTTAAATTATAATAACTCTGAATTTACTTACTTTGAAATTACTGTGTCATGTTTTGTATAAAAAGGCAAGGTTAGGGTACAATCTGGCTGGTTTTTACCAATGGATTAATCTGTTTTCAGTTATTTCTTATGGGAAACATTGATTCGGAACTTGACTGCATCGCGTCTTGATGCTCCTTCTAGAACAGATTAGCGTCTGAGGTCTGGGGTTCTACTGTCTATGGATTAGATCCAAAAGATGTTGCAGTTGAAATTTTTGCAATTTTTCTGTATCCAGAGTGTTACAAAGCAAAATTCTACATATGATGGAAACTGGAAAATCCGCTTACCCTTATAGTTGTTGAGACACCACTCTGGTTATGTACACGTTTTCAAACTAGGAGAGAATGGAACTGGTCTACGGGATTTAGGAACCCTGAGCAGTTCTCTGAGGTCTGAAATTCTCTGACATTATGTGCAAAATTTCGTTTCCATATAGAAATATTTTTTCTTGGATGAGTGAGTAATCATTCTTCAAATTCTCCTAATCCCAAGAGGTAGAGAATTTCTGAGCAAGACACGGAATTTCTTCCATAAAATATAGCAAATTATCCTTTCCCTACTGACACTGTTGGGTCAGCGTTTCAGTGATAACTGCGAGGTGGGCAGTTCACACCCCTGAGCAAGCCAACGGAAAAGACGGGCAGTTATCTGTAAGGATTTACAGCTTGTGAAACAAGATATAATGTGCTATGATCCGAATAGATTTATGGCAGTGGGTTTGCTTGTTCCCTCCCCCATGCCCCACACCCCCTCCACCTTTGGTTTGGTCTTACAGTGTATGCATACAAATTTAATTAATTTAAAAAATGGAATTTTATGTAAAACATTTTCAAACCATGGCAACTCACACTCTCAACTTCCTTTTAAGTTTTTATATGCTGTTTGTATAGTTATTAGTGGCTGAAGCATTCATAGTAACAGTTTCAAAACTCTTTTATTTGTTTCTATACCAAGTAGATGGTAATTTGATCCCATGCCGTTGAATTGATTAGCCAATTCCAACATTCCAGTTTGTAAAATCCTCGAGCCTCTCTTCTGATTATTTTTATAATCATTTAGAAGCGTCCACTGCAAAGATTTTATGTATGTAAATTACTTTTTATGGATATGAGGTAGTTGCTGTTGCTGGGAGAGTGCTGTCGTGTGGGTTGTGGCTCACAGCAACCCTGCGTGCAACAGAATGCGATCTTACGTACAGCAGAATGAGGTCTTACGTACAGCAGAATGAGAAGGGGCCATCTTCACAGTCATTGCTGGGTTGACCCCATGGCTGCAGCCACCGTGTCAGTCCATCTTGTTGAAGGTCTTGCTCTTTGTCGTTACCCCTCTACTGTAACAAGCATGGGGTCTTTCTTCATGGATTGAGCCTTGATAACATACCTAAGACAACATTTTTGTCAACCTGGCTTCTCCGAAGACACTGTTACTTAAGCTCCTGGGATTCCACGGTACAGTCAATATTCCTAGCCAACACTAAAATTCCACTGCATCAAAACTTCCTCCTTATTCATTGTCTAGTATTTCATGTGTACACAGCAATTGAAGATATCATCACATGGGTAGGGGTACCTTAGTTTTTAAAGCAAAACATATCTTTTAAACACTTTAATGAGGTCTTTAAAAACAATTTTATTAACATAGACTTTACATATCATAGTCCAGCTTGACTAGAGAAACAAATTCAGAGACATTCATATGTGTAAGGAAGAACTTTATATCAAAGAGCAATTATATATTGAGGAAACCCAGCCTACTCCAGACAAGTCCATAAGTCTGTTATTTACCCATATGTATGACACTAGTTCATAAATTTTTCTTCAGATGTACGTTGCCACTCGCAGTGATGCCTAATGTAGGAAGATCACAGGCTGGTGCGTGAAAGTCTTGGATCCAATTGTGGTGGAAGCATCACAGGGCTGTGTTCTCAGGTCTCTGCAGCGTGGCTTGTCAACAGGAAGACCAAGGCAGAGAGAGAGTGCATCCTGCCTCCAGGGAGGAAGAGAGGAAGTTCCCAGAATTCTCATGAGAAGACCATGCCCACAAGCAGGCTTTATCTGGCTGTACTTCACTCTTAATATCCTCAAGTTGACACGATATTATGTAACTACCACATCATACAGTTCCCTAATTGAATCATATTAAAAAGAGTTGTGTAGTCATCGCCACCATCAATTTTCTGACAGCTTCTTTCTTGTACACATTACTCTCAGCTCCCCATTTCCTTTCAACCTTCCCTTCCATACCTCTAAGAAACTATTGATCCAGTTATTGTCGCTATAGGTTTACCTATCCTGAATTTCATAGACAGAAAAACATTAAAAACAAAAAGAAACCAACAACAATAACAAAACAAATAAAACGAGAAACATCTCAATCAAACAAAGCAGAGAGCATTAAAAACTAGGACAAGTTTAAAATAAGTCAAAGGGGAGATCAAATGATAAGGTGTTGCATTTTAACCTGTGTACATCTGCAGTCATCCATTTAAAGAGGTCTTTTGGAACGGGTTTGCCCAATGTAATATGGTGTTTATATTCAAATTGGTGCTTCCATGAGCATTGCTTGAGGGCAAAGTAAAACAAAAGCCAGCTGACTCTCACCTGTTCGCTGTTTAACAGGATGTTGCCGATTAGTCCAGTTGTGAGCATTTTTGTTTTATGTTAAAGTGTAATCCATTTGTGATAAGCGCTGTATGAACCCCCTGTAAAATGATTAAAAAAACACCTAATAAATAAACAAAGTGTAATCCATACTGAAGGTTGTAGTCTTCAAAAAAAATCTTCATCAGTAAGTACTTCAAGTTTTCCTCACTTTCAGCAAGCAAGGTTGCGTCATTTGCATATGACGTTGTTAGTGGGTCCTCCTGCAGTCCTGCTACGGCCACCTTCATGAAGTCCCGTTTCTCAGGTTATTGGCTTGGCACACAGATTGAAGAAGCGGGGTGGAACGAGGCAAGCTTGACCCACACCTGTTCTAAATTTAAAAGACTCAGTCTCCTTCTGTTCTGCTGGAATGACCACTCCTTTGTTTAGGTGCAGATGCTAAATGAGCTTAATTGTTTGGAATTTCCATGCTTGGCAGTGCTATCTATTGTTTGTTATGATACGTTCAGTCATAATTAACAAAAGACAGGAAAACATATCTCCGGTTATCCTCTGCTTTCTGTCAAGATCCGTCTGACATCAGCAGTGCTCTGTCTTATTCCAAGGCCTCTTCTGAATCAGCTTGCACTCTGCAGTTCCCTGCAACTCCTTTTGAAGATTCTACAGTTAAATTTACTTGTGTGTGATATTAAGTTAATTAATTATGTATTGTTCAGTAATTTACATATTTTGTTGGTATTGTATAAAGATTAAAAATATCTCCATATTGAGATATGGATTCTGAGCAATTAGGTAAAGATGCACATTAGCTAGGTAAGCTGCTTCTACATAGAAACTTTATGGCATAAACTAACTGCATTTTTGAAAATATCTGTTTTATATGAATCACAAAATCTTTGTATCACTTATAAAAGTTTGAATTTATAAAGTTAAATTCAGAAAAGTTACAGTATACTATAGTCTTAAAGACTTATATGTATATAAATAATGTCTGATTATGAAATAAGACAAAGGACAAATATTAGGTGTAATTTCATTTGCTTTTAAAACCAGCTCACACAGTGGTTCCAAAATGGAGTTGAAAAAGGATTTAAGCAACGGTAACCTCTTTCCAATAAATAAGTAGTCTCCGCCTAGGTTTTCTTTTGAAGAAAAGTATACATTTGTTTATGCAAGTGCAGATTAGTTTGTTTAGAAGAAAATTGTCCCCAAAAGTATGTGAACAAGTGCCATAGCATATCAGAAGTTTATGGATGACTTCTTCTCAATCCCAAACCAAAAACTGCTACCAAGTTGATGTTGACTTACAGTGACCTAATAGGTCAGAGTAGTGCTGCGTCTGTGTTTCTGAGGTGTAACTCTTCATGGGAGTAGAATGCCCCATCTTTTACCCTGGGAATGACTGGTGGTTTCAAATCGCTCACTCTGCAGTTAACAGCCTAAGTTGTGATCACTATGTCACCAGAGCTCCTATGACTTCTTCAGATGTCATAAATTAAAGATGGTGAATTTAACAGTTACAATTAAACTTGAAAAGCTAGACAATTAATTTGGAAAACTGACTAGGAATCAAGGCCTTTGAGGTATGGTGTTTGAGAAAAATGTTGACTATACTATGGATTGCCAGAGAGATGAATAAATCTGTCTTAGAGGAAGTGCAGTCAGAATGCTGGTTGGAAGGGAGGATGGTGAGACCTCATCTCATGCAATTTATCAGGAGGGTTTGTCTCTGGAGAAGGAGATGATGCTTGGTAAAGCAGAGCAACAGTGAAGATGAGGAAGACCCTTAACAAGATGGAGTGGCACAATGGTTGCAATAATGGACTTAACCACAGTAACAGTGGTGAGGATGGTGTAGGACCGGACAGGCCTTTTCTCTGTTACACATAAAGCTGTTAGGAGTAAAAGTGAGCTCAATAATCCTTAACAAGAACACCAACAACTAAATTGAAACTTTGAAAATTACTACTATAATGACAATGAAAAAGAGTACCATTATTATTTGCTATTAAGTCAACCCTTTGGACTGTAAAGAAATCCAAACAAATATGATTAAAACAAATAAAATCAGTTTCTCAGAAACAAGAGGGATGAGACTTGGATGCATATTGGAGGGGGAAAAAAGAAAAAATCACTTCTATCCAGTTCATACTGGTCTCATAGTGATACTATAGGGACAGAGTAGAACTGGCTCCTATGTCTTTTTTAAGGTTATAACTCTTTTTTTTAAGCAAGCATTTAGGTTATTTTTAGGTAAAGAAAAACAGACTTTTCTAGGGGCGACAGGTGAACTGAAGGTCAGGAGGAAGCAGGTGGGGGCTCCTCACAGCTCTTGCTCTGACCTCCAGGTGCCATGGGAGGGGTCTCTGGAAGGAGAAGGCCCTGCCGCGGGACCTCCTTGGCAGCCACAGGTGTGGCAGAGGGTTCCTTCCACAGGTGGGGTGGGCGAGGCAGCAGCTCTCCCTCGGTCACTGGATTGGCTCGAGTGTATGATTCCATTTGTAGTGGATTGGCATGATTAACGCTTGGGAGCAGGGGGATTAATTTAAGGACTAACATAAGGAGCTGAGTAGCTTATTCGCTTGGATTATGAACCACAATCAGGAAATAGTCTTTAGCTGGTGCAACCATAATTTCATTTTTCTTGGAATGAATTCGCAGGAAGGTGAAGCCATTCTGGGGGTTGATTTCTCGTACAGTGCTCCTTGCCTTCAAGATGAAGTTGTGCATGAGGTTGGCATCCTGGGTGGCGGTGGGATTGTCCATGGTGCTTTTGATGTGAATGCCTTCCGTGTTCACCACGATGATCCCATGCACACCCTTCTGGCTCTATAGTTGTTTCAGGGTTTCTTCCACCTCTGCCAACTTGAAGCGATCCTGCAGCTCCGCGTCACCAGCACTCGGCCAGGCTCCAGGGTTATAATTTTTTATGTGAGTAGAAAGCCTTGACTTTCTACTGGATGGTGATTTTGAAATGCTGACCTTGCAGTTAGTAGCCCAACTCTGCTACCAGGGGTCCTCACTTTGGGGACGAGTAGGGAATATATAGCTGTACTTAGAAACAAAGTACATATACCAAGGGAAGAAAATGTCAGACATGTCAACATGATTTTAAGTTTGCTTTATATTAATTGCATAGGAAAATAAGGTTCAGATCATGTTGTAAAAGGTCTTGTTAATTCTTCTACATTTTTTCAGTATGTAACACATTTATGATAATATTTTCCTTTGACTTTTTTTTAACACTTCATATCTGTATTATTCATGGGCATTTATTATTTATAGTAACTGCCATCAGTTATCCTTTCATCTATATATGTCATTTTCCCACAAAATTACAAATTCTTTAAAACAAAAGTTCCCGTTACTCGCTTTTGATGGTATATCCATCTAATTAAGCCTTTTGACATCTTGTAGTTCACCAAATAAATATGGATGAATTAAAGACTGTCTTGTGCATTCAGCCACCAATTTTGGAGACTCTGCCTATATGACTCCATTCCTGGTTAGCCTCTCTAAATAATATGCATGAACAAGTGAGACATTATGGAGAAATATTATATTATTAACTTTTTCTTTGGACATAAGGTTATTGGATTCCTCTCTGCTATTTCATTGGTAGAATTGGGTCTTTATATCCAGCTTTTTATTTTAAAAGACATCTCTGAACATTAGGCCGACCAATAATGGAAAAGAAGAATATTTTAAATAAGAGATGGATGATCCAAGAGCTCCCAAAAAGGATTTCACTGTGCAAGAGATCATCTCTGGTGTAGTAAGGAATTAAAATATTTCATCACATTATTATTCTAAGTGATACACAGCAAACTCCCTGCAAAGGGTGAGAGAGGCTGCAGATAAAAGGGTAATCTTTAGTCCAGTCCTATGCAGAAAGGCGGTGCGACCACACATGGACCTTTTCAACTGCTCTGGTACAAAGACAGCAGCTATACAAACACAGGGGAAGAAGCTGTAACAACGAAACAAAATTCTGGACAACAGTTGTTTTTTCATCAGGAAAATAAGAGATAGGAACTGATGAGCTTCAAGAGTCTTTCTTTTTCTAAGGTTTATATTTATTTTTAGGATTATTTAGCTCTATAATCATTCCTGCTAAGGAAATGGGAAGAAGTTTCATTTCCCTCAATGTTAGTGGAATGATGAAGTTAGCTTGCATTGTTTAGGAAGAAAAGTTTACAGGAATTCAGTGAATCGGTTGAAATCACACCGGTACCTGTATAATCAGTTAGAATATAGCATAGAAATCAACTCTGCAAATTAAGATCCTTTCCCTAAAGCTATTGATTTTGCCATCCAGACTGGGGAATATCCCACAGCTCTGAACTGATAAAAGGATAGAAAAAATTGAGATGTCGGCTAAATAATACCTAAGGACAAGGTATTACTCAGGAAGATAAAGGTATTGTGCCCAGAAACAACAAAGTATTCATGCAGTGGCAGACCAGACTTCTGGTCTAACTCACAAGCTTTAGAAGCTGTGAGATGTAGTCCTGCCTAACAGAACCAGTTGATTCCAACTCATGATGCTCCCCATGGTTCAGAGTAGGGCTATTTCCATAGGGTCTCCATGTCAGGAAGCCGTTCTTCTGGACTTTTCCCCTACATGACTCTAGGTGGACCCGAGCTTCCAATATTTCAGTAAGCATAAGCGTTACTCTATCCAGGACCCCAAATCCTTAGTTGGTGTTGTGTAAGCCATCATGCAGTGAGGTCTGACTGATGGTGACCATTTGTATACAAAACAATATTTTATTTGCAGTCCTCTTTAGCCAAGGTAAACTGGGCAGTGGACACTAATATTACTTCATAAGTCTACTTAATCAAGATATGTAATTGTAAAAATAAAATGAAACATGTAGATTTTGTTGTCTGAATATAAAAGACAAGACAAAATATCAAAGTCAATGTCAGAAGAGACTCTGAAGCTTGCTCTTAATTGTAACTAAAGCAAGTGGAAGAAATGATGAGTAAAAGAGCTGAATGGGAAATTTCAAAAGACAGTGCAAGAAGACGGAGTAAAATACTATCATGAAATGTGCACATCCTAGA
Organism: Echinops telfairi; assembly: GCF_000313985.2. NCBI lineage: Eukaryota > Metazoa > Chordata > Mammalia > Afrosoricida > Tenrecidae > Echinops > Echinops telfairi. The sequence continues at coordinate 49,591,532 of NW_022103906.1, read as the reverse complement.
GTTAGGGGTGGGGGAGGGAGCCTATCTTAAATTGAAAGAAGTCCAGAAAAAATTCATGCTGCAAGTTTCAGTATTGAAAGAATCTATGGGCAAACTATTGAATGATGCAGGAAGATGGAAAGAACACACAGAATCACTGTGCGTTCTTCACCAAAAAGAATTAGATGATATTCCACCATTTCAAGAGGTAGCATATGAACAAGAACCAATGGTTTTAAAGGAAGAAGTCCAAGTTCCACGGAAAGTATTAGCCAAAAACAAAGCTCCAGGAATGGAGGGAATACCAAATGAAATATGTTAACAATCTGATGAAGCACTGGAAATATTCATCTTTGTCCAGAAATTGGAAGACAGCTACTTTGCCAATTGACTGGGAGAGATCCATATTTGTACCCATTCCAGAGAAAGGTGACCCAATAAATACTCAAATTATAAACCATATCATTTATATCACATGCCAGGGAAATTTTGCTGAAGATCATGCAACAATAGTTGCAGCAGTACATTGACAGGGAGCTGCTAGAGAAGTTCAGGCCAGATTCAGAAGAGGATGTGGAACAGGGAAATCATTGTTCTCAGATGGATCTTGTCTAAAAGCATAGAATACCCTATCCGGACAAGATAGGTGGGATGAACAATCTGGAGGAGAGAACAATGGGACTGACTGTTCTGGGGGGACACGGAGAGGGGGCGGGGGCGGGGGTAAAGAAGGGGGGTGCCAACAAACACAGAGACAAGGGAAGAATAAGTGATCTAAATTGATGGCAAGGAGGCTATAGGATGCTTGTGGGGAGTGAGGGCTCGATCATGGGTGATGTAGCTGAGAGGAATTACCAAAGCCCGAATGAAGGCTGAACATGATAGTGAGACAGGAGGAAAGTAAAAGGAAATAGAGGAAAGAACTGGGAAGCAAAGGACATTTATAGAGGTCTAAATACAGGCATGTATATATGTAAATACATTTATATATAATGATAGGGGAATAGATCTGTGTTCATATATTTATTTATAAAGTATTGCGGCAGCAGATGGACATTGGGCCTCTAAATCAAGTACTCCCTCAACACAAGAACAATTTGTTCTACTAACATGGTACTCTGTGATGTTCACCTTCCCTGACATGATCGCTGAAAACAAAATGGGTGCATAAGCAAATGTGGTGAAGAAAGCTGATGGTGCCCAGCTATCAAAAGATATAACATCTGGGGTTTTAAAGGCTTGAAGATAAACAAGCGACCATCTAGCTGAGAAGCAACAAGCCCACATGGAAGAAGCAAACCAGCTTGTGTGATCATGAGGTGTCAATGGGATCAGGTATCAGGTATCAAAGACCCCAAACAAAACAAGTAAACAAACAAAAATCATATCAGTGTGAATGAGGGGGAGGGCAGAGTGGAGACCAAAAGCTCATCAGTAGTCAATTGGACACCCCCTGTCAGAGGGTCACAAGGAAGAGATGAGCCAGTCAGGGTACAGTGTAGCACCAACAAAACACACCACCTTCCTCTAGTTCTTTAATGCTGCCCCCTAACTACCACCATCATCATGACCCCAATTCTATCTTACAAATCTGGCTAGACCAGAACATGTATACTGGTACAGATAGGAGCTCACAACACAGGGAATCCAGAACAGATAAACCCCTCAGGGGAACAGCGATACTAGGAGGGTAAGGGAAGTGGGGGTGGTGGTGTAAGGGGGAGTCGATCACAATAATTGACGTATAGTCCCCCTTCAGCAGAAAAGTGGGTGAAAGGAGATAACAGTCGGTGTAAGACATAAAAAAGAATAATTTATAAATTATCAAGGGGACATGTGGGAGGGAGGTGGGGGTTGGCTAAAGTAGAAAGAAAATATTTTGAAAAAGATGGCAACATATATACAGATTTATTTGACACCATGGATATATGTATGGATTGTGATAAAAGCTGTAAGAGCCACCAATAAAATAAAAATTTAAAAAAAGCAGAGAATACCAGAAAGATGTTTACTTTTTTTTTTTTTTAAAGCTATGCCAGGGCCTTTGACTGCGTGGATCATTTATGGATAACTTGAGACTAATTGGAATTCCAGAACACTTCATTATTCTCACGTGGCACTTGTACATGGATCAAGAGTCAGTTGTGAAAAAAAAAAGTCACTTGTGCAAAAAGAACAAGAATGGGGTATCAGGATTAGAGGAAGACTTATTAACAACCTGCGGTAAGCAGATAATACAACCTTGTTTGCTGTAAGTGAGGAGGACTTAAAGCCCTTGCTGACAAGGATCAAGGATTGCAGCCTTTCATATGGATTGCAACTCAGTGCAAAGAAAGCAGACCAAAATCCTCATAACTGGACCAATAGGTAACACCGTGATAAAATGGAGAAAAGATTAAAGTTGTTAAACATCTTGTCTTGTTGGATCCACAATTCATGTTCATGGAAGCAGTAGTCAAGAGATCAAATGAAATATTGCATTGGGTAAATATGCTGATCAAGACATCTTTAAAGTGTTGTAAAACAAGATTACTTTGAGAAATAAGGTGTGCCTGGGCCAAGCCATAGTGTTTTCAATTGCCCCATAGGCATGTGAAAATTGGACATTGAATAAGAAAGACTGAAGAAAAATCTATGCATTTGACTTACGATGCTTTAGAAGAATATTGGAGGTACCATAGACTGCCAAAAGAGCAAACAAAGAAGTAAGGCCAGAGTGCTCCTTAGCGGTGAGGATGGTAAGAGTTTCTCCTATGTACTTTGGGTATGTTCGGAGAGACCAGTCCTTGGAGAAGGACATCATGTTTGATCAAGTAGAGGAGCAGCAAAAAGAAGACTGTCAAGGAGATGGATTGACACGGTGGCTCTAACAATGGGCTCAGACATAGGAACATTTGTGAGAATGGCGCAGGGCTGCATAGTACTCCCCTCTCTTGTGCAGAAGGACACTGTGGGTCAAGCCTGCCTGTATGATAGCCAAACACAACTCAGGATAGGTACTATACTTATTTCAGCATTTAAAAAAATTAGTCTCTGTTTAGCAGATTTTCAGCTTTTGTTGCTGTTCACAAAATGTGTTTGTGCTGGAAGTCCTGCCCCTTTGCCTGTGGTGTAACCCAGTGCTTGTCCTGGATTGCCAGACCCCTTTCCTTCCACGATAATACCGAGTTAGTCAATCACCAGTTGTTACAGAGATGGAAATCATGAAAGCATAGAAAACAAATGAAATTGAAATGAAAACTTAAAACGTGAAGTCAACTATTCTTAAGTACAATGACAAATTATATGTTTTTAAATTTAAAAATTGAGAACTCAATTCATATTTATCTACTGCATGTGTCTTAGTACTGGTTTTATCTAGCTTTCTAGTCATGCTTTTAAAATTACTTTTCATTAGTTTATGTTTACCTATTTCTACCAAAGGTGAGATTTAAGCTGTATTTCACTTTCAGAGGGTAAAATCTAGAACCTACATTTGAAAGACTCTGAATTCCAATTAATCGGACCTATTTTGTTTAGTGCTTTAATTGATTGTAAATGAAGTTTGATGGCTGGAAAATCATATGAACATATGATGTTAATGATTACTTACTGGAGTAGCGCATTTTATTTAGATTATACTTTGAACTTTGTCAAGAAAGTGTACCCTTTACAAATTTATTGTTAAGAAGATTTGTAGTTCAAACATTGATACTTATGTGATTTTCAATAAGATTTTAAGATTGCCACGTGGTAAGATTCGAATATTTTTTCTTCTCAAAAGTTAAGTGTTTGTGTTCAGAATTATATAGTTTCTCATCTTTTCCCTGCAGTTTATGCTGCTTTGTTTTGATAAATCATTGAAAATTGTGTACCCTAACGTAGTCAAATGGAGACAATCCAGAAAAAACTAATAATTAACTTTTACTATGCTCGTGCTACACTGCAGCTCATGCTCTAAATCTTGGACATGTGTTATGCAGGGCAATCCAATGAGGGAGAGACTCTTCTTGTTTTCATTTTACATACGAATAGCCTAAGATTTAAAGAGATTTTTGTACAAATTGTTCAAAACCATGTAGCTAATCAGAGTTTGGATTTAAATTCAAATTTTAGTCATTCATTAATCAAATATCTTTCATCTCATCTTCCATGGACCAGGAACTGTTAGACCCAACGGCATAAGAAAAAAGGAAAAGACAATCCCAGGGGGGAGCAGGACTACCGATTCTAATTTATAAGTGAAGTCAAATGGTCTCTCCGTCAAAACCAAGGATTGCCTGACAACATTGCAGGCATGGCTCATGACAGCGATGATCGTTTCAGGATACCTGCCTGGGGTTATAAGGTGATTTTACTGGCAAAGCTGGGGCTCCAATGTTGCTCTTGTAGATCATAGTTCTTTCCCCCAACTTTGTTCTGAGAAACATAAGCACATAATATGCTTAAAAAAGACGAAGGTGAAAAAGAATTCTTGACATATCATTAGACTGAAGCCCCCTCTTTACTGATCTTTTGGAACTTTTCAAGGTGCATTTTTGGGAGTAAATAGATATTTTTATCTTTGCCGAACCCTATGTTTTTTGACTTAATGGACCACAATACCTGTAGTTTGGCAACACAATTTACATTCCGCAGCGCCAGTGCTCCACTGCACACATTTAGAAAAACGCTCCTGCAGGTAATTGGATTTTTGAAGTGAGAGGGTATAAATGATGAATCATATATTCCATAATTAATAATTTGAAATGAATTTTTACTCTTTGAAACCATTAAAATCTGTATCATTATTTTCTTATCACAAAAACTCTTGGAATCCAAATGAAGAATTCTTCAAGAGCAGTTTAAATTCGCATAAGGGAAACAATAAGGAAAGGCACCTGCAGTACAAAGGAGCCTGAGGAAAACCACACCAGCTGACGCCTAGAAGGGTCAGCTGCACCAACGCTGTTCATGGGAATGGGAAAGCTGTAGAATTCACAACATTCTATTTTTAAGTGTTTCCATTGCATCTAAGATAATTTTATCTCTATGGCAGAGGAGGTTAAATACTTGATTTGTTATATAGCTGCCTATTATAGTAATGATTATGTGGGCACCAACTACCCGGCATCTTATGCCTCACTTTACAGAAAATCTGTCTGACGAGGGTAATTTATCTTGCCGTTGAGTATTAGAGGTGACTAGGCAAAATGACCTAGAAAAACCAGGGATATGATGCGTCCCGGCCAGCGGGACGCACGAGCAGGACCTTGGGGGGAAAGACGAACCTGGATGGAAAGAAAGACACGGAGACGTGGAGCAAGACAAATGCTGATCAAGCTCGTTTATTTGGGCAAAGTTAGGGGAATATGAAGAGGAACTGGGAGGTGCATATTCTAATAAGGTGTGCTGCACAGTATCCAATCCAACATGTATTATTATAATGAAGCATAAGAATGTTAACCAATCGGCTATCCATCATATTCTCAATATGGTATGTCTGTAGTCCAATGAGTGCTTAGTATTTCAACCAATGGGTGAAGAGTGGGGAAGATACCCAACCAAGGTCACGTGGCTGCAGAACAGTTACAGCTGCACAATGGTCAAAGAACACTTCGGGGGGAGACGAGGGGTAACACAGACTGCAAACTGTCTCACACATTTTCATAGAACAAGGAAGCTTTGGTGACTAAGATATCTTTTAAGGCATAACCACCTGCCAGTAATTTTCCACTAGGGCCGGTCACTGAAGGACCTTGAGAATGTCTGCTAGAGCCAGCTCCCAACAGGGATATGGTGAATTGGTAGTTTTTTTTCTTTTGTTGTCACGCTGTAGAGATTCAGAAGACCAGCAAAGTTTATGGTGTATAATAGTTTTCTGTCTGTATTTGTAAACATCAGCCCCTCCTCCCGGAACAACTGAATCTCTCTTGCATCTCTCGGAGGCTGGTGCCTTTGCCTTGGTTTGTGTGCTCCGTGAGGCAGAGAGCCCACCCCTTCACATGAGGCTGATTTGAAAATATTCAAAAATTTTAAAGAATAAATAAAGTTTTCTGAAATTGGTAAGATTTCCAAAAGACTCTACAGACTTGAATAAATTTACCTTATAGACATATATCTATTGTAAGTTTATTCTTCAATGATCTTTAAATATTGTTCAATTTATATATAATTTTCCAATAAAATCTTTGTTGCTTAAATGCGGAACATCTAAATAATATTAGATTTTATCTCATAAAACCTTTACTTATAGCCAATTATGATTCATACTTACCATTTATGGCACAGCAACTTAGATTGTTTAAAAACTATTATTATTTTGTATCATAGGTAGAATTTTAATTGATAGACTACAGCATCAATTACTATCTTTACTATAGTACATACTTTAGCATAGAACTAATTTGAAAATGTTTTTGAAAAATAATCTTCACTAATTTAGATATAAAAATTATGTATATATATATATATATATATAGAAATAAATTAATGCCTGCTAATGATCTAATTAGATCAGAGGATGCTAATAATGTGATTATAATTATAAACAATTCCTTTATAAATATTAATGATATCTTATATAAAGATAAACAGTAATATCTTGGGCTAGATATTATTTTAATAAATCATAATGGAACGATATGGAACTAATTACTTTTTATAATAGAATGTTACAAAAATTTTGAAAGAGACTTTGCTAAAATATCTGTACTTTGCTAAAAAGGGGGTACTGTATCTTTTTTCTTAACATATTTTTATGCTTAGGTTTTTTTCCCCCATATATGTACAGAATAAGAACATCTTTCATTTAATGTGGCCTGAAAACTTTGGAAATGCTAACTGATGGGCATGCTGCCAATTTGAACATGGTAATACTTGAATGAGGACAGGTTTTTTTTTTAAATGTTAAATATTCCAGGGATTGAATTCGATGTAAACAAGCAAAATATTTCTAAGATCTTCTTTAAAGGAGCCCTTTTGGACTTGTGGCTAGGCAATGGGCTGCTAACTGTAAGGTCAATGGTTCAAACCCACAGGGAGAAAGACGAGATTGGTTGCACCTGTAAAGATTCACCGTGCTGGAGACCCTAAATAGGGTGACTATGAATCGGAATCAACTCCAGGGCAGTGGGTTGCATTGGTTTCAGATCATCTTTATACTTGTGTTTGTCTGCAAGCATTCCATTGTAGGAAAAACACCTCGTTCCCTTTCTAGAGATAGCCTGGGCCAGCCGAACGGCTTTAGCAGAATTCTCCTAATGATATTCTCCTGACTGATATTCGAGGGCTCCTGATCTAGATGTAGGCTTGGCAGGACTCACTAATTGGCATAGAGAGTGTCCTCTTTTGAGTTGTGAGGCAAGGTAGTGATCACGGGGGCAGAAAGATTATGTAAACCTAAAACTACTTGTTCCCACTTCTCCCCTGCCCTGCCCTCCCAGGAGAGAAATCTTTCCAGAGTGTGACACCAAGTGTGAGAAGAACTGAGTCAAGAAAGTGGCTGAGTCCTGTTGCTCTGTCTGGAGGCCTTGGATTCCACTGAGACCAAAGCTAGGGACTACTTTGGCCCACCTCAGACAGCACACCCGAGCAAAGCTACTCTCTGTGGGCTTCAGTTTCACAGAGCTGAACCTAATTCTACTTGCTACCAAACAATCCCAATGCTCTCTCTGATGCTCATTTCTCCCTCACCTGTTAATAATCCTCCTTATTAGCTTAAATGTCAGAATTAATTTTTAAAATCTCCATCCCTTAAAACCCATAAATAGAGCCTCACCTGGTACCCTTGGGTAGAATTATCACCGCTCTCTCCACTTGTTTATGCATCAGCCATCCGATAAATCAGGATGCATTGCCTGTGGAGGGGCACCGTCTATGTATTTGTCTCAGTGTGGCATTTAGCAGATAGTAGGCTCCCCAATGGATATGCGATGGATTTGATTGAGCCAAGCAGAGTGAATTCAGCATACATCTCTAATATAATAAAGGGCAGCTTGGAAAACCCTTGGTACAGTTCTCAATAGTGTTAGCAGATAAAAAAGAGTGTGCACTTCAGAGGTGTACATCAGAGGGAGTCTCAGAGTGAGGACTACTTCAAAAGGAAGAAACCCATCATTGAGGTTTGCTTCAAAAGTGTGACAACTCCAGTCTGTGCCAGGAAAAAGAAAGAAAGGTAGAAAGAAAGGCTTACCTGTTTGTGATGAAATGCCAATGTGGAACTTGACCAGGGGCATTTCTGAACTTGTAACTATTTCTTGGTATGATAGTTAACATGAAAGCTATAGCAGAATAGAACTCTCAATGGGATATTATGAAGAGAAATCTGTTAAAGAGGTGTGTGGAAGATCCAGTGCTCTACGACAAGCCAGGGAAGTTAGTGCAGCCAGCCCTTCATCTGAGACTATCCAACTTCACAAAGACACAGATAATAAAAAGTATGTCACAATAGGCTATGGGCCTCAAGTTAGAGTGTGCTCCGTTTTCCTAGAGCAATATTACTTAACTGAAAACTGGGCAAATCATACTATGAATGAGGCCTTCTAACTATGTTTTGTGATGTGTCCTGAGACTCCAACCATGACTCAAGATGGTACAGTAGAAACTGGGTGCCGAGTCCTAACAAGTGGTTTCTCTACAGCAATAACAAATGTTTACTGTCTTCTCCACTTGGCGACTGTAGGGATCATTTTGTTTACTCATTTCTCTTTGTTCACCAGAACATTTCCTAATCTGAGGACTCAATCCTAGCCCTGTCTCTACTCAGTCACATTCTGATAGTTCATTGTTGATTCTAGGTCTTTGTTTTTGCCAAAGAGGTTTTACTAACTCATTTTGAATGAAAATATATTTTACTTTAAGTTTCAAGGTGAGTGTTCTCATTCAAAGAAAGATGAGCCAACAGATTTTGGAAGTTGTCCAATTATTTTAAAGTATTTTAGAGTGCTAAGGCAGTACATGAGATCTCATTTTATTTTTAGGAACGCATTTTATATAGATTTGCTTCAAATTATTCTGTAGATGACAATAGTAGTTATTAACAATGCTTTTAATTAGAGCTTTTCATTCAGATTATAGGAATCATTTTCAAACATTGGAAATACGTCAATGAGTGATATATTGATATATTGGCTACCATTCATTCATTTTATTATTTGACAAACATTTCTTAATATTTACTAGTTTTTACTGGAAAGGATGTGAGGGTATCTGCTCGCAGTGACTGAAAATCAGGCAAAGTTGGCAAAGTTGTATGACTTCATGGAAAGTAAAATGATCTTTTCTCCCTAAATAACCATTGAAATAAAACTTTTGAGAGAATATTTAATCATTTAGCAAATATATTCAGATTATGAGGTCCATTTAATAAATTAGGTGATTCACATTCAATCCTTGCTTCCCTTTTCTCCTTTTGATTTAAACGAAGCTCTTTGCGGGGGTGGGGGGTGGGGTCGGTACATTATTGCAGTGCCCAAACTTCCCAGCAGATGGCCTGAGTTGGTGGATGACAGCTACTCTCAAGCCAAGCCATTCGATTTCTCAGCCTTCATTTCCATTGAGGTGCTTTCTAACAAGGCTCTAAAATTATCCCAGAAACTTACTGAACACTTGAAGTGTATTGAACTTATCTGATAGGGTTCATAAAGGGTTGCTTACAGCTAGATTTATGCATCTGAGGAGGCTAATATGAGAAATGGGATTTCATGAAATAGATTTCTATTTTTCATTTCACACAGGGTTTGTTATAAAAACAATCAAAGTGAATTTAGAAAAGATTAAAATGAAATCCTCCAGTACTCTACTGCAATTAATTTTAAAGGTGTACTGCATTTGCTTTTGCTTCTAACAGTACAAATCTATACAAGAAATGAAAAATGTTATAGTGGTTAATATAGAACACATGCAGTTTTGTCTGTGAGAGAAATACAGAATGACATTAATGAAAGAGCTATAAGATAAATATTAGAAGAGTACAGAGTAACTATTTGATTAGAAATTGATCTTAGATGGTTTGACCTACTTTTTCTGAATTAAATGTAGCCCCCTGAAGGTATTTTGAATACATACAGCACTTTTAGATATACACTTAACTATTTTTTCTTCAAAATCTTTAATGCAGTTTTAAAAATGACATATTTTGAATATTGTGCTCTTAAACATACCTTGTTCCACATAACCGTGATTGGGATAGGCAGGAAAACATGGGCACATTGTGGTAGTATAAATAACTTGAAAGCTAGAATAGTAGAAAATTCCTTCTAAATAAATAGGATAAAGTTCTTTTCAGGATTTTGTTGAGGTATCTTATTCAATCTATGAGACTGGGTGTGTGTGGGGGGGAAGCAAAGGTATTAGATATGGCAGAAGTTCAAATAGGAATATTGGGCTCTTACATGAGAATGTTCGGAGTTGAAGAAGAAAGTATATGCCTGTCTGTGGAAGGCTGTCTGTTTGCCTCTCAAGAGGCCTCACAAGTTAGAATTCATTACCTGCTCTTATCAACATACCAAAAAGAGAGCCATGTTTTTGAGACAGACTCATTAACCAACCCCCTGAGGCAGATGTATGAAAACATAATGCCAATTTGCTCATTCACAGTGAGAAATCCAATTGTCACAGGCTCTGGTATACTTGGGCTAGATCATGTAATTTTCTCCCTGTAGGCAGAATTACTTGAGAGGCCAAATTACAATCAGAAGGTTTCTTGATGATCATGTATTTTAACATCTTATCAGAGGTAGTTTTAATTTTGGTTCTTCATATTCACAGCAATGAATATGAAATCTTATGATAACAAAAATATGAAGATAAGTCAATAATTACCTTGTCCCTTGATTCTCTATTTATAACAACACAAAAGATCAGTCAATAGTAAACTAAATTGTTCCACTTCATGTCATAAATTATTATTCAGAAGTGGAAATGAGGGAAATAAAGATACATGTGGCATTTGGCAGCTTTGAGAAGACACAAAATACTGCATCCAGTAAGATACTGTTTACATTAAACTAAAATGAGATAATCTTATATGTTTTTGGAACGTATACTTAAATTTGAAGCTTACACTATCAATAAAGTAAAACATGATAATTATAAATCTTAGGATAATCTTTATCTTCAGGGAGAAACATAGGAGATATAGATTATGTAAGTAATGACTTTCTAATCATTTGTTAACTGTACACATCTTGTTTTATGCACATTTCTGCATGGGTTAAGCTGAGTCATATGAAATTTCTCATGTCTAACCATTTTTGATATTCAAAACAATAGATAGGCTTGTTCTTCAAGCGCTTTGTGGTATAATCAATATTTGCCACAATTCAAAGGCACCAATTCTTCTTTGGTTTTCTGTATTTATTTTCTAGCTTTTGCATACATCTGAGGTGACTGAAAAAGAACATGGCTTGGTTCTGATACACCTTAGTCATCCAAGTGACAGCTTTGTATACTCTACATCGATGCTTTGTGTTGCTTTATATACTCTGACCTAATTAAGTATCATACAGTAATTGAAAATATGATTTAATGTAGTATCTATATCAACTTGCAGAGAAGCCCAATAAAACACCTGATCGTCTCCTCAAATATTCCAGGAATATTAAAAACAAGGTCTATGTGAGACACTGTTAGTATCAGCAGTAGTCTAAGTAAACATAACAAGTACAGGTAATGTGGTAACCTGCATAGGATTCTGGAATAGAACATGAACAACAGGTAAAAAGAGATCTGAATCAGTATAGAGTCTAACTAATAATAAAGGTATCAATGTTAGTTCATTGATTGTGATAACAGTACCACATGATAAAAACAAAGCAAATTTTAAAAACCCACAAAAAATATCCCACTGCCGTTGAGTCAGTTCCAATTCACAGTGACCCTAGGAGCAGACTTGTCGCTTTGCATCTCTGAGACGTTAACTCATTTTCCTGTGGAGTGGCTGGTGGGTTAGAGCCACTGATCTCACTGTTAGCAGCTCACTGTGTAACTTACTGCCCCATCAGGAGTCCTACGTACACGATGCTAGCATATTGATGCCAGACAGAATTGTGGGATCTCTTCCCTTGTGCCACTGTCACCTTCATTGTGCACATCTAAAACTGTTCCAAGCCAAAGTTTATTAAAACAAAACAAAAATTTATAAAACTATTTATATCACAAGTTGCGATAGGCTGACCTTCTTTTATTTTAAAAAATATTATTGAACTAGCGCTACCCCTTTTGGGAGCAGTACACAGGGACTTTTGGTCACATTTATATATACTCCTCTATGTATTCTGACCTTAATTATAATTTTAAAAATTCATCTTATGAATGATTGGTTGTGGTGAAGTGCAATAAAACTCCCTTAGACCACCATGGGCTGAACACTTACTGTTCTTTAGAAACAAAATTAAACAGTATACGATAGTCAAATCACCAGCAAAAAGATATGTTAATATTTCTATAAGTCACAATGCCTCTGAATAGAAAACTTCAACCAGTGGGACCAAAGCCAGTTGTTATTACTTGCAGATGGAATGTTATGTATCCACGCGGGGTGAGTTTAAATATGCTGCACATTTTGGAGCCCATGTCAATTGAGATTCTATCTCCATAAGCCACTGCCAGGAGTTTGAGAGGAGGTGCTCCAGACAGATGGCTACATTTCATTATTATCAAGTATAACTTTGAGGATTAAAATACTCCTCAATAAATTTATTCCTGTAAAACATTGAATGAGATTCAAGATGCTCCTATGCAGGGAAAGAAAATTGTCAGAGGAGGAATATAGAAATAGGTGAGTCCTGCATTGAAATAATCGAAGTGATTTAAAATTTTTAGATGTGGGAACAGTTCTCCTTGGAGAATGGTCAGTATACAACTGAATTCTATATCCCACTCAAGGCAATACTATTTAAACGGACCGTAGACACACAATGATCTATGATAAAGCAAAGGAAGTTGGGAGATGGGTGCTGCAATCTGGGAATAATTACATCATATGAGATAGAACGAGGTGTGTTGAACTTGAAAAAGGCATCATATTTATTCTCAAGTATTTTAGGTGTTTTCATGATGAAGAGGGATGCGACTAATTTATGGTGCTCCAAAGAGATCAAAACAGTAACATGTCACAGTTGCAGGAAAACAGATTTTGTTATACTTTCCGGAAGCAATTACAGCGTGCCAAAGCTTTGGGAAGCTAGGTTAGGCTACCTGACAAGGTAGTGCGATCCTTGTCACTTAAGCTTCCTAGGTAGAGGCTAAACAAGCACTTGGGATTGTTGAAGAAGAAAAGACTTATTATATAACTGGATGGTGGCATAAAGGCAGAGAAGAGGTATTTGAAGTGAAGGACTGGGAGCTAGAAAGCTCCAGTCATTTTGAATGGGCATTTACAACACTCATTATCTGATGCAAAGAAACTAAGGACATGAACCCTTAGGGGATGAAGCTTTGAATCATTCAACGGGCAAGCCTCCTGGACCAGTTGAGCTGAACAAGGGTGAGTAGACAGAGTAGTGATTAAGGAGAAGATGGCAAAGATGCTGGGCATCTATGTATTTGGACAAACAGAGGGTTTGGCATTATTCCATGAATACTCTAAAATTCTTTCATGTATTGTGGTTGGACATCACCTAAAGATTTGGGCTGACTAGTGGGCCCAAGTGGATCTGATTGGTGAAAGGGGTGAATTCTTGTGTAACATATCAAATACACTTAGCTCCCTATCTCACACTAACCACTGTTGTGGAGACCAGTATTGCACAGGTGAATTTGACCTCTCTGAAGGACTTCTCAATCAGCCCTGGTGGCACAAAGAGTAAGCCCTTCACTGCTTTCTAAAACACATCCAGCATCTCTGTGGAGGAAGAAATGACAATCTGTTTCCATTATGTGTACAGCTGAGAAAACAGTACGGCTCAATTTTGCTATGTCTCATGGAGTTGAGACTGAGTCAGTGGCAACCAACAACAGAGACGAAGGCTTCTCTAGTGCCACAACACGCGACACCCACAGCAATCTAAGAGACACTCGTGTGTACAAACTATCAGAACAAAGGAGTTAACGATACCAGGGTTACATTTACCGAGTAGGGCATGGGAATTGACCGATACAGTGTTTTCCTTTCTGTCCCCTCTGAAATATACTTCAGAAGCTTCTTCAGAAGATGTATTCAGAATTATACATCAGTTCTCACTAGATGTGGCCATGTAAATGACACCTTCTTCTCTGCTTTACGTCTCCTGACCTTCCCAAAGTCACCTTCCACTCCTGGAGCAAGATTTTGTCCTAGGTTCTGCTTTCATTCTCTTAATTTTTGAACCTCTTCGAAGAGTCCAATTCATTTCACTTGTTATCTGAAGATGATGGTCTAACATTTTGTTTTGGTGTTTCAGCCTTTACATGTTGATCCAGTTTTCAGAAAACAGATAGAATCCACAGCAATGTGAAATTGATCTAAAGATGAATGGTGCTGGAACCATTCACCCACCCCAATCTCTTTCCAATGGACCTTCCCACTAGTTTAGAATCATTTGTAGTAGGTATTACATAGATGCAAAATCCCATATTTTGGGCAGAGAGGTTAGCGTTTCTAAGTGTCTGATATCCTTTTATAATTCTTCTCCCAATCAGGTTTGATACCAAAAGTTGTTGTTTTAAACATCCTAGAGTCCACATTTGACTGCACAAACCATAATGGACTATGGATAGCCTTGAGAAGAACAGGAATTCTAGAATACTACATTGCACTTGGGTTGAACCTGTGCATAAGGCAGCTGAACAAAGCAAGCAGTTACTATCTGGGTTAAAGTCAAGGAAGGTGTCAGAGTTGTATTCCCTCACCATATGTATTCCATCTGTATGCTGTGCAAATAATCAGAAAAACATAATGTGTGAAGAGGAATGCTGTATCCAGATTGGAGGAAGGCTATTAACAACCTGTTGTATACAAATAACACAACCTTGCTCACATAATACCTCAATATATAGAAAACCAAAAGCTTCACAACTGGACCAATAGGTAACATCATGGTCACTGGAGAAAAGATTGAAGTTGTCAAGGATTTCATCTTGCTTGGATCCACAATCAAGACTCATGGAAGCAGCAGCCAAAAGATGAATGGATACATTGCATTGGGTAGATCTGCTGCACAAGACCTCTTTAAAGTGTTGAACAATAAGAATGTTACTTTGAGGACTAAGGTGTGGCTGACCCAAGCCATGGTATTTTCAGTTCCCTTGTATGCATGTGGAAGTTGGACTCTGAATAAGAAAGGCAAAAGAAGAATGGATGCATTTGAATTATGGTGCTGGAGCAGAAAATTGAAAGTACTACGGATTGCCAAGAGAAGAAACAACTCTGTCTTGGAAGAAGTACAGCCAGAGTGCTCCTTAAAAGCAAGAATGGTGACTATTTTGGACATGTTATCAAGAGAGAACAGTCCCTGAGAAAGGACATCATGCTTGGTAAAGCAGAGGAGCAGCTCAAAAAGGAAGATTTTCCACAAGACGGATTGACACCATGGTGCGATACTGGGCTCAGACATAACGATCGTGAGGTGCAGCACTGAGCAGGGTTTTCACGAGTCAGAACCGACTGAACAGCACCTAACAACGCCAAACCATGTGTCAACCTCCACTTTCCTCTCATCACTCCCAGATCCCAGAAAAACAAGAACCTACCATCCATTCTGAATGTTCGATGGTGTCCCCTTTTAGTGTATTCTGATGTACATAGTAAGGCAGTGATGCATTTCAAACAAAACCTTAAAAAATTTCAATATGTAAAATAAACATCTCTGTTAAAATCTTTCCCTGATTGTTAGGGGGTGAAAAGGCTTTGATGAAAATATTCTGTTCGCAGGGCAGGATCAAGGGGAACGTAACAAAGAGGAAGTGCTGAAATCCTGGTGGGGACTGAGCATGATAG
>NW_022103906.1:49566637-49574273 GCF_000313985.2 Echinops telfairi | reverse complement strand
CAATGAATGTACAAATGTGCTTTACACAATTGATGTATGTATGGATTGTGATAAGAGTCATATGAGCCCCTAATAAGATGATTAAAAAAAAAAGCTGTAAAAGCCCCAATAAAATGATTTTTTAATCAAAAAAATAAAAAATAAATGCTCGATACACACACACACACACACACACACAAAAGAAAATATTCTGTTCGCTGGAAAACTAAGAAAAAGACTGTCTACTTTAGGCTCACAGTTTTCTTTCCAAAGTAATTACTCTTCCCAAGACAAAGATTAACATCACTACTTAGAACAAATAGTCCACATAGAATTCCATTATGTAAGTACATAATATGGAAACGTAGAGTGAAGATGGAACAAATTTCATCTTCGAGAGGGACCCAAGTATAAACATCTGATATTCATTCTGTCAGTGAAAAACAAGTTTATGAGGAATACTGCGAACAAGTGATCAACAATGTGCATACTCCACACTGTTATTGAAAATATGTTGTATAAAACTGAATATCTCTAGTGTAGCATCAAATTTTTGCTACACTATTTATGTAAAAATTAAAAATTCAAAATCAACTTTCTCAACTTGCTCTTTACCCATAAAGGAGGCCAAAACTAGTCTTGAGTTTTAGCCTTTCCATCCGAAGTGCCAAGGTCAATGACAGCCAACACATCCCATTTGAGACTTATTAGTTGTCTAGTGAGGTCCAAGGCATGGTAGTTTTGGTAATTTAAGGGTACAAAAGTAAACCAAATTTTCTGATAAATCATACAATTTTTTGCTGTCTTTAGAAACTTTAGAAAGGACTTTTTTTTTGCCAAATGTTTGTCTAATCATATCTAAATTAAGTATTTCAGCCAGCTTAAAAAAAAAACCCTGATTATTTTTGGATGTTCTAGTTAGAATCTTCTTGGCTTAAACACTGGACTTTAAAATATTAAAAAGAAAGTCAGAGCAGAACACTTGAAACTCAAGTTATAATTAAATATTAAATTCTAACTTCAGGGGAACAAGCTGGCGAAGTCTGCCCCTGACTGTGTTGCACGGCCGGTCGGTAGAGCAGCTCCCCTCCTCCTGTTCCCCACTTCCCATTCTTCGTTCTCTCCTGCTCTGTGTGAACAGAATCCCATTGATAAGATTTCTGTTTTCCTTATTGCTATATACTTTACTTAAATGCTAAGATCGAAGATTTAAATGAAACAAATCTTACTGAAGAAAGCAAGCAAGGCCATAAATTATTCAAGTTGCTATAAGACTCCATCTGGGCTAATTTGTGAATCTGGTAAAACCTGTGTCTAAGTCTTCACTTCATTTGTCTTTTTGCCCCTTTTATGTTATGCTATTTCCAGTAAACTTGTTCTCTGGATGATTCCTTCATTTCTCAGGGGCTTGGCCTTCTTACATTCCCCACTGTGGAGTTCACGGCTCCCCAGCCTCTGTGATGAGTGCTCACCATTAGTATGTGTGAGGATATGTATGTGTGTTGTGTGCATTATCAATTGGAGATGATTAAGTTCTTATTTTACTGATCAATCTTGTTTGATCATTAATCGCTTTTTCACTCCCACTGTATAATTTTTTTCTTTCGTAGCTGTTAGGATGACTTTATTATAGTGATTCTTTATATTTTCCAACTTTCTATAAGTTCTCAATTGGGGAAGTAATTTTCCTTTCATTCTCCCATTCCTTTTATGATTTTCATTTTTCATATATACTCTGAAAACCTCCTCATTTAAAAAGTCTCCAGTTCAAACCTCCAGGTAAACTCCAGATCCACAGGACAGCGCCCATGAGACGTTTCCATTCACACACGGATGAAAACATTTTAAACATAACGTATCCAACATCGAGGGCATTATTTTTCCTCTTCTACTAGGATTGACTTTTCTATCTTAGTTGCCCACCCAACAAAAGCATCTTTTTTCACTCATTTCTCTCTACCCACATCCAGTCTATTGATCCTACAATGACTGTCCCTAGCCAGCCCTGCTCCAATTTTACATCACAGAAGAATCTGTGGTGCTTCTAGTAATGATGGGGTGCCATAGATTAATAGTTGGTAAGTTTTTCTTTCATAGCATTATATGAAATGATACATTTGAAATCAATGGAGTTTTAGATTCCACAAAATATAATATTTCACCTCTAGTACCTTGTAATACCTACATACTTTTGAAATATGTCCACTTTCCCCATTTTTTCTGCCCCTTCTACCATTCAAGCTACTATCCTTTCTCTCAAGGTATTCACTCTTAATGGACATTCCTGCTACCAGGATTGTTCGCTACGCACCAGAGTTACTCTCCACTGTAGATGAGCTACAATGAATTGGAAATGGTCTTTCTAAATTGAGATTCTGATTTCATCTTTTTTCAGGTTTAAACCATTTTAATTATTTTCTGTTCACAGAGTATAACTGAACTTTCTATGGCTTACAAACATCTACCATCATCTGACCTAGACATAGCTCTAGCCCGTCACTCATCACTTTCTTATCCCCACTTTTTGACCTGTACACTCTCTGAATTAATTCACTGTTTCACATGCTTCCCCCTTCCCCGCCCCCATCAGAGACTTCACCCCACTGCTGTATGCCTCGTGAACTCCAATTCATTTCTCAGGTTTCAATTCAGACATTAGTTCTTCCATAAAAATCCCCTGACCTCCCCGTGTATATGTTAAAGACACCTTTTCTGTGACATTTGATCATTCACCAATTAATGTTTACTTCTGCTTGAATTTATTTGTCTGTGGAATAGGATAAATTTAATATTTGTTCATAAAATATGTGCTTTCTCTCTTTCAGTACCTCTTCTTAATAAGAAACTAAGCATTTTCTTTGATTTGGGCATTTTTTTAATTTGCAGGCTAAAAAACTTATCTTTCTTAAACTAAACTCACTGGAGATTAAGATAAAAATGACATTAGAATCTATAGCAGCAGAAAAGCAGAGGAGCTGAAAGGAAGGAGATTCCCCTCCGTGAGTGCTGCAAAAAGTGGGGACCTGTTCCTTATTTAGCAAAAGCATCCAGGAAAGGTGCTGAGAATTTAGAGGCCCCGACTGGAACACAGAGGGAATCTACGTTTTAGACACATGGATTCTCAGCCTCCTCTAAAATTTTAGGACTCCACAAATTAGGTACCTAGACATGAGAATGGATGATGCAAACAAGTTGGCACATGGCATGGGACAATGGGACCTACTGTTTGTGGTCCGATAGACAACAAGGAGACCTCTGGGATTGGGTTTGAAGAAAGAAGTGACTGAGATTGAAATTCTCATCGGGCTGGGCTAATGAAGACTATGAAACGAACTTAAGCTGGTTTGAAGAAAATACAAAAATACTATATTTTTTTAAAAGCCAAAGTTACATAGTGACATACAGAGGTCCAATTTTGTTCTTTTGTGCATGGCTATCCATTAGTCCCAATCTCATTTATTATAAACATTTTTGTACATTTCTACCACTTTTATATTAGTCTAAATTTACTTCCAAATAAAAACAAAACACATAAAAAAAAAACCCCCAGAAAGATAAATACGTGTCTTTTACTTTTGGGTAGCACTCTTGGTTCTGCCACTGCTGTCCCCTAAATGGTGGTAGGAGCCCAAAGTCAAGTCTGGCTACTACCGAAGGCAACCATCCCAGACTTCTTGAAGTGTGAGTATTGTTCTCACCAGTACAGCCTTCATGCCTGGCCTATGGGTCATCCCATGAAATATCGTTTAAGGGGTCAGGAAGAGAAATCCTTCAGTCTCCTTTAATCAATTCATTCTAGTAGTCCCACCTCTCTATGACTGTTTTCATTACCCTTTTATTTTACATTGCTTTTAGCTACCAGTGAGTCAGCTTCAGCTCATAGCGAACCTATGCACACCAGAAAGAAGCAGTGCTCTTTTCTGGACCACCTTCACCATCATTCGGGTGAGTCCATGGTTGCAGCTACTGTGTTAATCCATCCCATTGATGGTTTTCCTCTCTCTTTTTTTTCTGAGCCTCTACCAAATATGATGTTCTTTTCCAGGGACTCGACTCCCCTGATAATGTGTTCAACGTACATGAGTTAAATAAAGTCTTGCCATTCTCTCGTTGGATGTAAGGGACATTCTGACTATACTTTTTGCCAGATAGATTTGCATGATCTTCTGACAGTACATGGTTCTTTCAATATTCCTTGCCAGCCTCATAATTCAAATGTACCAACTCTTCTCTGGTCTACCTTATTCAGTGTCCAGTTTTCACATGCAAATGAGGTGAGTGAAAAGCAAAGCTGGGGGAAGGCTCATAACTGACACCTTTAGTCTTTAAACTTAAAAAAAAATTATTTGAAGCAGATTTTCTCAATATAATATGTTGGATTTTTTTGGCTGCTGCTTCCATTGTTGATTGTGGATCCAAGTAAAATAAAATATTTGACAATTTCAATCTCCATTGAGTCTGATATTGTCTAATCATCCAGTTGTAAGGATTTTTCTTTTCTTTACATTGAATTGTAATTTCTACTGAAGACTCATGTTTGGTCTCCATCAGTAAATACTTCAAGTCTTATCAACATTCAGCCAGCACTATTGTGTCATGTGCATATCACAGGTTGTTAATGAGCCTTCCTGCAATCCTGATGCTACACTCTTGTTCATATAGTCAGCACCTCAAATTATTTGTTCAGCATGCAGATTGAATAAGTCTGAAGGAAGGATAAACCCCTGCTGAATACCTATCTTGACTTTAAACCATGCAATCTCCCCTTGTTCTCTTCAGATGACTGCCTCTTGGGTGGTATGCACATTGTGTATAACCAGAGTGAAGGGTTCTGAAATGCCCATTATTCACCGTGCTATATATATCATTTGTTATGATCCACACAGTAGAACGCCTTCTTCATAGTCAATACAATACACATAAACATCTTTCTGTAATGTAGACATATTATCTCCTTTTAGCCAGCATTCACCTGAAATCAGCAATGATATCCCTCATTCCACAGCCCTTTCTGAATCTGGCTTGAATTTCTGGCAGCTCCCAGTTGATGTCCTGCTGCAGCCATTTACAAACAATCTTCAGCATTTGTAAAACAACACATGCTTCAAGTCAACCTTTTTTACGTAGAGTGGCATTGATTACATTCATCTTTCTGTATAACTATCACCACTATTTCCAAATTATTTTATTCCTATTGACAAAAACCCAGCAGCACATAAACAATCACAACCCCTTTTCTTCAGTTCTTTGGACTGATTTTTAAAGTACTTTATCAAGAAATTCTTCCAGTTTTAACTCTTTTACTGTAGCCCATAGTTATGTCCACACTTCAAAATGCCTACCATCAACGTGATAGGCTAAATTCCAGGTGTTCTTACCAGAGCGTTGAATACTGAGTGATTTCATTAAATTATCCTGTAACCAACCTGTATTTTATACTTATTTCAGTCAAAAACCATTTGACACGCATTCCAAGGTCCCTGCTTGTACATATTAGCCAGATCCCTTATGTCCTTTGCTATGTAAGCATTTCCTCTTGGATCATGAGTGTGTGTGTGTGTGTGTGTGTGTGCTTTCCTCAGACTGTGATAAGTCCTGATTGTAGTTATTTTCTTAGAGGCAGTGAAACATTCTGGGGGTCGATCTTGAGTAAGATCAGCTTTTTAATTCTAGATATTTGCCAACTGATTAGTCCCCTGAAGGGTTTACAGGCGAGGGGAAGCTACTCCTTCCTCCCTAGTAGCAATAACAGCAAAATAACAGCAAAATAATAATGAAAAACAGACTCACTGCCATTGAAGTCAGTTCTGACTCATTGCTACCCTTCTTAGTTTCTAAGAGTTTGACTCTTTACAGAGACTGAATCTTTACTGAAACAGGCAGATTCATCTTTCTCCCTTGTGCTTAGCAGCCGAATGGACAGCACACTGCCATGAGGACTCCTTTCTGCCCGGGACTGATAAACTTAATTAGCACATTTAGTCCATAGTATTTTTGAGCAATTCATGTGCAGGAACCATGCTTGTCTCTGAATTTTGGACGTTCATGTCTATTGTTGTTGATAGTAATGCCTTTTTGGCCTGCCAAAATGCAATCAACTCTTGAATTCATCTTTTGTAATTAGATTTAATTAATGGTTTACACTGAAAAGTTAATGTATCCCTTATAAGAGAACAAAAAATCCAATGGAAATTTGATTTAACAAAATGTTTCGCAAGTTGCTTTTCCTGATTCACCTGTAGTTACTGTTGTTATCTTACAGTGTACTTTTGGCGTTTTTTTAAAGAAACAATTATGTAACAAGAAAACTGGTGAAGAAAATAGAGGGGGGGATCATAAAATTCTATTAGAAACATAGACACTGAATTGCTAAAGAAAAGGCATAACTCAGGTAAAACTACCACATACTGGGAGTCAAGCAGTCACTTAAAGTTAACTGCAGAGATATACTACTTTCATATGTCTTTTTGCCTTTTAACTGTGTTTCCAGCATTATTCTTGCATATTAATGGAAAAGAGATGGGGGGGGGGATGGTGTGTATGGGGGCAGGGGTTGGGGGGAATGGATGGAATGGTTGTGGGTTATTTCTAGTCTCTTAAAGGGCCCAAACTAGAGAATTAAGAAAAGCATATAGAAAGTTGTCTATACTTCAAACCAAAAAATAAAAAATAAAAAACCCCAAACAAACTCACTACCATGGAGTCGTTTCTGAGTCACAGTTACCCGATAGGGCAGAGTGTAACTGCCCCCGTGGGTTTCCGAGGATGTAATTTTGGGGAGTAGAAAACCTCAACTTTCTACCATACTTTCCTCAGTAACCTAAAAAGGGTCAAGGGAAAGAGGGGTCAGTATATGCACTTACTTTTTTTTTTTTTTTTTAATGCACTTACTTTTGAAAACATGAGATAAAAATTTCTCTTAGGGCAGGACACATTCTCATTTTTTCTTTATGGAAGTTAGAACATTTAAAATTACTTAGGCTATAAACAATTTCTCTTTTAAGCCAAAAGGTGTATTTATAGCTGGGACTTAGAGAGTTCAGAATACTGATGTTTTGATTTTGCTGTTGTTTGCTGTCATAAAGTAGCGTATTTTACTCCTCAGTAGCTCACATTGAAATATTCTCTTCTTGTGGTCAATTTTTGAAAGTGTAGTGGGTAAATGGCACTACACATTTCTATTTCCCTAAACTAAGGAGTCCTCATGGTGCAGTGATTAAGTTCTTGGCTGTTCACCAAAAGGTCAATGGCTGGAGCCCACCAGCTGCTCTGCAGAAGCAACGTTATGGCCGTCTGCTTCCGTAGAGATGACAGCTGGACAACTATCAGGCCCTGAAGCATCGCTGTGAGTCAGAGTGGACTCCACAGCAGGTTAAAACAATTTTTTAAAATATATTATATCCTGGAGTTCCTAGGCAGACCTACCAACCTTTGAGCTAGTATTAGAGTAACTACCTATTGTCGGTACCTGAGAAGAAAGGCCTGGTGTTCTGCTTCTGAAAGGTCACAGCTTGGACCATCGTCTGTGTATGTGGGGTCATCAAGAGTCAGAATCATCTCACTGGTCACAAACAACCAAAAATAGTATGTGTTGCCAACTCATGGTTCCCTTAAAGGCAAAATGTCAATATATTTAAACACACCCCCCCACCCCCCC
>NW_022103906.1:49549095-49566356 GCF_000313985.2 Echinops telfairi | reverse complement strand
TGATGGTGCCTGGCTATCAAAAGATATAGCATCTGGGTCTTAAAGGCTTGAAGATAAACAAGTGGCCATCTAGCTGAGAAGCAACAAAGTCCACATGGAAGAAGCACACCACCAGCCTGTGGGATTATGAGGTATTGATGAGACCAGGTATCGGGCATCTAAGACTGAGAACAAAATCATACCCAGTGTGAATTGGGGTGGCGTGGGGGCATGGAGTAGAGACCCAAAGTCCACCTGTAGACAATTGGACAGAAGGGTCACAAAGAAGAGATGAACCAGTCAGGGTGCAGTATAGCACTGATGAAGCACACAACTTTCCTATTGTTTTTGGTGCTTCCTTCCCCCCACTATCATTACCTCAATTCTACCTTACAAATTGTATTAGACCAGAGCATGCATGCTGCTACAGATAAGAGCCCACGACACAGGGAATCCAGGATAGATAGACCCCTCAGGGTGAACAATGAGAGTAGAGATACCAGGAGGTTATGGGGAAGGTGGGGAGAGAAAGGGGGAATCCATCAGAAGGATCAACATATAGCCCCCTCCCAGGGGGCTGAACAACAGAAAAGTGGGTGAAGGGCAACAGAGGACAATTTAAAATATGAAAATAGTACTCTAACTTATCAAGGGTTCATGAGGGAGGGCGGGTGGGGGAAGGAGGGGAAAAATGAGGACGAGTTACCAAGGGCTCAAGTAGAAAGAAGATGCTTTGAAAATGATGATGGCAATATGTGTACAGATATGCTTGACACCATGGATGATTGTGTGGATTGTGATAAGAGATGTAAGAGCCTCCAATAAAAATATTTAATTAAAAAAATTGCTCTACATGTTTCTGCTCAGCTGACAGTATAGTTGTCTTTCTGAGTGTTTTCTTTCTGTCCAAGGAATACATATTATAAATTTTAACTTTGAAAAAATTTGAAAAGCAAGAAAGATAAAAAAGGATTAAGGAAATTCTTAGATGCTGACTCTTCACTTTTATTATTGATTTTTTATTTTGTTGGGGTTGAAACATGCTTAAATTTCTTTACTCTTTCGCTTGGTCACTATTTATAGAAAGAAGGTTATTCTTTGTGATCTTTAACTCTTTTGTTGTTTGAACCATCTATACCAATATAGATTGCCATTTTTTCAGAATTTTTCTGAACTATAAGTGATGTTAAAGACATTGTATTATTCAATGTCTGATACACTGGTTCAACCATACTTTTTTTTAATTTAAAAAAGTTCCTTGAGCTTTACTGGGTCTAGTCTATGTTATTTTATTTAGTACACATTCCCGACTTTACATTTCTTTGTTCAGGATAAGAATAAGTCCATTATTCATTTTATAGCAATAGTAGAAGACCTCAAAATTTTTGTAGGATAAAAAGCACAAGTATTTATTCAATTGCTTTTATTTTCAACAGTGTACTTGGGTCATTTGGAATCAGTCTTAAGTACTATCGCTTTTTAATAAATCAAAAATGTATGTGAAAGGTGCAACGGGTGATATCAGGACCCCTGGTGATGCAGTGGGTCAGGCAATGGACTGCTAACAAAAGTTCAGCAGTTGGAACTCGCCAGCCACGCTGCATGAGAAAGGTGTCATAGTAGTTCTGCAGAAGGTTAAACCCTTGGCAAACCTGGGGGACAGTCTTGTTTGTCCCATAGGATTGCCAAGAATCTCAATCAACTATACCATGAGGGATGGCAGCTATAATGTGTTCTGATTTTCTTTTCAGCTTTAAAAAGAGCAATTAACAATTGTCAAAGAAGAAATTTCATTTTAAAGAGTTAGAAAATGAAATTCCATTCAAGTGGATCATTAGTCAAACTTTTAAAAATGCCATGCAGAGAAGGGCTCTAAAGGAATGTTCTTACTGGGCAAAGAGAACTTTTGCAGGGAAGAGGGGTAGGGGATCAGCCAAAACTCATCTAGTCTCTGGAAGAGTTGGTTAAAGATGGCTTTTGAGACAGAGAAAGAAATTAATTTTGCAGTCATGGTTTAGCAATGTGAATTTTATCAAGAGGTGTGGAGAGGAGCAACTGAGAAGAGAGGAGAGACGAGAGTCGGGCAGAAAGTTTTTATATGACAGCATCTTTTATTAGATATTATTCACACAGAGTGCAATAGTTATTTTGTTTAAATTTACATATTCACTTACCAAACAAAAGGAGTCATTCTTTTTAGTTGTCACGATTTCATTATGTTAAAATTTAAGAATACACAGCAACAAAATTCCATTAAGCTCCCATAAAGTGACAGAATTGAAGTAACACACCCACTATTTGTCTTTATTATCACTGTGTTATTATTTATGTCGAATGTACAAGAACATGGAGTACCAGAGTGTTTGGAGACGTGGATTGTGTCTGAAGTGAACTCGGTGTATCTTGAAACTTTATAAACTTATTCTGGAAATCCGTGTAACTGAATCTATTCAATAATAATTGCTTAGGATTCAGATTGTTTGGAATTTAGATCAACAAAATATGTTTTTTTCAGGGAGGAGCATTTTATGTCTGATATTATGTAGAGTTGCTAGCAGAAGGCATTAATAAAAAGCAGACCACTTTTTGACCAGTTTCATTATAATTTTTAAAAATTCATATAATATTGTCTATATTGGAGGTGGATTATTCTTCCCACCCCATTTTCACCACATCACTGACAGTCATACTTTAGTGATTCCTCTTGAGCTATAAAAACAGAAACGTCTCCTGTTAGAAGCATTTTATTTATTAAAATGTTTGTGCTTCTATCCAAATTGTTATCCCTTCTGAGGAACTTCTATAACCTTAATATAAAATGACTCTTTTATATTTTCTTCTCTTTTTTATTAAAAAATATTTGTAATTTTCCCACTTCAATTCTCCATAGTTCAAATTCTCCTAGTAAATTTCCTTCATACTCTAGCTCATAAAGCTTCCTTTTGGTTTATAATGGACTACTGATCACAATTTTATTCCCATATTTTGTCACATCTCATATTTATAATGTCTTGCTCTGAAATTTAGTTCTTAAAATAGAATTTGCAGATAGAATTTTAAGAATGCTATTCTCAAAATAGAATGTCCACATAACATTCCTTTCTCCCTCTTTTATTTTCTCTGTTCTTGAATTTTTTGTAGAATAAGCTCTTTCTCTGATATGTAAATGATGAAGCCATCTATATTTTTGAGAAACTTTTCCCATACCACAGACCTGTTTATTCTGGAGTATCCTCAGGTTTGAGATTTTCCTCAAAGCAGTCTGCACGCATTCATCATGGATTTTAAAATGTTTATCTGTGTCACGTTGACATTCCCCCCACCTCCCAAATTTACATGATTCGTTTAGCAATTCAGAGAGCCAACACAAGAAAGGCTGTTATTACAGGTGTAATTATTCCACTAAGAATTTTCCTCTCTCCTCTGTGTTTGACACTGTTTTTTCCATCAGCAGATAGTTGTCTTTTGTAGCTTTATGCCAGAAACTGTAAAGGTGTTGAGATTTCATTCTTGTTGAATGCTATTAAGTTAGCCTGGCACAGAGATGTATATCTATAGCCACAGCTGTCTCGCTACAGCTACCTCTATGTCTAGGTGCCCTGGTGGTGTCATGCTTACACACAGGGCTGCTAATCACCTGGCCGGCAGTTTGCAACCACCAGCTGTGCTGCAGGAGAAAGGGCTTTCTATTGCCATGAAGAGTCACAGTCTCAAAACCCCACAGGGGTTAGTTCTACCCTGTTCTACAAGGTCACTATGAGTCGGGATCCACTTGATGGCAGGTGGAGAAGATACCCTGTATCTATGTAGTGTAGGCACATGCATGCATATGTGTCCATTGACCTCCATGCACATCGGAAATATCCTGAGAAATAGACCACTGATACGCACTACAAAAGCAGCAGCCTTGTACCAAATTCTCAGCCTCTTTTCATGGGGTGAAATGATGAACACCGAGTATACCAAAGGAAGCCCAAATTAGGAGGCTGAGTGTTTAATGGATCTGCTGGAACATGTGCTTAACTCCCCTGCTCGTAGGATTACTGGTTACAATGAATGTAACCGGATGGACTCTGGGGAGATGAGAAAGGCATCCCTGAAACAGAAACATATGTCTTCAGGAAGGGAAAGGTGAGAAGTCAATCTTTCCTGCTCTGAGGCATCTCAGGAAGGTTCACCTTTAAATTTCTCCAGTAGGAAATCCTAGCTTCCAAAGCAGTTTGCCATTTAAACTGCATTTCTCTGGAGATATTCTGACCAGGTAGGAGCTCAACAAATTCATGCATATTTGACAGGACAGTCCCGATTTTTGGCATTTTAAAAAAGTCCCGATTTTTGGAAAGAATGTACAACAAGCTAGGGAACGGTCTATTTGGTCCATATAGACCAAATTTAGTCAAGACACCCCCCTCCCCCTCCCAGCTGGTCAATGGTGTCCCACTTTAAATCTGGCCACCTTACTAGGATCAGAACTCTTGTTACCTTACCTTGCTTTCTCTAAACTTGCAAGCACTGATAACTGCTACATTAGATTGGTTTTGCTCTTGAAGGAGCTCAGCCACTTCCCTGGTTTTTGGCTTTGTACACCTTTGTAAAATCTTAAGTCTTAACAGAATTGCTTTTGAATTTTCCTTAAAACTTTCTAGAAAAATGTTTATATCATGAGCTCCCTTTTCTTCTAGCTTTTGTCCCTAAAACAAATTAAATAAGAATCTCATATAGTCACTTCTCAGACATATATCCCTCTTCTTTTTCTTCTTCTTTTTTTATGTAGTAAAACGGGGTTGTATATGTTAATGTCAATCGACATGTCTCTCCTAGTACTCATTTGTATTTGTACCACCTTTCTAACAAAGTGCATGCATGAGGGGCACCCTCCTCAGACTCCAACTTCAATGCATTATCTGTTTACCAATACATTGAGATTTGGAATAATAAGGGAGGAATTTAAAGGTGTAAGTTCACCTCAACATTTTAACAACAATTCTTTTAAATGTAAAAGTTGTTTTACATTTTGTTTTAAAAACTCTATACCTTTTTTTAATCCCATTTTTTATATTCAAACAAGCTCTTGATTAGTTCTTAGGGAGATAAGCCTGTGAAGATAAAACAAAGTTTATGAAGGAACCCCAGTGGAGCTGAGGGTTGTGTTGGACTGCTCACTGCACAGTTGGTGGATCCAACCCACCAGCCCCTTTATAGGAAAATGATGAGGCTATCTGTACCTGTAAAGATTTACAGTCTTGGAAACCGTATATAGGGTCTCTATGACAGCAGGACTAGAGAAACAAATCCAGAGATATCGTATGTGTATAAGAAAGAGCTTTAAATACAGGAGCAATTGAATATTGAGAAAACATCCTAGCCCTGTCCAGATCAAGTGCATAAGTCTGATATTAGCCCATATGTCTGACGCCAACCTACAAATCTCTCTTCAGACTCACGAAACACATGTAATGATGTCAAATGCATGAAGATCACATGCCAGTGGGTGGAAAGTCTTGTGGATCCACGGGTGGTAGAGGCATCTCAGAGCTGGCAGGGGTCTCCATGTGGCACCTTCAGCTCCAGGGCTCTAGTGTAGCTCCATGTGTCTTGTCAGCAAGCATGTCTCATGGGGAGTGTCTGTGTCCCACCTCCAAATGAGGTCATCAAGCTGTGACCTGATCACTCTTAAGTCTCAGATTGACAACAGATTATGTAACTACCACAAGGACTAACTTAAATAGCTGTTGATTAATTAGCACATATTGATGATATAAGTTCTACGATAATGCAAAGATAAATATTTATAATGTGTTTCTTATCTACTTATAAGACAGAAGGAGAAGCTAAACAGAAAATACATAATTCTACACGCATGGCAATTAAGTTGATTCGGACTCATAGGACAGAATATAACAGTTCTGTAGGGGTTTCCAAGGTTGTAAATCTTGTCAGAGCAGACACTGTGGTCTTTCTTTCTTGGAGTGACTGGTGGATTTGAACTGCCCACCTTCCAGTTATCAGCCTAATGACCTAACCCAATGAGCTATCATTATTCCTTGTGCAATTCTATAGAGATTGTTAATTCCCTTTCTAGGGGAAAAATGAAAATATTAAAGAGCAAGCTAAATTATAATGCAAAAACTTGAGCAAATGAAGAAAAAATTCAAACTGTTTTGCATGGACTAAATAAGTGGTCCACACTCATCTGTCAGTTTGTGGTAATGTGGTGGCTTGCTTACGGCCATGATGCTGGAAGCGTTGCCTTGGCATTTCTACTCCCAGCAGGGTCAACCCTGATGGAAAGTTTCAGCAGAGTTCTAGACCAAAATAGACTGTGAAGAAAAGCTTACCGTCTGAAAATTAGCCAGTGAAAATCCTGTGTATCATCAAAGGACACTGTCCAACTGGCTAGCATTGCACACATCATAGGGAGAGGGCATTCATAAGAAGGGCCATCCTACTTGGTGAACAGGAGTGGAGACTATGGGTGAGTGGATGGACAGCACTCAAGTGCTGGATTAGGTGAGAAGGATGGACACATAGCCCAAGTGATAGATTCTAGCAGGTTGCAATCATGAGGAAGACATAAGACTAGGCATCATTTCCTTCTGCGGTACCCTGAGGGCTGCTGTCACCAGGAGTCACAGCTGACTGGAAGCAGTTATCTCTCTAAATAAGTGGAAGTTGAGGATAGTAGTTACTTTTAAAGCATAACATTTATTCTTTAATTTATTTAACAGCCCCATGTGTTTATTACACACCAATAGATTCACAGTAGACATCCAAAATAACATTTATGTACAAACTACAAGAAGTAGTTATCATAGGAGACTATAACGATAACATCAGCATGTAATATGATTTCAAAATACGAGCATCCAATATACCATTAACATATAATCTGAATAGAAATTGTAACTTACAAATATTCAAATTTCCTTAGCAGTGGCAATTAGAGATGTTATTGCTGTATTATTGCTAAAGTAATGTTCTCATTTGGAAGACTCAGTTTCATGCAAAACCTCAATAATCATACTATTTTATTTCTTTAAGATGTATTTTCACTCCAAGTTGCATGTTTAAAAGTTATTTTTTCTATATAATTGCAATACTCTCAGAACAAAGCTGTATAGCATTTTATGAACTAATTGGCAATTAAATCCTAACATATTTACCATGGTGGTAACAAAGTGCAAAGATATAACAAAAAGACATTATACATGCATTTGGGAATTCTGTGTAGGCTCATTGGAAAGTAATTTGGCTCAATTCTTTTTTCCCCTCACAAGCATACAGCTGTATATTTTAGCATTTAATAATCATGCTCTATAAGTTAAATACATTTTTACAGAAAAGAAACACTTTAAATGAAAGCAATGACTATTTGTATCAGCTTGTTAATGAGAACTTTTCATGAGATTCGGTACATTGAGTGGGTTGTCCCTACCTTGAAGGAACCCTGTACCATCACCCTTTTTCTGAATCAGACCGAGACCAAAAGGAAAACTCATAAAGTCACAGAGCAACTTCCTCAATGTCCCTTTATGTATTTCTGCTGAAAGAGGAAGAAAAATGGAACTGTGCTTTATTTTTCCCCAGGTTTTTCCCCAGGGGTTTGTATATGAGGACACACAATGCTTTGAAATATCCACATTACAATAAGGTCATAAAAACAGAAGCTTAACTAGCTAGTTAAATGAAACAATCTAGAAAGTCTGTGTTTTTCCAGATTCCTTCTACCACCTGGCCCCATATCTACACAATTAAATTCAATCTAGCTTTACTTCTCCATAAATCTTTATTCCCTGCGCTCCATCTTATTCCTAGCTCAACTTTCATTGGTAGGTGTGTTTTTTAATGATTTTCTCTGCAGTAATGCAGTCCCTTCCTATCTAGTCTCCCTGACTCTAATCTTTATCCTCAAACCAACAGCTAAACGTACAGATAGTATTTTCTACTTAAAATGAAACCTGAACATGATACCTCTTTTCTTATAAACCTGAGCTATCACGTCCAACTCTCTAAACATGGAACAAAAATCCCTGCATGACATGTTGACATGTATCTTAAGAGTCTATCAATTACTGCTCCACTTTTAGGATTAATGAAAGCCTAAAGCTCGGTAGTTGTCTGGCTGCTTTGTGCTCATTCTCGAGATCCATTGCTTACAGAACAACTCCTCCCAGGTTTAGACTCGAACTCTTGCCAGGTGTTTGAGTGGGTTTCAACTCCCAGGGATCCTATCTGCCATGCCTGGAAAGAGTGCCTGGTCCGTCACACTTGTCACTTTGGAGCCCAGTGTTGCAGCCACTGCACTGAGCTCTCCTATTAGTTGAGGGCATGGCTCTTGTCTTGAGGACCCTCTTCTTCCTCAAGCATGATGCCCTTCTCCAGGGACTGGTCTCTTCTGATAATGTGTCCAAAGTATGTAAATCATGCCTTTCCAGCTTCTAAGGAGCATTCTGTTTGCACTTCCTCCTCGATAGTTTTGTTGTTTTCTTCTGGCAGGCCAGGGCACACTTGATATTCCTCACCAACACCCTAACTCGGATGCTCCAGTCTCCTTTGGTATTCCTTCTTCATTCCCGATTCCCACACGCTAGGAAGTGATTGGAAATACCATGGCATGGGGCAGGCACACCTTAGTTCTTAAAATGAGATCATTGCTCTTCAACGCTTTAAACTTTAAAGACGTCTTGTATCGGGATTGAATTTGCACCTTGATTTCTTGACTACTGTCTCCATGAACGCTGATCGTGGATTCATGCAAGGCAAAAATCCTTGACAAGTTTCATCATTCCTCCATTGTCATGATGTTGTCTGTTAGTCAAGTTGTGAGGATTTTGTTGTTGTTCTTTACATTGAGTTGTAATCCACACTGAAGAATGCATTTGATGGTACTCCTCACTACGGGCTTCAAGATCTTCTCACTTTCAGCAAGCAAGGTGGTGGTATCCGAATATCACAAGTTGTTAATGAGCCTTCCTTCTATTCTGATGGCATATTCTTCTTCACACAATACTGCTTCTCTGATTATTTGCTTAGCATCTAGTTTGAATATGGATGTGAAAGGTACAACTCAACTCTGACACACACCTTTTCTGATTTTAAACCATGCAGTATCTTTTTGTTCTTTGAGAACATCTGCCTTTGGATCAATGTACAAATCCCACATAAGCACAATGCAATGTTCTGGAATTCCTATTCCTCATAATGTTAGCCATAGTTTGTTATGATCCACACAGTCAAATGCCTGTGTGTCGTCAATAAAATATAAGTAAACATCTTTCTGGGATTATCTGCTTTCAGCCTAGCTGCAGTTAATGTTAGATATGGTGTTAGATATGGCATATACAGTAAAAATGGAGACTCCAAATGAGATAGTCTGTCTCCACAGGGTATTGATATTTTCTCAGGCTGGCTGGTACACAAGGGATACTGGCTGTCCACCCAATTTTAATCCGATCAGATTCACAATCAATGAGATGACTGAAATAATAGATTTCAGGTATTGTTTCATATATTTTCACAACACTTTTCTTCAATGTCTGCCTTTCTGGGTAAAACCACCCCTAATTGGAGAATCTGAAACATGTTTTTGCCCTTCCACTTCTCTGAGTTTCGTGAAATTTATGGTTAGCTTCTTAGAGTAAGTAAGTTTATTCTGAAATCAGCATAAACTTCTGAAAGCAAAGTAGTTCAAATGACAGATAGACCTTTCTGGATTATCTATTCTTCTGAATGATGCATTCAAAATATTCTTTATATTTTGTTCTGACTTTTTCATTTCTTGTTAATGATAATTCCTTAGCTGTTAATGCTTAAAAAGGAAGTACAGCCTTCTTGTCATTAAAAGCATTGTTTTCCTCTATCTGCTACTTGACTACATGTCCTTATTCACATTGCTGTACAATTTTTTAAATCAAGGTCATTAAGTTCAGACTTGACTCAGTAGCACAGTCTCATGCTTTAAATTTCTTCTTTCTGCATTCACCCATGTTCCTGAAAATGGAAGGAAGCAGTATTAGTTTCATTTTCCCCCCACTGGTATGAATTATGCCACCCACTCAGGACTCAAAAAGAATGAAATTTTGTTGTATTTTGTTGCTAATAGGATAACAATGTGTTTTTTCTCCACTACATAAATCCTAACATTTTCAATGAAAATGGTTATATCTTAATATTTCTTTCTACCTATTAGCTATTCAATAAGTAGTTGGCGAATGAAAGAATAAAGGCAACAATAAAAGCGGAGCCAGTGACACATACTGAGAGCACCACTGAAATGGCCGCTTCATTCTCTTTGAATTATTACTCAGGAAGAGTATACCTATATTATGAAATCAAAGAGAAAGCAGACAAAGTTGGAAAACATCTGGAAAATAAAATATTTCCCTTGGACTGTGTTGGATCATGTGGACAATACCATTCTTAGGAAAGCTTTGACCCTTTTAGCTTAGTAAACATATTTGGATTTGTTTTACATCATGTTAGGTATGCATGCGTTTATTGCTTCATGCTCAGTGCACGAGAGAACCGGTTACAGAAGGAAGGACTCTCTTCTTAACATTGTGAGTAAATTAAACCCTTAGGCCCATTGACCGAGTTGTAGACACTTTGTGGAAAACACTCTGTGGGTGTGGAGTTCTAGAGTAAAGATTGCCCGACATCTTCTGAACCGATGAAAATAATACACGTGGAAGTACATGAAATAAAACACTTGAGATCTTAATTTGAGGAGAATTTCCATTGCTAATGCCCTCCATATAGGTTGCTATGCACACTCCAGTGAAATGAAATAAAAGAAAATTGTTTCAAACCTACTCACAATTCAATTCATTTGTTATTTTAAAGTCTTCTCATCAGAAGTTGGATGCGTTGACAGGCTTGGGGGTAAAATTACTGTGTTCTATCATTTCTTGAAGAACAGAAGAAAATTCATGACAGCATTTAGTTAAATGACATAGTACCCCACTTCAGCTTAGGCTTGATCATGTCAGTTATTAAAGATTGATTTATGATAAGTATGCCTCCCCACAAACCTGAATTATCTTTTATTGTGTTTCAGCGACTTTTCCAATGTGATATGCAAGTTAAAACTTATTAAGTAAAAAAAGATATGCAAAGAGGGAAAGCCATGCATACAGTAACACAATGTATTGGAAAATGTTTGCTAGGGTTACTTCTAACTTCTGTGTATTACATGGAGCAAACACCATGCATTTGGGAATTATTAGTTACCTGAGGCTCAAATGAGAGAAAAACTAGATAGTTTTGTCCATCTTTGCTATTATACTATGTAAAATTATGATCCTCAGTAAAATCATTTGCCAAGTATGTGTTATCTATAATTTAAAAATTTTTCTATCAACTGTACAACTTATATTCTATGAAATTTTACAGAAACAAGGGAAACATTTAAGCTTGATCTTTTTGTTTTTTATTCACACAAGCAAGCAAAACAAATAGATGAATGAAAATATCTTTCTGAAACCTCTAATCCATATTCATTGAATCTGATTTAGTAATAAACATCAAGTCTACATGTATCATCTTTCTAGATATCTTCTTTCTTTTAAAATAATAGTATTCGAGGTTCTAGAGTCTTAATTAATATTCTCAATTTTATTTCTCTACTTGCCCTCTCTGGGTTCTAATGTCCATTGCGATGGCTACACAGAAACTCAGACAAAATTTATGACTAAAGAATTACGGATGTTCACCATTTGTAATATCAGTGAGAAATTGCCAGGGTAGTTGTCTACCAATACATGTTACAAAGTTTTATGTCTGTTAATAAATGTCGAAAGGGGCCTCCCACTCTGCTGTAGACCTCATTGTAGAGCCACTCAACTTCCGTGGCTCAACAAGCCCAGCTCCCTGAATTCAGTGCCCAGAGGCACCCGACTCCATTAAGCCTCAGCCCTAGGACAATCAGCAGCATCTCCATGAGTCAGCAAGCTCTACTTCCCCATTTAAATTTCTAGAGGCACCCGAATTCATAAGCCAGCCTCCTGCAAAGAAGCACTCATTTGAACTCGCTGCATGGGTTGGGAGCCCATAGGTGTTCTCTATTCTGACTCCTGCTTCTTTGGCTGCTCATCTGATCGTGTAGGTGTTGTCTGGATCCAAGAGGTTCACTGGGGTTTTGGGGTTCAGATGGTGTGCTCCACTCCTGAGATTCCTGCTCCTGCTTCTCAGAGGGCTTACTTTGTATACAGCAGGATGTCACTCCAGGAAATCCTCTTCATAATTACCAGCAAATTTTATCAGTATCTTTTTGGCCCTTCTTACCAGACCCATGCAGGGAAGTTCATGTATTGGGAGTTAGGGTTTTTTGCTGGAAGAGCTACATTAATTCTCTGACCCTATAATAGTCACTTCTTGTGTGATCCCATTGAAAATAGAATAATAACATAGATTACCTAAAGCAGTAATTTATTGAAGAGATACTGTTATTTAATAATGCATAAACTATGTTTTCCAGCAAGTTATTTTTTCAATTAATGGAGTATATAATTTGTAAATACTAAATTTTCAACATTTACCAGCCGATATAAGATACAAACAATCTGGAAGCATATAAATTGCCAACTAAATTTATTTTAGAATATTTTCTTGATTCTATAAGAAACTATTTTATACTGTGGTACTAAAAGTCAGTTTTCTGAATGACAAAATTATTGTGGTAAAAATCACCCGAAGAACTGCTCAAGACCTTTTAGGGCAAAAGATGAAGTTTCTTTTGTGTTTACTCTTACAGCAATAACAACAACCCACCATCACCAACACAGCCAAACAGACTCACGGCCATCAAGTCAGTTCTGAGTCACGGCAATCCCACAGGACAGTAGAACTGCGCGTGGACATTCCCAGAACTCTAACTCTTTAAGGGAATAGAAAATCATGTCTTCCTTCCTTTGCAATGGGAGTTCTTAAAATTAGGGGGGAATCTTCCTGTGCATCCACTGGTGACCAAAATCTCCTGTTCCATTTTTAGAGTGGCCCGGAAACCTATTTAGTGTTTTAATCTCTCAAATCAAGAAAATGCAATGTAGGGGGCATGGCACTGTTTTCCCCATCTGCAAACCAGGTGTCTGTCAGTTTATCATACTGTGGAAGCTTGGGTTTTGCTGTGATGTTGGAATCTGTGCCAACAACTTTTCAAGTGTCAGCAGAAACAGCCAAAGTGAAGAGGTTTCAGAGGAGCCTCCAGACTCAGAACAGACCGCGAGGAAGGATTAAGCTGCTCACTTTGGGGAAATGAGCCCTGAAAACCTGTGCAGAACATGGAAACACTGGCAGATCCTAAAGCCCCAATGAATGGAAGCAGACTACTTTCAGACAGGCTGGAGAACGGGCGCCTCTGTTCTGAAGGCACTCCAAAGAGGAGCTGCTTTCTGAAAGTAAGAGTAGACCATGGCGAGCTGCGAGTGCAGCCTTCTTGATCTTCACTTACTGAGGGGATACAACTCAAGGTGAGAAGAAGCAGGTACAAAAATCTAATAATCAGAATTTAGAATGTACGAAGTATGAATCTAGAAAAATTGGAAGTGGCCAAAAATTTAATGGAACCCATAAATATCCATATGCTTGGTGTTGGTGAGCTGAAATGAACTGCTTTGGGGTATTTTGAATAAAAAAGTCTTATGGTTTAGTATGCCCGGAATGACACAACGAAGAGGAATGGCATGGCATTCATGGTTGAAAGGACATTTCAAGGTCAACTGTGAAGTATAATGCTTCCTGCGATCAGATTCTATCTACTGGCATCAAGAAAATACAATCAATGCAACTATTATTAACATTTATGTATCAACCACGAGAGCTAGTGAGGTAGAAGAATTTTACCAGCATCTTCAGTCTGACATCGATCAAATAAGCAATCAAGATGCTTGGCTAACTATTGGTGATTGGAATGCAAAAGTTTGAAAGAAAGAGGAGGAGAAGGAGTTGGAAGCCATGGTCTTGATGGTAGAAATGAAGCTGGAGAGTGCATGATAGGATTTTCCAAGACCAATTACTTGTTCATAGTAAATAACTATTTTTCAACAACGTAAGAGGTGACTATCCAGAAGAACTTCTCTAGGTGGAATACACAGCACGGAAATTGACTGCCTCTGTGAGAAGAGACAATAGAGAAGCTCACTATCAGCACTAACACCAGGCCAGGGGCTGACTGTGGAACAGAAAATCACCGCTAATGTGTAACTTCCGGTTAAAGCTGAATAAAATGAAAACAAGTCCTCAAGAGCCAAAATACGACCTAGAGTCCATCCCACCGGAATGTTGACAACATCTCAACAACAGATTTGATGCATTAAACACCAACGACAGAAGACCTGATTAACTGTGGAAGGATATCGAGACAATCATTCATGAAGAAAGCAACAGGTCATTTAGAAAGCACGGAAGAAATAGAATAACAAAGCAGGTGTCAGAGGAAACTCTGAAATTTGTTCTTAATCATAGAGTAGCTAAGGCAAATGGAAGGAATGAAGTCAAAGAGATGAACAGAAAATATCAAAGGCAGCTCACAAAGAGAAAGTAACATTTTATGATGAAATGTGCATAGCCCTCGATTTAGAAATCAGAAAGGAAGAACACAGCATATTTTAAACGGAAAGAACTCAAGAAAAATTCAAGCATTTAGTTACTATATTGAGAGATTCTATGGGCGAAATATTGAATGATGCGAAAACATTTACAGAAGATTGAAAGAATATGCCGAGTCACTGCAACAAAAAGAACTGGTTGATGTTGCAGCATACAAGAGGTAGCATATGAGCACCCATCAAACATGCTCTAGGAAGAACTTCAAGCCGCACTGAAAGCATTAGCCGAAAACAAGCCCCAGGAATTGATGGATTACCAACTAAAATGTTTCACCAAGCTGGTGAAACACTGGAAGCAATTTATTCATCTATCCCAGGAGATTTGGAGACAACTACTTGGACAACTGATGGAAGAGATCCATATTTGTACCCATTCTTAAGAAAGGTGACTCAACGGAATGCCCAAATTATAGAGCAACATCATTGTTATCACCTACAAGTAAAATTTTGATGAAGAACATCCAACAAAGATTACTGTCATGCATTGCCAGGGAACAAGGGTATCATTGAAAGCCAGTAATATTGGTACTGACTATGTCAAGGCGTTCGACTGTGTGGATCATAACAAACTATGGGTAGCCTTGAGAAGAATGGTGATTCCAGACACTTCTCAGTGCTCCTGTGAAACTTTTATACAGATCGAGAGTTGTTGTGCAAAAAGAACAAGAAAATACTGCATGGTTTAAAATAAGAAAAGGCGTGTGTCAGGGTTGTATCCTCTCACCATCCTCATTCAATCTGTATGCTGAGCAAATAATCAGAGAAGCTGGCTTATATGAAGAAGAATATGGCATCAGGAATGGAGAAAGGCTTATTAATAACCTGCAATATGCAGATGACACAACCTGTTTGCTGACAGTGAATAGGATTTGATGTATTTACGGGTAAAGATCAAGGATTGTAGCCTTCAGTATGGATTACACCTCAATGTACAGAAAACCAAAATTCTCACAACTGGACCAATGGGCAAGAATGTAATCTTTCTTGAATCCACAATCAATGCTCATCGAAGCAGTAGTGAAAAGAGTATAGGATGCATTGCATTAGGTAAACCTGCTGTACCAGAGCTCTTTAGAATGTTGAAAAGCAGGATGTTCCTCTGAGGGTGAAGGTGTGACTGACCCAAGCCATGGCGTTTTCAACTGCCTCGTACGCATGTGAAAGTTGGACACTGAGTAAGGAAGGCTGAAGAAGAATCGATGCATTTGAGTTGCGGTGCTGGTAGAGGATACTGAAAGTACCGTGGGCTGCCAAAAGAAAAAACAGATCTGTCTTGGAAGAAGTATAACTAGAGTGCTCCTTAGCCACAAGGATGGTGAGACTTCATTTTACGTACTTTGGACATCTTGTCAGGAGAGACCGGTGCGTGGAGAAGGACATCAAACTTGATAAAGTAAAGAGGCAGCGAAGAAGAGGAAGGCCCTCAGTTAGATGGACTGTCACAGTGGCTGAAACCATGAGCCAAGGTAGGAAGAAGCCTGAGGATGGCACAAGGGTGTCCTTCTGTTATGCATAGGGTCACTATCAGTCATGACCCTCAACGTCACCTAATCTGTGCAATAGCAGCTATTTGGATCTTCCTTGAGAAAGAAAGCATCGTGACGATACCTTATCAATCAGGTTAGGAGAAATGGTTCAATGGGGTCCTGAGGAGTTCATAGAGCATCCCATGGATTTTGAGGAAAACAGTTTGAAAACCACTTAAACTGAACAGACACTCCTGTAGAATCAGAACGATATAGTGATTTAATACTAGAGGTGCCACTTTCTTATAGTGGTAGTGTGGGCGTGGCCATTTCTCTCATATGGAATTTATTGTGGAAAGTTGTTGGGGTAGTGACATAATTTCATGTCAACTTGATCAGTAGGCGTGTAGGGGTGGAATCTAGTGTGCCAATCAGGTCACAGCCTGATGATACCGCTCAAAAGGAGAGTCCTGGGAACCTCCCCCCTCTGCTTTCCATCTGCTGGTTGACAAGCCACAAGCCACATTGAGACCTGGGCGAGCCCTGTGATACAGTCACTGCTATTAGCTCCACAAGACTCTGCACCCACCAGCCCGTGGATTTCCTGCATTCTGCATGGTTGCACGGGGCTATGTGAGACCGAAGAGAGACTTATGGACTAGTATCAGACTTAAGGACTTGATCTGGACTGGCCTGGCATATTTGCTTGATATAGGATTGATCTTTGATATAAAGCTCTCTCTTACACACATGCATGTGTCAACGGATTTGTTTCTCTAGTCAACCCTGCCTAACACAGTTGTCTCCACAAATGCCTGCCTATAGTATCGATTGTTGGCACATATAACTATTTGTAGTATTAGCAGGTGGTCTCTGTTTTTCTTTCCTTTTGTCTGAGCCAGCTTAGTGACATGCTGTTGACTGTGGTAGAAAAGATATGGTGCTGGGTCTATGATTAAAAAAAAAAAAAAGCCCAAATTCACAGCAATGCTGACCCATAGTGATCCCCTGTGGGTTTGTGGGTTTCTGCTGGTGGGTTCAGACTGCCCACACTCATAACCACTATAGCACCAGGCTGTCATAAGTGTTCAGGCCGATCCTACCTTTGCTCTCAGAGTTCTGAGAATTCCCACTATTGGAGACAGTTGCACTTGCTCCCAGTGGACCCCTCTACCCCTTTAGAGGCACCGTTCGTCTCAGTGACCCCCCCCCC
>NW_022103906.1:49533986-49548995 GCF_000313985.2 Echinops telfairi | reverse complement strand
ACACACACAGTATGCAGGTGGATGAGTGAGCCTGCATCTGGAACAGAAAGAGGAGCGGCTCTTGACTAATCCCAGGCAGCACATTGAATTGAGAGACCTCGTAAAATATTATTATTTTTAAATCATTCTGTTTAGGGGTGACAATATGGAAAAATACTCATCAGTGAACTTGAAACGATGGAGTTGCTAGTGTTATTGTAAAAATTTGAGATGTTGTACATAAAATTACTGGTCAATGTGCTTCTCGATTCTATTTATTTATTTTGGTCTTTTAAGAAAATTGTAAATTCGGTGAAGCTTTACATCGACAGTTTAATCTACCTATCGACCTCCACCCAAGAGTTTGCTCTTCTTCTGCTCCTTGAGTTTTCTCCCTCCTGCCGACCACGAGCCTCCGGATTCCTGTCTAATCTATTGCTTTACTTCCCCTCCTTTCCATCCTTTACTCTCTGCACATCTGCTTCTTTTAGTATAAAGGTCTTTCTTGTTGATTTGTTTCCCCCCTTCGATCACAGTGGTCCCCTACAAGAGTTGTCCTTTTGTGCTCCGCGGGCTGCCCTCAGCCTCATCTTCTTCAGGCCCACCCGTGCCACGAGGTGTTTCGTGGTTTCCTCATTGCTTTTTAATGATGCAGCGTTTTGTGCCCATTTCTCTTTCCATTCTTCTAGGATTCGGCATTTATGCCCTTTCTCTTTTCCTTCCTTCCAATTAGTCTTCTACCTTGTCCTTTACACTCCAATACCTACCAAACTGACAGAAAATAAAAAATCATTCCCAGACATTACCGATCCAATAGTGCTTCCTGGATTGGGAAGCGCCTCCTGACAAAGCCGAGCTCAAGTCCACCCTGATATTGAGCTCACCGGGTGGAAGAGA
The DNA here is from genome assembly GCF_000313985.2 of Echinops telfairi. Lineage (NCBI taxonomy): Eukaryota > Metazoa > Chordata > Mammalia > Afrosoricida > Tenrecidae > Echinops > Echinops telfairi. The sequence continues at coordinate 49,548,119 of NW_022103906.1, read as the reverse complement.
GACATCGGGGACCACACTGGCGGAGCTTGTTGCACGGAGCAGGACGTTTGAGGAGCAGTGAACTTTAACATCTGTATCTGTCCTACTCCAAATGTCCACTTGCACGACTGTGGTGTATTTTATGGGCGCATGGTACTCGAGAATTCTTTTTAAGCTCTGTGCATTTGTATCTTCCCATAAATGACCTGCTCATAAAATCCTTTTGAATTGAGTCAGTATATGTAAATCTGTGATTTTAAAATTCCTCTCTCTGGAGTAATTGCCTAGCTAAAATGACTTTGCTAAGGTTTAGTTTTTAAAAATAGTGCTTCCATTAAAAATGATTATTTTTAAAAAACAACTTTGTCCTCCAAAATATGTTTTGCCACAATGCCTTCAAAATCCATTTGCACATTCTCGGTATTGCTCAGCCAGCTGAATTCACCCTTATGCACTACAACATTAATGGCATACACTAAATTTCCACTCATTTGCAAACCTTTCTCGTAAGTAATAATGTATTTGCCCTATAATTTTAATTGCAAATCATGCCCTTAGGACTCCTCAGTAAATATTTTCTTAGGAAACTACTCAAAGAGCATATGAATATATTATTAAAGTCATTAAAATATTTTCATCTAAGGATTATCACATGAGATAGAAGCAAGAAAATTTCCGTGTTGGAATTGTCATTTGTTTTCACCATTTCTAAGATGATAGTTCATACAAGAAGTCTCCATAATGTTAATCAGACACCACTGTGTTTCCAAGGAACAGAATCTGTCCCAGAAGTGATGTTTCAGCTGAGGAGGAGACATTCTGATTTGCTCAGCACACACTTAGTTTCCACCCGATTGCAACTCGTTTGACCTGGTTCTCTTAATTACTGGCAGTGCTTTCATTCTTTCCGAGTTGTGACCAGGGTTTGAACAGTAAACTGTGTAGGCATCCTATTTATAACTCTAGCTGTTGACCAAGATTAGCTAGAAGCAAGCTAAGAATTTTAGGCTCATAAACAATGACACCACAGGCTTAAATCTTAGTATATTTATCTAAAGGTAAGCATTTCTGTTGCATGCATTGAGAAGAAATATGACACCTGGGAGTAGATTTGATGTCATTATGATATTCTGATAAAGAACAGCAAAGCAGAATACTCCAAGATGTGTTCAAATAGTGTGAAATATTTCATTTGAAATTAAAGTGGACTCTCTAATGCAGACTATATTGTTAACCCTTGCAGAAGAGCTTTTCTTTTATAGTAATTTGTACCTTGAAACCGCAACTTATCAATACTTGTACCTGTTGTTCCTGAGCAAGCTTTTGAAAATGAGTTAAGTAGTTCCTATGAGTTTTCAACAATTTTTATTAGAAGATGTATTTCAATTAGGCTTAGAAGAATTTTTCATCAGTTTTTTTTATGATCAGCTGTCCAAGATGGAGGAAATGTGAAGGAATATCTTGTGTTAAATGATACAGTACTGAAAGGACATTTATTTCCAACAGTGTGTTTATTAAATAAAAAGGAGAGTCTGGTGTTTATATAGGACTGACAGCTTCCTTGGGCCAAAGAAGATACTTATAAAGAAAAAAGGGTGCGGACCCAATGAATAATTTTGGTATCTTTGTTGTTAGCTGTTACAACTCATAGTGACAGCAGGATGTAACACTACCAGATCTAGGGTCCTCCTTGGAACCATTACTGTGTAGTAGCTCATTGTTGTGGTGACTGCACCAATCCATCCCATGAAGGACTTTCCCTTCAGCTTTGCCGAGCATGGTGTCCTTTGCCAGAGATGGGTCCCTTTTGATAACATGGACAAAGTATGTGTGACTCAGTCTCCTCATTCTCCCTTCTAAAAAGGATTCTGGTTGTAACTTTTTAAAGACAGATTTATTTCTTCTTCTGGCCGTTAATACTTACTATGATTCACTAACACCTGAATTCAAAGGTCTCAATTATGGATTAAATAAGGAGTAATTAGGATAGAAGTAAAAGTAATTAAAGTGGGAGTTCTTAGTGAGGTGTGTGAGATGGAGAGAAACTCTTTAAAGATATAAAATACAAGGGCTTGAACGAATGAAGAGTCGAAAGGGAAGCTAAGGTACGACCAGGTAAGAAGATTGGAGAACTCTTCCCTAGGGAGCACACCGAAGGCCATGGACTAGAGAGAACACGATTAAGAACGGACATTATCCCTTGCTGCAGCTAATGGTGAAGCATGTAGCTACTAACTGAATGTTGATGGCTCAAAGTGACACAGAGGCACCGCCCAAGAAGAGCCATGAAACCTATGCTATGGCGCATGTTTCTACTTTGTAGTACATGGGGTTTCCATGAGTCAAATCGACTCCAGGATGACTGGTCTGGGTTTTCTGCTTTAGCATGGTTCGGACATAGGCCCCAAGATGGCTCAAATGGTTAATGCAAATGGTCTATACTCTGGGCCACTAGTGGGAAGACTGGAAATTGAAGTCCACCCAGAGGTATTTAAGTGTGAAAAATCAGTCCCTGAAAGTCTTATGGATCTTATAGTACTACCCTGATCCAACATGGGGTCAACATGCATCAGCATCTATTAATTTTTAAGGCTCAGCTTTGGGTTTGGAGGAAAACGTTAAAGATACTGAACTAGTATACATAGTATATTAAGAAGACGATTTCTCTGATATAGGGGGAATGTATATGGTTGTGTGTAAGCAAACTGGTGATCTTGCTGTTAACTGCAAGATCAGCTCACATCCACCAGTGGCTCTGCAGGAGAAAGATGAGGCTTTCGGCTCTCATACAGATTTAGTCTTGAAAAACATGCAGTCACGATTACAGTTGATTCGATGGCAGTGAGTACGCATGTATGTAAGGGGCGGGATGAACATAGGGGTAGGAGACAGATGAAAGTACGACAATGACAAGACTTAGAATATTCAATTCTCTTTCTAAGCGCTATAGGTTCTTCACTAATAATTAAGAGATTCATATATTCAGACATTGGGCTCTGAGTTTTAGAAAAAGAATTTTCTAATATCTTAGAACTTTTGTTTCAAGAAAAGTTATGGCTTGACCTTTTCACTGTTGCAAGTCCTAAAATGTATAGTACATTTCTATTTTAATAGCTATATTATTGATAATAACTAATAGTTAAATTTAGATGTAACTTAATTTTAAAAGTTAGTTTTATAATTCAGAGAATTTTGTGATGCTTAAATAAGTAGAAATATTATTTTAAAATTCAGGTTGAGAAACTTTGTAGTATTGTCTGATTTCTCAAGAAGAAAAAAATCACTGTCCTTGTTTCCAGACATGCTATTGAAACCATAGTTGTAAAGATACCTGCTATGTATCAAAGATACGATAATGTATTAGTCTAGGTACTTTGGAGAAACAAATCCACAGCAACTCATGTATAAGAGAGAGTTTTATGCAAATAAAATGTGCATCACGAAAACATCCCAACCCAATGCTGCCCAAGCCCACAAGTCCAACATTAACCCATACCCAACACCAGTCCACAAAGTCCTTCACCTACCAAACAGAGGCAATAATGCCGACTGCAGGAGGAAAGCTGAGTCAGTGAACATGTAAGCATCTCAGCACTGGCAGAGGTCTCCACACGGCTGCTCCAGCACCCAGGGCTGCATCGGGATAGATCCATGCGGCTTCTCCTTGGGGATGTCTTGTAGGAAATCCATCTTGCAAGCTGAAGCAGGGAACTGCTAAGGCAGCTGCACCCGATGCAACCATCACAAAACAAGAGACCCGAGACCCGAGAAATGATCAGATAACTCAATCTGGGATAAAATCCCATGTATTTTCTAGCCAACCTGTCGCAGAAACTTTAATCTGTGAATGGGGTTCAGTGAAGGAGTGATAAGAGAAACAAAGCACACCAAGCATATGAAAAAGAAGGCAAATAGCTCAGGACGTTCCTAAGTGACCTGAGGAAATGTGCTGATTTTGAAGACAAAATCAACTCAATGGTTGATTTTTATATCTAAGGTAAGTTGGTTTGATGGATGTTACTGAGTTGCTTCCACGACATTCCAGCATTTTCTCAGGACCTCCTTTGCAGAAGGGCTTAGCAAGCTTGTTGTAAAGACTAACTGGGCAGTGAACAGTTGAGGAAATCTCTTCTCTGAATATTGGAACTTCCATCAAGCAGACCCAATAGTAGGGGGGAAACCACAATAGTAATCACTTAAGGAAATAGAGGACACTGACTACATTTATTTTTATTAACAAAAGAGTTTTCCCTTGCTTTAAGGAAGTACTAAAGAGCTGGTCTGGTTTTTGTCACTATTTTATCTTCCATGAGTAAATGTGGCATTGAAGAAATCATCTTAATTGCATTACTACAGATTACAACAGCAATTTTTATATGCCGCCGGTTATTTTGTTCCAGTTTTCTATATGCAGCGAGAAGACTGAAGAATTAAACACACTTTGTAAATTAAATTAAGAAAAATAAGTTCGAGCTCAATATTCATGTGTGAGTGTGCTGATGATAACAGATTGCTTTTCATTGCATGGAAGTTTAAAGGAGATGACCTTGGAACTGATCTCAAAGATAAGAAGGTGCACTGTGTTTGCAGTTGGTGGGAGCCAATTAGCCATCCTGCCAGAACCTTTGTGAACCCTGAAGACCTCGTGCAAACCTCTAATGACAGGTAACGAGGAGCTGGATAACTCCTTTATGTGTTGTGGAATTTGGGGTGTTGCAGTTGCCTAATTGCTTGAATGTTATTTAAAATTTACCTAGTGAATTTATAAGCCATTGCCCAGAAAATAAAGAAGTGCCTCTCAGAATTACATGATTCGCAGCAGATTATATTTAGAACTTCAGGTTTCTGAGTGCATTGCTAAATGTCCAATGTAACTAAGTGTAAAGACGACGAGGAGGCATCCTTGCTGCATCTCCACTAACTTCATGAAGAGGAAAGAGAAACACTCTCGGCAGGAGTCCACAGCCAATGCTTAGAAGGTTGAGGTCACTCATGCCTCCACTCTTCAGTCTTCTGGCAAACTCAGACACCAACTGTCTCTTCCACAGCAATCTCTACTACAGTGCTGGGTTCGACAGCTTCTTACTTTGACATCGCAGAACTTCCAGATCCTGCTTGTGGTTGTGTCCCTTATTAGGGAAGTAAGAGGTTGCAATTCAGGACCAGAAACACTCGGCATACATTTCTTCAATCAGGACATCCTCTTCAGTAATGCCTGCCTGCATGCCTCTCTTAGCTTTGAGCCCTTGGGTTGACAGTTGACTTGCTTGGATATAAGTTTTAAAAGCTCTTTTAACTCTACCAACATGTGCTCAAAGGAACCCAACTCTGCCGACAAGATTTCTGTCCCAAAGCACTCAGATCTCCAGCCCCCTGGGCTAGGAATCTCACGATTCTACCCGTCTGCTGTTCTGTTGCCTCTGCCACTGCTATCTCCCTACCGCTTCATCTTTCATTCTTTCAGAGTTTCCAGTGTCACAACTTGCTGTGTCCTGGATCAAGGAGTTTCTGGACAGAGATCTCAGAGTCCAAGGGTGCAGTCTACTCTTGAATCTTTTTTGCTGGGGGCAGGCGGGGGTAGTGAGACCCTCCCTCTCACCTGTGGGATGGCTCATTGTACATTGAGCAGAACGGGAGACATACGAATCATCACATTTGGGTTCCATCCCTGCAGCAGAGCAAGGGAATACTACATGATTTAAAATAAGAAAATGTGCTCCAGGGTTGCATCTTCTCAACACACTTAATCAATCTGTATGTCGAGCAAATCATCAGAGAAGCTGGATTATATGGAGAAGAATGTGGCATCAGCTTTGAAGGAAAGCTTACGAACAACTTTCTATATGCAGATGACACAGCCTTGTTTGCTGAAAGGAAACAAGGAGAACTGGAAGGACTTGCTGATGAAGACGAAGCATTGAAGGCCTTCCGCATGTATTATAACGCAATGTAAAGAAAATAAAAATCCTCACAAATGAAGCAGAAGAGAAAATGTATTACAAACAGAGAAAAGATTGAGGTTGTCAGGGATTGTGTCTTGCTTGAATTGACGATCCAGGCTCCTGAAATCAGCAGTCCAAATCAAAGGATACATTGCATTAGGTAGAGCTGGTGAGCAAGCCCTCTTTAAAGTGTTGAAAAGCAAGGATGCTACTCTGAGGACTTAGGTGTGTTTGATCCAAGCCAGGGTCTTGTAGAGGTTAGACAGTGAATGACAAAACTGAAGAAAAACAGATAAGGTGATGGAGAAGCATGTTTAAACTACCATGGACTGCCAAAAGGACTAGCAAATCTGTCTTGGAAGCAGCTTAGCCAGAATGCTCCTTGAGGCAAGAGTTCAAACAGGGAAACAATTGTAAGGATGGCGCAGGACTGAGCAGTGTTTTGTTCTTTTATACACAGGGCTGTTATGAGTCTCTACTAAGTCAACAGTACCTAATAACAACAAAATCCCGACAAGGGTGCCGTGGACCTTATCGACATTGTTAGCAATTACGTCAATATCCTCGGTGTGCAACAAACACCTTACGGTTGCACCTGACAAAAACAAACTATTCATTTGGTGGAAGTTCAAAGATTACGATAGATATAAGGACTATAGCAAGTAATTTACTGCATTGTACATCAAGACATAAAATGAAAATAATTTTACCTGTAGTGAAATGGAGTCTAGAATCACTATTTTATAAAATCTATACATCCCCCCCCCTCCCGATCTATACATGTGGTCTTCACAAAGCTCTTGGAAAAATGGAATCAGAGGTAATAGAATTTTTCAACAAACTCATTGAAGCCGCCTTATTCTATTAGAAGCATGAATATATTTAAGGTATTAAATCCACACACCTGCATATAATTATATTTCCCTAAGACATATGCATAGTTTTGTCATACATTTCTAAATTATGATTATTACATGACTTGAATTGAACACAGTTACCAAGTCAAGTTTGATGTATCTAAATAAATTTATTTTTAAAATATGATAATCCATTAAAAACAAATATAAAAAGACCAATGTGGAATCCATAAAAAAAATGATCAAACCTATGAGAGTGTAGATTTGGGAAAACATTTCATTAGTGTTACTACTATTATTATTATTTACCAACTAGTGAATAGAAAACAGCTTTTCTAGGGTATTAGCTCATGTTAATTTTAATTGTTTGCTGATATATTTATAGATGATACTGACTTTGATCAGGAACTAAAATAGTGGGTAGAATTTGAATAACCATAGAAAAACTTAGACATTTGACAACTCAGAATAAATAAAAAATGCAGTATTTTTATATATTTATTTTAAATAGAAAAGCCTATTTCCTTTTTTAGTATAAATAACAATAATATAATTTTTATGTATAATAAGTACATAACAAAGAAATAATAAAGGATATTAATAGAGTAATAAAGAATATTAATAAAAATAATAGTAGAGAAAGTTAATGTGGGGTAAGACTCCAAATTTTAATTTGCTGTGGGGAGGAGGAAAGAAGAATTTTGTATTGAAGATCCCAGGTGCATCAACATTATATTGATGGATGTCAAATAATTATTGGATAGTGGGAAAAGTGAACCAAGGCAATGTTATTGTAATTCAAGTGCGATGTGAATTATTGTGCTTAGGAAAATGGCTGAAAATCATCATAATTATCCCAAACGGGGAGATACATACTCTCTACCTCAAAAATCCCTCATTCCGGGACACAGTTCTGTGGATGAACATTCTTGATGAGCGAATAAGGGTCAAATGGAGACATCAAACACATGTGCAGGCACATAAGTATACATAGATACATAGGCAGGACCAAACCAGAGACTGTGGTTACGAGCTACCATCATGTTATACACCCACTTACAGTGATCCACGTAGAAAAGAATGAAATATTGCCATTTGCATCCTCCTCACACTTGGATATCAGTCATACCTATTTCTATGTTTTTGATTGGCTAATGTATTGCAAGCAGATCACCGGGTGTTCTTCCGGGTCTGTCTTAGTCTGGAGGCTCTGCGGAAACGTTGTCAGCATCAGAGCGATGCCTAAACCTCCGCTGATACTTGGGTGGTTGCTACACACGAGGCTCTTGGGCCAGGCATTGACTCCAGGTCTGATTAGGCGGCAAGAATTCTTTCTATCATGAACGACCAGTACCTCTTAAACTATCCATGCTATTTGCTAAATCACTTTAAATTACCTTAATATATCAAGGTAATGTATCTGTGTTCAAATTTTTAAAGCTTCATTATTATTTTAAAGAAACTTTACTTCACCACCATTATACTGGCCTGGAAAATTCCAACCTTGGTTTAATTCATATCACTTGCCCTGCATGTGAACCTGAACAGAGTGTGCTGCGTGGAGGTGTGAAAATGTGCCCTGAACTTACTCCAAATATTTGACCATAAAGGTCAAGTGAGTACTTACCACTAATCTTGACAAGTTTAACTATTCTTTAACTCAGTCTGTGCTTGAATTAATTGCTTTTTTAGGGCAATCAAGACTCCCCTTTCCTTCTGCCATGAATACATGGTCTACTCTCAGTTATATGTAAGTATCCTGTCCCCCTGCCTCTAAATGGGCTCTTGGTGTTTGTTCATCTCTACTCTCAAGATCTTTACTTGTCCACCGGAGCTCAGCCCCTATTTCCCCTTCAACATCTTTTCTCCTAAAGGTATCTTTTTTCCTCTCATATTTTCAAATGCACTCCTATTGGGTCACCATCCGTTTGAATGGACTGGATGATAGTCAGTTTGATTTAGAGAATAGATTATTTCCACCAGCATACACACATTATGAAATATATTCATGCTTAAAAACAAAACTTAAAACAATTATACCTCCTACTCCAGTGATCCTGTTTCTTTACATCTCATTCTAGAAAAACTTCTTGAGAATCATCCTCAATATTGACTTTTCTTTCTGAATCCACTCAGATGAAATGCTGGGATGCAGTTTACCAATTAACTCCATGTTACCAGACAAAGATTTCAGTTATAAATATTCATCTAACTTCCTCTTCCTTGGACCTTTGATAGCTATCAGTCCTTCCTGCCCCAAACTCTACTGCCCTTTGTTTCCAGGGCTGTAGATTTAGGCCGTTCTTCGTGCTGTGTCCTTCTTCCGAGTCTCTTCCTTGGTCTGTTCCAGGGTTCCCTTTTTCTAACATAAGTTTTCTTATCTTTGCTTCTGTTTGAGTGATTTTACCCATTCATTCAATTCCATGTACATACTGAATATCTCCAGCACATCCCGTCCCCTTGCCCCCTGAACTGTAGACTCATATATCCAGAGACCACGGGTCAGCTGCCCTTGGATTTTCCCTCGAACCAAACCCAAACTCACTGTCATTGAGTCCATTCCGACTCATGGTGACCCTAGAGACCAGGATAGAACTGTCCCTGTGAGGTTCCCCAGACGGTAAGGCTTTCATATTTCTCCCTCATAGTGACTAGTGCAGGCGTCCTCAAACTAAGGCCCGTGGGCCACATGTGGCCCGCCGAGGACATTTATCTGGCCCGCTGGGTGTTTTTGCCCATTCTTTTTTTTTTACTTCAAGATAAGATATGTGCAATGTGCATAGGAATTTGTTCATAGTTTTTTTTTAAACTATAGTCCGGCCCTCTAACAGGTCTGAGGAACAGTGAACTGGCCCTGGATTTAAAAGTTTGAGGACCCCTGGACTAGTGGTTTCAAACTGCTGACCTTGTGGTTAGCTGCCCAACACACAAACCCCTACACCACCAGGGCTCCTGTAGAAAACAAAAATTAACAACTGTTAAACACTTTTTATGCATTTTCCTTCTTTTCCTCATCTTTCAGTGGCAAACATCGATCATTTTTAGCCAGTATTCACACATCCTTCTCTGCTACTACTAGAATTCTTATACTGTTCAGGGTGCAATACACTAAGCAAAGTATTTTCAATGGCTTGAACTGCTTCACATGAGCAATGCTAGACTCATTAAAAAAAATGCAGGGAGGGAGAGAACAATGTCATTTACACCACTCTCTGGTATAATGAAAATTGCACAAGTATTAGCAGTTCCTTTAAGTTTGGTAACATTTATCCATGAACCTGGATGCATTTCCTTGTGTGTATGCGTCCTCGTGTATTTAAAGCATAATATATAATAGCAATGTGTACACATACATTTGGGTATAAAACATGACTTGTGCATGTTCGAGAGATGAGAAAAAATATATTTCAATATATTTCTGAAGGCAGACAAAATAGTGAATGTGTATAAGCATTTTAACTAGAAACTTGAAAGTTATAATGTGCTGCTGAAAATTCTGAAAACTGTAAGTGTGGTTTACTTTGATCCCATCAAGGGCTCTAGTGTACAGAAATGACTATTCAGGCATTTACTTTAGCTTTTAAAATAAATTTGCAATTTAATTAAATTGAGATTTATATTCCATTTTCAATTATGATTTTAATTTTTACAAATATTACTGCTCCATTTATTTGTCCTGCATGCAAATTGTATTATTTGATATGTGCCTTGTTTACAAATTTTATTATTATGCATATAATGTGTATAATTGTGATCATCACTTTAGTAATTTTTAAATAATGCCGGGCCTTCTTTATGGTAAATTAAATATATCATTTTTTTTCTAACTGTTGGACTGATAAATTTCCCAAATACTTGAATAATTATCCAACTTTGAGTCACTGCCATTGAGTCATTCCCGACTCATAGTGACTCCATAGAGTGAAATGTGCCTGTGAGTTTCCTAGACTGTAAATTACATGGGAGTAGAAAACCCCTTCTTTCTCCCAGGGAGCATCAGGTGGTTTTGAACTGCCGACCTTGTGGATCACAGGCTAACTTGTAACCACTGTGGCACCAGGGCTGTATAATAAAGTTAAATGAAGATATGTTAAATATAGTAAAACTAAATTTTCACTTGTTCAAATTCTAGATAAAATTTCATAAATATCTTTTTGAAATTATATGACGCTGTTGTTAGGTGCCATCAAGCGGGTCCTTGTGCAGAACAAAAGGAAAGCGCCTCATCCTGTGCTCTCCTCACGAGTGTTTCCAAGCTTCAGGTCATTGTTGAAACCACTGCGTCAATACATCTTCTTTGTTGCCATTCTTCTTTACCACGCATGATGTCCTTCTTCGGGAATGGTCTCTCCTGACAGTCTGTCCAAAGTATGTGAGATGAAGTCTCGCCATTCATACTTCCAAGGAACACTCAGGTTGTACTTCTTCCAAGACAGGTCAGTTTGTCCTGTTGGCAGTCCATGGAACTTTCAATATTGTCACCAGCACCACAATTCGTAGAGTCAGTTCACTAGTCTTCCTCATTCAATGTTCAACTTTCAAATACATATGAGGTGATGATTGGAAATACTATGGCTTGGGTCAGATGCACCAAAGTCTTTGAAATCCACTTTAACCTCCCTATTTTTCAACACTCCACAGAGAACTTGTGCAGCAGATTTATCCCATGTAGTGTCTAGAATTATAGGTCTAAATTATTCACTTATTCATGTTGTAATGCAACTACATGGCTACAACTCTACTAAGTGACTTTTATATACACAAAATATCAAGTATGAACAGAGGCCTACAGAGGTGGTCATTCGTTGCTGTCAAGTTGATTCGGACCCATTGTGACCCTATGTCCAACAGCATGAAACACTCGCCATTCTCACAGTCCTTACCTGGAGCCCATTGGTGAAGCTCCTGTGTCAGTCCATCTCCACGAGGACATCCCCCGCCCGCTGCCACTTCCTTTGCCACGCATGCTGTCCTTCTCCAGGGACTGGTTTCTCTTGATAACAGTATGTGAGACAAAGTCTAACCATCCTCGCTTCTAAGGAGCATTCTGGTTTTACTTTTTCCAAGATTATTCTTTGTTTCTCTGGCAGCCCATGGTACTTTCAATAGAATAGTATTATTATACTTTTTATTTTGAGTTAGCTGAAGTGGTTTTTGACTAGTTATCCTTTGCGTGCGAGATCTCGAGCCACAGATATCCAGAGCAATTGGCCTCAAGACCTTTTTAAGAACTACTATTTAAAGTGACCTTCTTAACATCCTTGTCAACACTTATAGACAAGAAAATTCAGTCAAAGTATTATTAGAGTTTTTACTGTTAGTGACAGATATATCTTCACAGATCTGAATTACCGTTTTTAAATCAATGTTCCATACTGATATTTATATGCTTAAGTCTATGATCATAAGTTTTCAGGGATAACCTTATAGAATGTTTCCACCATCTTCAAACTGACACTTTCTCTTTAGTTGATTAGTGGATTAGATTTTGTATTTGTTAAAAATGTAAAAATTATCCATCTGATTATAATTACCTATGAACCTGATTGAAACCTGGATTTTTCTATATACACGAGATTGCCTTTGAGTTGATTACTACTCATGGAAACCCCATCAGAGGGTCAGAGTAGGACTGTGCTCCACAGTGTTCAGTGGTTGCTCTTCCAGAGCTGGGTGGCCAGGCCTTTCTTCGGGGTATCTCTGGTGGATTTGAACAGCCAGCAGTTCCACTAATAAGCAAGTGCTTGATCATTTGTGTCAAGCAGAGATTCCATAATTAGAACCGCAATCTTCTCATGGATTTTGACAGGGTATGTAGTTGAAATTTGGATACCTCTCAGGGTTACAAATTCTGAAGTGTGTTACTAAATAACTTGAATGTCTAACTGGTGGAATTGTCATGTGTGATAATGTAATTTTTTGTATGTATTAATAAACAAATATTTTAAATAAAAGAGGTAATCATCTCATTGTACTCTAACCAGCAACACTTGCAATGCCGTGTTGAGGTCTGTATGTCACATTTTAGGGAGGATTTTGACAAATGAAAGCTTGTAGAGGAGGGCTTTCTGAATGCAGAAGTTTCTTCAAATTCCATGAAAACTTCTAAAGAAGCTGCACTGGGGAAGAGAAGACTTCAAGCTGAAATAGGAACTGTTGCCAAATACAAGGAGAGCTGATCTTTGGAAAATGAGAAGAAAACTTCATCTGTCCTGCCTCAAGGGCAGATCCAGGGCCCACAGTGAAGGCTCGACGTCTGCTGAGAGATTGCCTCAGCTTGAGGAAGAGTCCAAAATCTGAAAAGCTGTTTCCAGAGATAGTGAATTGGAGGGATTTAAGAATCAGACTGGGAGTTGGATTAGATGGTTTCTAACATTTATTCAAGCTCTGAGAATCTGTGCTTCTGTGAAGTGGAAGATATGTAGATTATCTGCCACATATGCTATTAATAAGAAGGGAATATAGAGACCAGTGGCTGACAGAATTTTCTTTATCCCTATCCACATTAATAAGCTAATAAGGTTATCACAGTGTAGTCATGTTACTATAATTTATTATGACTCCCTAACATTGACAATCAGAAAAAGTCAAGGCCGAAGTCACGGATGGAGAGGGGAATGAGGACAGTCATGCATAATTTTTTGACAGAGGGACATGACCAGGAAAGGCAGTTGTAATTAGGTCATTTACAAGGGATGCAAATCCCTTTCAATCTCCTCCTCTCCTGTCGTTTCTTTCATTATTGTAACTCACAACAGTTTCTTCCCTCCTTTTTCCTTCCTAGTTCCAGGAATATAGTTCAATATAAATAGCTATATTTTTCTCCTATTATCCACCTTTTAATGTCTTAAATAATGAATAAAAGTTTATTGCACACCTACTTTGAGCAAGGCACTCTATTCTAAACCTAAGATATAACAATAAAGACAATGGGCAAAGACCACATGATACTGCTATTTAGGGATGGTGGCAGGACATGAACCAAACATAAACTGAAACAAACATAATACAAAAGTCAATTATTGGGTATATTAGAAAGTGATTTAAGCTTTGGGGGTAAGAAAATAAGCTGAGCATAATATGGGAGGTCAGCGTTACTGGCTGTGATTTGTAGGTGTTTGGTAGGGCAGGTGGTGTTATGTAAAGTGGTACATAAAGCATTGTTGATGGTATCAGAGCAAAGATATTTGAGAGAAGGTGCCACAGATGGGAGAAGTAGCTAGGTCAAAGATTCGTAGTTGGATGTTCTGGGGAATATTCTGTGGGGTTAAGGGTACGAGGGAACCCCACAAAACATCACAGGTTTGGTAGGCGCAATTGTACAGCGATAATAAGTAGAGATTATAGTAAAGTCA
>NW_022103906.1:49482906-49532737 GCF_000313985.2 Echinops telfairi | reverse complement strand
AAAGATATAGCGTCTGGGGTCTTAAAGGCTTGAAGATAAACAAGCAGCCATCTAGCTCAGAAGCAACAAAGCCCACATGGAAGAAGCACACCAGCCTGTGCGACCATGAGGTGTCAAAGGGATCAGGTATCAGGCATCATATCATTGTAAATGAGGGGGAATGCAGAGTGGAGACCCAAAACCCATCTGCAGGCAACTGGACATCCCTTTACAGAAGGGTCATGGGGAGGAGACAAGCAATAGAAGGCTAATGTAGCAATTTCAATTTTTGGAAAACAATGGAAAATACAAATAAAACCACTTTACATTTAGACATATTTGATATTTTTACTATATATCATTGCCTTGTTGAAATTTTTCTTTAAGTAAAATGATATAATTTGCATACTTTGTGGGGAGGGGATAGATTTGACTTTAGCATAAACCTCCTATCTTGACATTAATCTATCCTTCCATATACTTCATGAAGCTCTATTATAATATATAAGGCTAACTTAGCTTTGGTTCTGTAGTTGGCTATCATAATCCTTGTTGTATTTGTTTAAAAATAGCACATTTATTCTTAGAAATGTCGTTTAAAACCCAGCTAATGAATTTAAAGTCATTCATTTTTAGTTCATGGTAATAAAACTTCATGCATCTATTCTTTTATTCAATCACTTATTCAACACAGCTTAGTTGTGCTGTCTGACACCCCCATTATTATGAATGGGAAAGGGAAGATGGATCCAGACAGACTTCGTTCCCAGTGAATATTTCAAAGTAGCAAATACCAAGCTATCTAAGAGCCACACCACAACCATGACTGTGCCCTGAGGATCCGTGGTATTAGTGACTTATTTACATTTTAATTTTACTTATATGTTTGTATATTATCAGAATCCATAAATAAAACTATTGGAGGATGACATTTCTGCTTTCAAAGTTGCCATTTCTGAATTTATAAATGTAATGTCTCAATTTCAAAATTAAATCTATAATAAATGCTGTTAATCCCTGAAAGGACAGTGGCAAGGCATCCTTGATTTGACTCGAGGATTTGATAACTAGGAATCAGCTCTCGCTATGTATATTGTGTTGTTTATTCTTTGCCTGAGAGCTATCTCCCCTGATAATCAGTTAGCCTGTGTACTTCGAAGTTGGTCATTTTTACAAAATTGAGCTATCAGAGAGTTGGCAGAGAATTAAGATATAGGTGAATTATTCATGGACAGAAAAAACAGATACAAAAAGGGTAAAGATTTGATCAGCTTAACCATGGAGAATCCTTAAGGAAATTTAAAGAAATATAAAGCTAGATTATTTAGGAGGAAAAATAAATGCAAATAAATGACATTCTGGGCATACTTGAAAATATACAAGTATAGCAATAAACAATAAAGGATTAATAAAATGGGGAGCAATAAAAAAGTGATAGTGACTAAATCAGGTCTGTGGTTGAGAAATGAAATTTGGGTATAATAAAATAGTATTATTGAATTAAATATAATGTGGGGACCTTTTTTATTATGCTTTGAATTTCACCATGAATAAGGACCATGAAATGGTTGCCAGGGTTTGGATTTCATCCACATACAGTTTGGATTAACTTCTTATCTTTTCCACTTTAATTTTCTCAGAGGCTATATTTTATTGCTTTTCAGTTGAGAGCCAAAAGGTGATTAAAATTCAACTAATGAAAAAAGAAGAAGAAAATTGGGATGATTTAGTTTGGAGAAGCAAAAGCTGGGGAATTATTTGATTGCTCATCAGGCGATAATGGGGCTGAGGTTATTTCTATTTCTTCATATTGTAAAATAATAAGTGGACTTCCATGTAATTTTCTTTACAAGAATTAAAAATATGCTTTATGCTGAATTTTTTTCAGATGCTGGGTGGGATGGGATTTATTAAATGTCTAAGACATATTAAATGGTCTTCTACTGTACTTGCCATCCCTGGGATACAAAATAGTGATATTTTCCTGAACATTCTTTAATGTAATATTGAATCCCTTCAAGTTATCAAGTTATTTTATTTTTGGTAATGTTGGCCTGTCAACAATTTAACTTTAAAATTAATGTAACCAATATAAGCTTGAATTCTACCATTTTACAAATATTAATGTACTAACTTCTGCCTTGAGAATTCCTTTTCTCACCAAGTTTTAGAAGACATTTGAAAAATGTTTTAATTCAATCCAAGTTGCAGGTTTAGAAAACAAATATCTTGGGCAAATTTGTAATTTAATAACTATATAAAAAAGTGATTTTTAATAAATTAAGTTCTTGTATTGTTTATAAATGACTTTTTAATATTCAATTAAGCAGTTAGCTACTACAACAACATTATATCCATACTGCTATATACAGGTTATTTATAATTATACATATTATGTATATAAGTTATGTATGTATACAATATTTAAAGGTATAAAATACCTTTTAAAGAATGAAATACCAAAGAATGAAATAATGCAAAATTGTATCTCTAATCAAGAAAAAATGCATAAGGGTTTGGAAATCTATTTTACTCTTTTAAGGCCAAATTTCAATGGAAAGGAAATGAATATAATTTAAAATGGGTTGAAAAATCATTTTTTTGAATAATATATATAAAATATAGAAAGACTGAATGTTGCCTACTACGTTAACAAACCAAGTGAAGGCAAAGAGATATATTGAGAAAAACACCCCATTTCCTTTATACTCTCTTTTTTCCTAATCATCTCAAGGAAACCAGGTATCATTTGTATTTCAAGGAAAATGATGGCATTTAGATAACTATAATTCTAAGGCGCTACTATGATAGCATATGATATCTCCACAGAAAATTACTGTGTGGATCCTGTTCTATACTTGGCACTAAATGAACTGGCAGGTAAAAGTTATTCCTTGGAGACTGTGGTTGAGGGAATCATTCTGTATAAATCACATTTGTATGCTTCTAAATAAACTAAGAAAAGAGAGGAAACTACAGGGCAGCATATAGAGTGAATATAGATCACAATTACTGATATTTTCAAGGTTCTACATGTCAGATATTAGATTTAAAATAGTGGAGAATCATCTTCTGAGAAAACGCACTTAACTAAAAAAATTATAATTGAAAAATTTTAATATTTGTTCATCTAATTTCTTAATACCATAATTAAATATCATTTAAAGACTAGCATTTCCCTTTGCTTGTTTTTTTAAATATAATCTAGAAGAATGATATTTGAAAAATAATACTGCAAAATGTAGCTCATCTGAGGAGAGTGAAAATTATGTGCAATTGGAAACTACTTTGTCCAATCTAAAAATAAGCCAATTATTTTTATCTGTGTGAGATCCAAACTATAATTATCTCAATGTACATTTAGTTATAATTTGTTGAATTATGTTTCTCCTTCTATTATTTCATTTTTTCCTTTTGAATTATTTCAATTCCTAAAGTTAAAAACATACCAAAAATGTGTGCTAGGTAAACACATAAGAAAGCAGTTATTTTGGGAGAGAACTTGGTATTCTGAGTGTGTGGGAGCATAACAGCCTCTTAGTCACATCTGAAAATTTATTATAGTCATGGTGGAGGCTACAATAGCAGGTTCACTTTAAAAAATGAGTAAGTAAGTGATATAATTAATATATGTTGGGTTTTTTTCTTGTTTTATTTTGCTTTTGTGCTTATTATTGGTTTTGCATGCCTATCTATATAAGATAGGTGGGATAAACAATCCTGATGAGAAAACAACAGGACCAATGGTTCTGGGGAGGACATGGGAGAGGGGGAAGCTGGGGAAAGGAGCGGCAGGAACCAACAAACCCAGGGAAAAGGGAACAACAAGTGATCTAAAATTGATGGTGAGGAGGACATAAGATGCCGGGTGGGGCCTGATCAAGTGTAATGTAGCCGAAAGGAATTACTGAAACCCAAATGAAGGTCAAACATGATAATGGGACAAGGGCAAAGTAAAAGGAAATAGAGGAAATAACTAGGGGGGAAGGGACATTTACAGAGGTCTAAATACAGGCATGTACAAATGTAAATATATTTATATGTAATGATTGGAAAATAGATCTGTGTACGTATATTTATATTTTAAATATTAATGTAGCAGACAGACATTGGGCCTCTACTCAAGTAGTCCCTCAATGAAGAACACTTTATTCTAATAACCTGGTATTCTGTGATGCTCATCTTCCCAACATGATCACTGAAGACAAAATGAATCCATAAGTAAAGGTGGTAAAGAAAGGTGATGGTGCCCGGCTATCAAAAGATATAGTGCCTGGGGTCTTAAAGGCTTGAAGATAAACAAGTGGCCATCTATCTGAGAAGCAACAAAATCCACATGGAAGAAGCAATCATAGGAGTCCCCAATTTTGGATATATTAGGTATTCATGTAAACATTGATTTAAAATAAAAAAAACCACACATTTAAATTAAAACTTGAAATATCGATATGGTTTATCCTGAAAAATAAACCTGTAAAGTTGTTCCAAGTAGGCTGAGTAGCATTTGGGGCAGAGAAATGAGAGATCAAAGCTTGATGGTGATTTAGGCAGCTCCCCCCATTGCTCTCATAAAAATATTCCCTTTTCCAGGATTTTCCAGATATTGTTTCAAGAATATTATTTCAAGGATTATTTTAAGGGGCATGCCTCAAAAGAAGCATCAGCTGAAAATATGCACTTATAATTGGAGTTTGAAATGTATGAAGTATGAATCTAGGAAAATTGGAAGGCATCTCAAAGAAATGGTACACGCGAAGGTTGAGATCCTAGGCATTAGTGAGCAAAAATGTATTGGTATAGGCCATTTTATAATTTAAAAGTCATATGGTTTATTATGCCAAGAAAGACAAACACAAGAGGCATGGCTTTGCATTCATTGTCAAAAAGGCTATCTTAGAAATACAATGCTGCCTATGATAAAAAAGCCTATGCACATACAAAGAAATCCAATCAGTATATCTGTTATTAAAATTTGTGTATCAACAAATAAAACTAGTGATAAAGAAAAAATTACTAAAATCTTTAATCTGAAATTGATGAAACATACAATCAAGACGCATGGAAAATGATTGGTGATTGGAATGCAAAATTGAAAACAAAGAGGAAGGGACAGTAGTTGGAAAATATGCTCTTGGTGCTATAAATGAAGTTGGTCACATGATAGAATTGTCACAAGTGATCACATGATAGAATTTTCCAAGACCAATAACTTCTTCATCCCAAATATCTGCTTTCAACAGCATACAAGTGCTCTACATATGGACTTATCAGGATGGAATACCCAGAAATCAAACTGACTACATCTGTGGGAAGAGATGATGGAGCAGCTCAATATTAGCAGCTAAGACCTGACCAGGGGTCAACTATGCTCACATGTTAGTCCAGGTTGAAGCTGAAGAAAATGAAAATATGTCCACAAAAGCCAAAATATGACCTTGAGTATATCTTACATGAATTTTGAGAACATCGTAAGCACAGATTTGATGCACTGCATATGAATGACAGAAAACTTGATGAGTTTTTGGATGACATCAAGAACATCATACATGAATTAACCAAACGGTCATTAAAAAAGGCATAACTCTGAAACTTGCTCTTAATTATAGAGAAGTTAGGGGAAGTGAAAAAAAATAAAGAAGTCAAAGAGCTGAACAGAAAATTTAAAGGGTAACTTGAGAAAATAATGTAAAATATTACTATGATATGTGCAAAGACCTTGAGTTAGAAAATTAAAAGGATGTACATGTTCAACATATCTTAAACTGAAAGAACTGAAGAATTCAAGCCTCAAGTAGCAATATGGAATCATTCTACGGGCAAAATATTGAACCGTGCAGGAAGCACCAAAAGAAGATGAAAAGAATACCCAGAGCCACTGTACCAAAAAAGAACTCATCGCCATTTAACCATTTTGAGATGTAGCGTTATGATGAAGAAACAATGGTACAGAGGGAAGAAGTTCAAGTTGCACTGAAGTCATTAGCAAAAGCCCAAAGCTCCAGGAATATCTGTGGAAAGGCGTAACCCATTTGATGATGCACTGGAAGCAAACCATTTGATGAAAACCGATGAGCTTTCGGATGACATTCATCTAGGAAATTTGGCAGACAGCTACTTGGCCAACTGACTGGAAGAGATTCATAGCTATACAGATTCCAAAGAAAGGTGACCCAATAGAATACTCAAACTATAGTGCAGTATCACTGAGATCACATGCCAGTACAGTTTGCTGAGGAGCATCCAGCAGTGGTAGCAGAAGTATATTGACATGGAACTGCCAGAAATTCGGCTGGGTTCAGAAGAGGACATAGAACAAGGGTTATGATTGGTGATGTCAGATGGATCTTGGTTGAAAGCAGAGACTACTAGAAGGTTATTTACTTGAGTTTTATTGACTATGCAAAGGCATTCAACTGTGTGGATGAGAACAAACTATGGTTTGAGAAGAATGGGAATTCTAGAACATTAAATTGGGTTTATGCAGTATATGTACATTTACCAAGAAGCAGTTGTGCAAGCAGAACAAGAAAATATGACATGGTTTAAGATCAGGAAAGGTGTTCATTAAGTTGGTATCTTCTCACCAGACTGTATGGGAGGCTAATTATCAGAGAAGTTGGACTCTATGACGAAGAATGTGACATAAGGGAGAATCACTGAAAAGGAACAGGACTTGAAGGGCTTGCTAATGAAGATCAAGGATTGCAGCCTCCAGTGTGGAGATAAAGAAAATAAAATCTACACAACTGGATCTATAGATAATATCATGATAAGTGGAGAAAAGATCAAAGTTTTCGAGAATTTTGTCTTGCTTATATTCACAATCAATGCTCATGGAAGAAGCAATCAAGCAATCAAATGGCACATTGAACGAAGTGGCACAAAGCACCTTTAAAGTGTTGAAAAGCTTGGGTGTCACTTTGAAGATTAAGGTGCGCATTACCCAAGCCATGGTATTTCCCATCATTTCATATGCACGTGCAATTTGGACCTGGACTCAGGAAGACCGAAGAAGAATGGATGCATTTGGATTATAATGCTGGTGAATAATATTGGAAATACCACAGGCACAGGCTGCCACAAGAACAAACGGGTCTGTCTTGGAAGAAGTACAGCCAAAATATTCCTCTTCAGTGAGAATGGCTTGTCTCAGATGCTTTGGACATGTTATCAGGAGAGACCTAGTAATTCAAATTCAGAATGTTGGAAAGGTCCCGTTCTATCTAAAACAGGGAGCTCAATATGTTGATTGCAAATGTAGTGTGGGTAGATCGCATGGCATTAAAAAAATAGAAGTAAACCTATCTCAATTCTGTCACTTAATTGATACACAGCGCAGCAATCAGATGCAATCTTAGGTGTCAAACGCATGCGCAAACAACTGCGCTGAGTGCAGAAAAACTTACAAGCTAAGTTATCGCCAATTTTTAGACCTTTTTTTTTTTCCCTCTTAAACGTAAGAAAGGGTATTAAAATGAGCGGGGGAGCTGGGCCAAGTAAGAAGACAAAAACGTATCACTTTCAATGGGAGATTTTGACACTACAAGCCGACATTCAGCTGAAGTCCAGAGCACATGCACAGTTCTGGAACTTACTCACAGAGGGAAAGTACCCCAAAAATGAGAACATGTGCTACCTCCTTGCCTGCATTATTCGGCTCTACTTATTTATGTGAGTCAGCCTTTTCCCACATAAAGGTCATTAAGTCCAAGTACCAGTCCACCATGGCTGATGATCATTTGGAAGTGTGCTTGAGGCTGGCTGTCAGCAGCTACTGTCCGGACTATGCATCCCTGGCTCATTCCATTCAGTGCAAGTCATCAGAGTAAACTCAGGTAATGACAAAAAATGTACATAGGTAGTTGTGTTGTGTTGTTCAATATGGACTCATGCGGTTATACAAGGTACATAAATACATTGTATATATAAAGAATTCTCAATGCATTTATGAATAAATATAATACATAAATGAAACATAGATATATGATTTGCATTTTTGTAGTTGGTAGATCATTTTGACTTGATCATTTTATAAGCAGCTCGCATGCTGACAAAGTGTGAGCACCCCTGCTCTAAAAGCTCCAGGGGAAGATCCTTTTTTGTCTTTCTCATCTCTGGTAGCATCAAGCTTTGCAACTTGATTTGCAACTGCATAACTCCATCCTCAATATAGTCTTGTCTCTCCCTTCTCTCTGTGTCTCCTCTCTTTTATGGGATCCCAGTTAGACTGGATTAGGTTTTTTTGCTAAAACAATGGATATTTTTAAAGATCCTATTTCCAACTAGATGGCAATTACCATCTAGATTGGTATAGATTAACGTAAGGTATAGATTAATTCCTAGATATGTAAGGTATAGATTGATTCCTAGATAATTTATATAGGAAATTAATCTAGAGTGAGAAAAAAGCCTAGAATGGGTTTCTGATGACAGCTAGCATTTACAGGTAAGTAGCGGAAGGGAAGTCACTTTTTACAATACAGAAATTCACTAACTAATAATTTACAGAACTCACCTAGGACCAGTTTTCCAAATACTCTTTTCAGAATAACAAGTTACCATGAAGTGATTTAAAAATGGAGAGATTCAGAGGAAGCCCTATGATGTAATGGGTTACATGTTGGGCTGTTAAGCTCAAGGCTAGCAGTTCGAAACTATCAGCCACTCCTGGGCAGAAAGATGAGGCCTTCTACTCCAGGAAGATGGGTGGCTTTGGAAACCCAAGGGGCAGTTCTACTCTGCCTGACAGGGGTCACCTATGAGTCAGAAGTGTTTGGATGACAGCGAGTTGGGGTTTTTAAAATGTCAGTGACTATCCTGATAATTTGTCAAATTCTGTTTCTCTGAAGATGTCCATTGTCTAAAAATAGTTTATAGTGATTTCATTGTGTAGAGGATACCACAATATTTTTTTCTGTGAATCCTGAAAAGAGAAAACACTACATTGAGATGCTAAATTAAGTGAGTTAGAAGAGAGGAAAATTAAGTGAGTTAGGAGATAGTGTGAATTTATGTAATTAAATGGAGAGGATATTTCAATAGGACAGAGTAAAATTGCTCCATCAGATTTCCAAGTATGCAATCTTTATGTAAGAAAATTGCCACATTTTTCTCCTCAGTAGCAGCTGATGGGTTTAAATTGTCAGTCTTTTGGTTAGCATTCCAGAGCTTAACCATTCATCACTATCGCACCTTGTTCATTGAAATATTGGCAACAAAGCTGGATTGGAGATTGTTGAGATTTATCAGAGGTGAAAAAAAGCAGAGACCAGTCTCATGCATAGCTTTGTATAGTAATTTGGACATAGCAAGAAAAATAAAATGCATAGCTACAAAGAACAAAGATTTTTTTTGGTGGGGATGGGGACTGTTATATAATGAGAAACTTGAGTACGCTTGGTTGAATAAAGAAAACAACAACCTAAAATATTTTTCCACCTATAGCTGTCATTTCTACTAAGATAAATCTATTTTTAAAACAAGAAGAGCACAAAATTACCTGAAATTGTTTTCAACACTCCTTTAATTCTAAAAATAATTCTCCAAAACTTTATGTACAAGGAATTGAGAGGAATTTCTAAATAACTTTGTTATTGGCATCGTTGCAACAAGAACTCTGTACTCGTCATTATCTTTGGTTCTTCTTAATATATGCCCTGTCTTTTTATTCTAGATGTTTTAAAGATTTCTTGTGTTTTTAATTAATTAACTACAATATGTTGTTATTTACTTGTTTCTGTTGCCAGAGATATAGTGTGTCTTTCAGATTTGTGGGTGATGGTTAATTTTTGCTTGGAGTTTACATGTGTCCTAGGGTTGCTGTCATAAAACCCTAAGAAATGAGTGGCTTTAAAAGAAGTTTGTTTTCTTACAGTTCTGGAGACTAATAATTCAAATTCAAAATGTTGGAAAAGTCATGTTTTCGCCAAAGGCTCTAGAAGATCCTGTTTTGTCTTTCTTATCTCTGGTAGCCTCAAGCCACTGCAACGTAATTCCATCATCAGTTTAATCTCGTCTCTCTTCTCTCTGTGGCTCTTCTCTTTTAGGGGACACCAGTTAGACTGGATTAGGACTTGATGGTAAAACAACTGATATTTTTTAATGATCCTCTTTCCAAGAAAAAAGCACTTTTTAGAGCTAGTAGAAAACCCCAAGTAAAGGTACCATGGTTAGACCTTCAATATAAATTGATAGAGGACACAGTTCAGTCCACATGTGTAAAAAAATAGGATGTTCCCCATTGGGTAAAGCCATTTTTGTTTACAGAACAGGAGTTTGTTCATACACTGTAATGAGGATATAAGTCTTGTGTCACTTGTAAGGACTGTTCCGACTGCTCTGAAAAAAGTCAGGACTGTTGACATTTTTCACTGTCGACTGGTAGTTTCACTACTCTGAAGCTTCTTCAGTTTCTCTGTTCTTTTCTTTTACAAAGTGTTAATCATCACTTGTTTGTCAAGTTTGGCTGGAAACTTGTGATGCTGGAAGCTATGACAACACTACAAATAACAGGGCGGTCACCATGGTGATTAGGTTTCACTGACCCTTTCAGACGAAGACTAGCAAGAATATCCCGGAATTAGAAAATGAAAAGGTCTAGCATTTCTCAAGATGAAAAAATTGAAGCAAAACTCAAGCCTAGAGTTGTAATATTGAAAGATTGAATGGCCAAAAAATGGAATAATTAGGGGTGGCAGGAATACACAGAGTCATTATACTCAAACGAATTGGTCCTTGTTAAACAATTTCAGGATGAAGAATATGCTAAAGAAATGATGATATTGTGAAATATAAGCTGTACATTGGTGAAAAACAAAGTTCAAGAAACAAACTGGCTATTGATTGAGGTGTTACAACACGTGAATATACTGATGGAAGCCCTCGCTTATCTATGCCAAGAAATTTGCAAAATAACAACCCAGGGGGGTAGATCCATACTTGTTCAGAATACTGAAATTACCAAACAATATTAATATCACATGCAAGTAAAATATTGTGTAAGATACTTTTAAAATGTTTGTAGCTGCACATCTATGGGTAACTGCCAAAAATTTAAGCTGAATTCAGGAAAATGTGAAACAAGTGATATCAAGGTTGATATAAGACTGATCTTAGCTGAAAGCCAAAAATACCAGAAAAGTTACTTATGTTTTATTGATGATGCAAAGGCAATTGGCTGTGTAAATCATATCACATTACGGATAACATTGTGATTAATGAGAATCCCAGGACACTTAATTGTGTACAGGAAATGGCTTGGACGAACAAGAGACTACTGGATAATTTAAAATAAGGAAAGGTGTGCACCAAAGTTTTAGCCTTTCACTATGGTTATTCAATCTCTATGCTGAGCAAATAATCTGAGAAGCTGGACTATGGGAAGAACATGGACTCAGGTTGGAGGAAGACTCGTTGACAATCTGAGATATGTAGGAAACACAACCTTGATTGCTGAAAATGAAGGACTTGAAATGCTTACTGATGAAATCAAAGACTACAGCCTTTAGTACAGATTACACCTCAGTATAAAGAAAACAAGAATTGTTACAATTGGGCCAATATGCAACATCATGATAAAGAAAATATTGACATTTTCAAGACTCCTAATCTACTTTGATCAACAATCAATATCCATGAAGGAAGCAGTTAAGATATCAAATGACACATTGTATTAGAAAACTCTGCTACGAGTGTGTGTTAGTCCAGGTAGGCTAGCGAAACAAATCCAGAGACACTCGTGTGTATAAGAAATAACTTTAAATTCAAAAGCAGTTGAATATTGAGAAAACATCCCAGCCCAGTAAAGATCAAGTCCATAAGTCTGATATTAGCCCAAATGTCCAATACCAGTCTGTAAATTCCTCTTCAGGCTCATGCAGCACATGCACGTTAATATTGTTAGACTGATGTAGGTTCATTTGTATAATTAACATTATACAAATGATTGTATAATGAAGACTGTTCAAAGCAAGAATGCCAGGATGGGTGAGACTTCAGAAACAGCAACTGGAGTACTGATTTCCTGAAGATATGGGAAGAGGGGGTTAGGGGGAATCGATAGCAATGATGACTATATAAGCCCACTCAAGGGGAGTGAATAACAGAATTGTAGGTGAATGGATATATTGGATAGGTTAAAATATTTGCCGATATCTTAACCCATCCAATGTACACACAATAATATATCACAATAACAATAAGGCTTCCTGGGGGGAAGGGCAAGGGAGGAAGGGGATAAAGAAAGGGGAGCTGATCTCAAACAGTTCAAGAAGAAACGAAATGTATTGAAACTGATTGTAGTAGCAATTATACAGTTATGCTTGATCCATTTGAATGATGGAATATCATGACATATGTAAGAGCTCCCAATTAAAAAATGTTTTAAAAGAAGAAGAAGTATTATGGACATCACCAAATAGTCTGTAAGAAGATCTCTTAGATTTACAGAAAAAAAGAATCCATTCCTTACTAGATCGGGATTCCTGCCGAGTAGCATCTTAGTCTGGAGCTCTAGTGAAACTTGTTCACCATTACAGCAACACGTAAGCCTCCTGAGAACACGGCGTGGAAGGGCGGGCCATGTCTTCCTTCAGATTGCAGAACAGGGCACAATTTGACCTGGTGGCTGGTAGACTTGCACTGTTAACTTCTAGGGCATGCATATATCTTAACTTCTATACCATAGTATCTTTGTTAGATTAGGACTGTATTTGTTACCTTACTGTTAGTACTTCTCGAACTCTATGGAAGATACACTAGCAGACACTGGGTTGAGGTCTCTTACAGTTTGTGGGTTTAAGTGTGGCTTGGCAAAATTAAAGACTCATTTCAGACAATAGCATCAGTGTGGTTTGACTTCTTTTCTCAGTATGGCTGACAAGGAAGGGGAGTCAGAAGCATTTTTCAGATCATACGCCTGTAACTGCCGGGATGGTGGGGTGGTGGTGTTGACAGACTCATGATAATATAATGAAAAGGAATTTGAGCTTCTGGGACTTGATGTGCATAAATCAATTAATCACACATATTGGTTTGGCTGGAACTCACATGAGTAGAAAGCTCAGTGTTATTTCCTTTTCTACTTTAAACATGCTTTAAACTTTCACTCAGTCTGTTTTTATTGGAGGTATTTGACATACTGAACACTGTTCTTGGTTTGGCGGAAACGGCATCTTAATAAAACAAGTACCAATTGCTGGTTGTATGAGTTGGGTAATGGGGTAATAGGAAGAAGGGGTTGCCCAGGTTAGTAGCTCTTGTTGAGATCTTAAAATTTGTCCTTGATTCTTGATCCATTGTTGGCCCTTCTGCATGGTGCTAGGGCTTCACTAGGGAGTCTTGATGGTATATTGTTTACATGTTGGTCTGTTAACCTTGAAGTCAGCAGTTTGAAACCACCAGCCACCAGCAGTTTGAAACCACAGGAAAAAGATAAGGCTTTCTACTCCTATAAAAAGTTAGTGCTTGAAACCCACAGGGGCAATTCTACCCTGACCTTTGAGTCACTGTGAGTCAGAATCAAGTTGACGACAGTGAGTTTTCTTTGGAGGACCACATTAGAGTGGGTTTTACTTTTTGTGGCTCTGCTTTTTAGACTCTTGTTTTTATGCTGGGCTGCTGCCTTGCTTTATTTTGCTTTTTCCTGCATTTAATTTTGTTTATATTCCTTATAACTTCTGATCCTCTGAAATTTCATTAGGTGGCCATCATTTTTTAACAAGTGTTTTAACCATTTTTAGTCTTTTTTTCTCTGAATTGTGTGCTAGGGAAGAATATTGAAAGGACCATGTTGCAGTCATCAGCATGGGGAGCCGTATTTGTCCTCTTTTGGCTTCCATTCTTCGTCTTTCTCTACCCCATCCTGAAACCAACTGTCTCTTCATGGCCCGCTAATTCTAGTGAATAGTAAGGATGCAATCATCAGCCAGAAGCCAAATCTCCTGTCCTCAGCCCTCAGCGACATAGTCCCTTGGCCTCTGCTTCCAGGGACCAGGAAGTCCATCTGTCACTCTCATTCACAGACCCATAGTTTTGGTGCGGCTCTGGCTCCTCTGTTCTGGTTCATGGTATCCTTGCCTTGACCTCTCATCTTGACCTAGTTCCTTTGGCTGTGTCCCATAGTATCAGTGCCCTAGCCTCTAGTGCCTCTGGTCTTAGCTTTCACCACCACCCACAGAGATCTTGTACATGCATAAAATGGGCTTTGGATTTCTCTTTCTGCTCTTTTATCAAAAATAGCTCATCCTGATGGCCAGGGGAGGTAGGTGAAGCGGTGATGGTGATGACTAAAACTGACCAATCACTTCTATTAATGTTACACAAGACCAATTGGCATAATCTCACCCAATCACTGTGAAGATGGGACAGGACTGGAAGTGTTTCCTTCTGTTGTGCATAGGCTTGCTATGAGTGAGATCCAGCTCAATGGCACATGACAGCAACACCCAATCTGGTGGACATTACAGGGAAATGGGTAGAAGAGTCATCTGAAGAAATTTCACTCCGCTACCCCTGGAGTGGGAGTGGAGTCGACCATGGTGACCTGAATGGAGTAAAACCAGTTGGAGTGCAGACTTGGAAGGGATCTTCATTTACTGATGGGGCACAACTTTAGATAAGAAGAAATAGCTGCAGGCTAAGGAAGCACTGGAAACAGTAGTCTATGCCAGGACATTTGGAAGATAGCTACTTGGCCAACTGATGGGAAACTCAACTCACTGCCATTGAGTCAATGCTAACTGAGAGCAATTCCCTGCGGGTTTCTGAGGCTGTAACTGTTTAAGGGAGTAGAAAGCCCAGTCTTTCTCTCATGGAGCTGCTGGTGGTTTTGAACTGTTGATCACGCAGATTGCAGCCCACCATGTAACCACTACACCATCAAGGCTTTGTAACTGACAGGAAGAGATCTACATTGGTACCCATTTGTGAAAGCTAGGTTTTTTTGTTCAAACATGACATCTATAAGAAGATACGAGTGGAGGCTAGCCTGTCAATCAGATTGCAGCCTGATGACCTCCCTTGGAGGTGTGACCCATGATATATAGCTCTCTGGATGCCAGTCTCTCTTTCTCTCTCTGCCTTCTGCTTCCTGCTTCCGGGCCATCCTGAGAGCTGCTGGAGCTCTGCTGTATTTCCTCTGACCCAGGATCTACACACTTTTGCATGCACTGGCCTATCATCATCCTGCATGCTGCATCATTGCATGTGACTACATGAGTCAGAAGAGGGACTTCTGGACTAGTATCAGACTTACGGACTTGAGTTAGATTAGGCTGGGATGCTTTATTGATATGTAATTACTTCTTGATATAAATTTTTCTTATACAGATATGAGTGTTACTGGATTTTTCTCTAGTCAACCCAGTCTAACACACCATTCCAAAGAAGGTGAACCCAACCAAATGCTCCAACTATAGAACAAGATCACTGACATCACATGCAAGTCAAGTTTTGCAGAAGATCAGCCAAAAACGCTTGACGCAATACATTGACAGGGGTTTGCCAGAGATTCAGTCCAGATTTGGAAGAGGACGTGGACCAAGGGATATCGTTAATGATTTCAGATGGATCTTGGCTCAAAGCAGGGAATACCAGTAAGCTGTTTACTTGTTTTATATTGACTAGGCCAGGGCATTTGGCTGTGTGGATCATAACGAACCCTGAATAACCCTGAGAAGAAGGAAAATTCTGTAACACCTCATTATGTTCACACGTGCACAAGATGAACTGACACCTGGATCAAGAGGTAGTTGTGTGAACAGAACAAGGGAGTATTAGATGGTTTAAAGTCAGGAAAGGTGTCTTTCCGGGTTGTATCCTCTCACTATACTTATTCAGACTGTATGTTGAGCAAATCATCAGAGGAGCTGGCCTATATGAAGTTGAATGTGGCATCAGGATTGGCTTAATAGCATGGAGTATGCAGATGATGGAGCCTTGCTTGCTGACAGTGAGGAGGACTTGAAGCACTTGCTGATCGAGGATTTCAGAATTCAGTATGGATTTCAACTCAATGTCAGACCAAAATCCTTACAATGGACCAACAGATAACATCATGTGAAATGGGGAAAAAGTTGAAGTTGTCAAGGATTTTGTCTTGCTTTGATCCATAATAAGTGCTCATGGAAGAATCATTCAAGAGATCAAAAGATGAGTTGCATTAGGTCCGTCTACCGCATAAGGATGCTTTAGAATTTTGAAATGCAAGGATGTTACTTTGAAGACTAAGGTGCACCTGACTTAAGCCATGGTATTTTTCATTGCCACATATACATGTGAAAGTTGGGCATGAAATAAAGAATTGATGCATACGAATTGTAGTTCTGGAGCATAATATTGAAAGAGCCATACACTGCTAAAAGGACACATTGATCTATCTTTGAAGAAGTATGGCTAGAATGCTTGTTGTCGGCAAGGTTGGCAAGACTTTGTCTTACATACATTGAATATGTTATTGGGACAGACCTGTCCCTGGAGAAGAATATCATTCTTGGTAAAGAGGAGGGCGGTACAAAAGAAGGCCCTAAGGGTCTGGATGGACACGGTGGCTGCTAACGATGGACTCAGGTATAGGAACAACTGTAGGGAAGATGCAGGACTGGGCAGTGTGTCATTCTGTTGTATGTAGGGTTGCTATGCGTCAAACTGACTCCATAGCCACCAACAACAACAAAAATGTTTCCAACATTACTTTCAAAATGGCGTAATAACATTTGTGTAATTTAGATGTCCTATGATCTTTTTGAGAGCCCTGATGGAATAATGGTTATGAGTTGGGTCAGCACAGCTCAGCAGTTTGAAACACCAGCAGCTCCAAGAAAGAAAGATGTGGCTCTCTGCTCCCATCAAGAGTAAGAGGCTCAGGGACTCACAGGGCAGTTCCACTCTGCCCCAAAGGGTCAATGTGAGCGGGCATCTACTCGATGGCAGGGGGTCTGGTTTGGGTTTGATTGCATTTGTCTTAGTGCTATTAAATATTTTAACTACATTCAGACTATAAACATTCCATCAATGTTCTTAGACTTCTTTCAGTGATTCTGAAACTATTAAATTATATAACCAACATAGGTAGCGGTTATGTTTTCTCTGATTTTTATTTATCTCACATGATATCTTTATGAGTAAGTTTGACATATAAATTGGCACTGTTTTGCTCTTCTTATTTCCCTTGCGTGTTAACATGATATTTGTGGCTCTAGTAGCCTCACTACTATGACATCTGCGTTTTGGAGCAAAAGAGGGCACAGCGCAAAGAGGGAGGGCGAGGCTTGTGAGTAAAACTTACCTCCTCGCCTCCTCACTTGGAGAGAAAAGGAGGGATGGTCTTGTCTGGTTTTCTTCTGTTGAGCTAAGAATATAGAACTTCAGAAGAAGTACAAGAAGTGAGGAAGGCAGAGTGGAATGCTGGCTCCCAGATCATGACAAGGAAGACCCCTCGGATTCCCAGTGCCTGAGAAGTGGGAGAAGGATTCACAGCCCTAACATGAGGCTATGGGGAGCTAGAATCTTGCCCGTGACATTGTCGGATGCCACAGATGACTCTGACCTCTCTCCAAAAGTGAAGCTTAGCTAGAAAACATAACTGAGTCTCGAAAGGAACTCTCCACACCTTGGGGAGCTAATTGGATTGGAGTCCCTGGACAAAGGGGCCATTTGAGACCTCCACCTTTCCTCACCAAACCTATAAGCATAAACTAAGAGAGGGAACACAGCCGAAAGATGGGCACTCCCCCAAGAAATACCGTATATACTCGTGTATAAGTTTTTCAGCACATTTTTTATACTGACAAAGCCCCCCTCGGCTTATACTTGAGTAAGGGTCCCACTTACCTGTTCTCCGGTGCAGTGCGGGTGTTCCCCGGTCTCTCCCACTCATCTGCAGGTGCCTGCAGCCTCTGGGGCGGTCCCATTACCACGGACACCATTGCTCTTCTTTCTCCTGCACGCCTGCAGCCTGCGTGTTGTCCGGGCGTACTGGGCAAGAACCTGCCCGGTTCTGTGTGCTGGTCCCTGGGGCGCACCGCATCCTTGTCAGATGAATGTCCCCATGCGGTTGCTCTACTTGTCCCGCTCTTCTCCAGGGCTTACCTGTGCCTGGCCATGTCCCCTTGCTCCGCCCCAGCAGTGCTGAATTCAAGTACTGGTATAGCTCTGGTCTTAGATACACAGTACGTTTATTTACAGTACCTAGTCTCCTATATTTTATTTTTTATTTTCTTATTAACCCCTATGTGGACCCAGTGTTGACTATGCTTGCCCAGAGCAGCCTGTGTTAGGGCTCATAGTTAGTATACACGCTGCGTTGTGTATGCATTGCATTACTGCATGCACTGCGTTACCGCATATGGATGGGAAGTGCTAACGCAACACATGCAGTAACACAGTGCGTACACATGCATCGCGTATATTATGTGCCCTAACACAGGCTGTTCTATGCAAACAGTCCTGTCATCACATTCTGGAATGTCATTAGCCTGCGTCAGGCCTCAAACTATACAAGCTGTGTTGTGTACATGCAGTAAGGCAGTGTGTGTAACAATGCAGAACATGCAGTAACACAGCATGTATAGTTATTGTTGATACCACATTGTTTTAGTTGACCCTCTTTTCCACTTACAGGGCTAATTTACTGTGTTTTTTTTTTTATATAAAACATTCAAAAACATTTAACCTACTGATGCATCAATTAATGTAATTTTATTGGTATCTATTTTTATTTTGAAATTTACCAGTTGCTGCTGCATTTCCTACCCTAGGTTTATACTCGAGTCAATAAGTTTTCCCAGTTCTTTGTGGTAAAATTAAGTACCTTGGCTTATATTTGGGTCGGCTGATACTCTAGTATATATGGTAATATTTCTCCTCCCATTTTCTCTATAGCACTGCAGGGGTCACTGTGGGGAAGATTAGCAGAGGGATGAGAGAAAAAGAAAGGAAGAGAGATCAAGAGTATTTTACATTGAATATGTTTGAAGTTTTTACAGAAACGAGATAAAATTTTTAAAAAGTGTACCAAACCTAATCCACAATCACTGAGTAGATTCTTACAGGTCGACTTATAAATGAGTCATAACAATGAACAAAATTTTAAAATCACATTGAGATTTTGTCCTTAAGAAAGCTCATTACCCAATGAGAGAGTGTGGAAATCAAGGCCATTTTTCAAATGTAAGTACTGGTTTGTCTCTTGAGAACCATGTAGTAGATCGGGTCTAGTTGGGAACCAGTGCAGCCCCCCAACAGCTCTGCCTAATTCACAGTATCACATCCTGCAGCAGCAGAACTCTGAAGGGGCAGTGGCTAAACCCCAGGTGGTTGTAGCACCTGTATTAATGTCCAAGCTGTCAATGCTCCTGAATTTTACCCATCAGGTTATTCTTCCTTTTATACAGAATCCTGTGAGAATGGCTGTGAAGTTTATCCTATTCTGTCAGAATATGTTCAGGACTTTTTGAATCATCCTACAGAGCAGCCTGGCTGTTTTGAAACTTAAATGCAACAGTTTTCAGAGACCCTGAATGGCTGTGGTGCCACCGATAACACTTTTCAAGGCCTTGTGGAATGCATCTATCAACAGGCTCCATCTATTCAAACTTCTCTTGTTACTTCAAAGACGTCGGACCAAATATGAAGTTATAGATCAAGCTGCAAAAGGGGGGCAAAGCGACTCAAAAATGATTTCATGCATCTGTCCTCTTTCTGGGAGAACTATATCTTAATATGGAGATCAAGGGGCCAAATGGACAGACCACAAAGCAGATAGTCTTCAAGCGTTGCTGAATGCCCTCTTTTACAAATCTGTGGATGACAACTTTAACTTGCTGTGCAGTAAAATTACTCAAACAGACAGGATCAGTTTTAGAAGATGTGTGGAAGGAGAAAGGAAAGACTAATATGGAAGAAATCATTCAGAGAATTGAAAATGCTCTCCTGGATCAGTGAATCTCAACCTTCCAAATGCCGCGACCCTTTAATATAATTCCTCATGTTGTGGTGACCCCCCCAAACACAAAATTATTTTCACTGCTACTTCTTAACTGTCATTTTGCGACTGTTATGAATTGGGTGACCCCCAAAAGGGTCACGACCCACAGGTTGAGAACTGCTGTGACCTGTATGCAAATTGCAGCAAAGATGGTCAAACCGATGCTCTTGAAGCTTCTGGAACTCAGATGCAGTAACTCAGGGAGAGGCCATGCAGATTCCACGTACAGAAAGGCAAGGCCTGAAAATGCTCCTAACTAATGGATGAACCAACATGTCATACATCTATGTTCCTTTCTCCACAGCTAATCCAGACTTCCAAGGGAAATATCGGGAACTACTTGACAGAGAAGACTTTTCCCAGGTTATGAAGAAAATGGAACAGATTTATCAGGGGCAGGTAAGGCGTCCTTGGGCGATATTGATGATGAGGTGGACCCAGAAATAGAGTAAGTTTATGAAAAGTTTGGTCCAGAATCAGAGAGTAAGCAAAAGTTATGAAGCTAAATTCCAATGTATCAGTTCCATACAGCAGTTTAGGTATGCTGATTTTAGCAGAACAGAGGGAAGCAAGAAAACGCATCGTACATATACCAAATTAAGAATATTGAGTTCTTACTACTGTATGCAACATTAATCTTATTTAACACTATCTGCAAAATAAACTATTCCCTATAACTTAATATATATGTATGTGTGTAATATATAGATATATATGTTTATTTTGTGCAGTTAAGTCCACTGTTTTGGCTGCAATAAAATCAATTTTGAAATTAGAAAATAAGTACTCAATATTAATGCAGCTGTCCCAGATCATGCCACTATTTAGAAGCATATACTTCAGGTGTTGAAAGGATGTTATAAATAATAACTTTCTTATCTCTGCATGACTTCCTCATGGTATGTGCTCAATAAATACTGTTTAACAAAATAACCCTCATATTTTACCAAAGAGATTAAGTATTTTCTATGATTTTAGTTAGCTGTGTCAGGGCAAACACTAGTTTTATATTATTTGATTTGCAACCCAGTAATTTTTCCTCTAAGCTTAAGTTGTTTATAAATTTGTACGTGTGTGTGTGTGTGTGTGTGTGTGTGTGTGTGTATCCTGAACTTCAAGGGAGCTTATTTTCTGGACTCTGTTTTTAAACCATTTGCAAATGTATGTAAGTGCTTTTATTAGAAATACACAGTAGTTTCTTTTCACAAGGTATTTCTGAGGAAGTTCTTGCATTTCATTCAGTTTATTTCTGGTCATAGCTTATGTCTCCGTAAGAAATATCATCAATTACAATCCCTCGATATAGATTCAGATCATTGTGGAAATGTCAGGTTTTAAATTGTCCACACCAAGAACTCTTGAATGCCCAACCCAACGATCTCTGATCAAACTAAAAGTTCTTTGAGTGTAGAACACCTTTGCATTATGCAGGGGGAAACATTTTGTGTTATTTCCTTAAATATATGTGAATAAAACTTATTAAATAAGATGAGGCCTGTACATGTCTCTGCTTTATCCGACTGGTGAGGAGAGCAGAGTAGGAAGCAAAGGACAATAAATTCAACTGAATACTCCCTCCTGATATTAGTGAAAATGTTTGGCAAACTTTCAGGACCCCAGAGAAACTGATGATAAATGCTGTGATCGACTTTCATGTTAGCACAAAACACATTCCTGGACATTAGGAGTCACTTATCTGAGCACTGACAAGAACCCATCCAGTCAAACAAATGCTGTCGTGTGTCACCATCATTGCCACTACCAGTTTTCTCACGCCTAGAAGGAGTTCAGGATTTTGGCAACCTTGAAATTACAGCATCCTGAAAGATCTCCTCTGCGTGCCATCGGTTGAAAAATAACCCGTGCAGATGTTTATGTGCCAAACTCTCCTCACGATAGAGACTGGAGTGCAATTGGACAAAAGGTTATATGGTGGATGGCTGATAGTACAAATGGTGCACATATTTTAGATTGTATAGATGAAAATGTCCCTGTTATGAGGCACATGGACAAGCTTATCATGATCATGCATTTCAATCATAGATCATTCTGAGAATTTTAACCCTGTGGGTAATCAGAACTGATTCTGAATATCCCCAAGAATATACTATGTAAGATCAGAGGGATAGTTTTGCTAATTGAAATAATGAATATCTTTGTAAATGGAGACCCTCAGAGGAAAACAATTAATTTAAGAAATAACTTTCTAAAATATATAATCTGAAATAAAATGTCATGCAATTTGTTCCTTTGACTGATTTAAACACTCAGAGTTCCAATCCAGCCTCTTTATTTATGAGCCTTCTGCTCTGTGGGAGCTCCAGAAGGCAACAGATGTTGTTTCAGAAAAAGGCCAAACAATCCAGTTTAGAAAGACAAAGCTTAACCCTTCCTATGAAATTCCCTTCTCTTTAAAACTGAGGTCCCCTCTCCTTTTTCCTCTGTCTTCCTGTCTCAAATGCGTAGAATCTGGAATGGCCACATGACTAATTATAACTCCGATATGGATGTCCGGGTGTCTTTAGCCTGATGACTTCAAGCATTTCATAAAGAAATAGAGGATGAGTAAGAAAAGTGCAAATGCATTTCCTTTTAATGTATATTTTCATTAATAAGTACATATTTTTGTCTCTACAATAGAAGTAGAAAAGTCAGAGATAAATTGCAACAAATAAATGTGTTTACTCATCAACAATGAGTAGTCAATCTCACAATTAAAATGTTTATTGAGTGCCTGCCAGATGGAGACCATTATGCTAAGTAGAGAACGTGATAACCATTGCCACAAGATGCTTTATGGTTCAAAAAAATCAATGTAAAGGGTTTTTCTGAGATTAATAACAGACTATGGGAGAGTTAGCCTGTGTACAGACGGCACTGTTAGCAAGAGATACTATAGAAGAAAGTGAGTATACTCTATTTTCATGTCAAAGTTGGGACATAGCATGTACCTGTTTTAATTTTCTTTGACACAATGCATTGCATGTAGTTGGTATATAATGATGAATTTGATCAACCTTAATGATTTTTTTCATTTATTAATTTATTTGACAAATAGATATTAAGAACCATATGTGTGGAAGATACGGTTTTAGGACCTGGTGAAATTGTGATTAAGACAGACATAGGTTAAGATCGAGCACATAAAATAGAAAAATAGGTTAAAAAATTCATAAAATTCCAGATACTAATAAGGACTGTACATAGAAGTAATGCTCTGTGATGTGAGAAATAGAAACTGGGCACAGTTTTTGTTTTGCTTGTTTCTTTGATGAAGTGACATTGACACCGAGACCTGGGTAGCAAGGAAGAGCAACGGTGGCAGGGCCTCGCTGAAAGAGGGATTGGACAGTAGAAAGGCCCCAAGGCAGGAGAGGCATGAAGCATTTAGTCACAGGAAGGAGGACAACAGGCCTTGTGACAAACAGGAAAAGGGAAGCAAGTACCAGCACTAATAGAACATGGTGAGGCGTTTGACTTGTTTTGTAAATGCAACGGGATTTAGTCAAAGGCTTTAGACCGAGGAGGAGCTCTTCTGACTTGGGTTTTAGAAAATCATTTTTATTGTTGAAAGTGGAATCAGAGAATCAAGAAGGAGTCTGTTGCTATAGTTCAAATGAGAAATGGTGGGAATCAACTAAAAGAGATTTCAGATTCAGAATAATGACTATCAGAGAGCAGGACTGGCTTACTCCTCTTACTTTAGTGAGAGGAGGTAGAAGGAAGAATGGAGGATTGTTGCTAGGCTCTTGGATTCAGTCGTTTGGAGATGGTTATGCAATTTACCGAAGTAGAAAAGATGGAGGGAGAGCATACAGACCCATGGGGGCACGTACAATGACTTGGGGAATACCCTGCATGAGGGGACCTGAGGTCTTCAGCTGATGGCATAAACAAGATGTTGGCAGGTGATGACAGAGCTGGGGAAACAGTTCGAAGAGAAAGGAGCGAGCAGTAAATCGTGTGAAAAGCCCGGGCACTGGATATCCCTAGGGTGGATGTGTGCTCTGTGAAGAAACAGTGGGACAGACTTGGGTGTCTCCAAAACTTAACGATTAAACATAAGTGGAACAAAGGAGATAACTCCACCATGGTGATCTTACTTTACGTCTAGTCCAGAATCATGAAAACCCAACTTCTGATCTCAGTTTGCTGCACTTTAAGCTCATCTGCACATTCAAGCCTACTAAATTTTTCATCCTCCGCTTTTAAGTCCTTCATTCTTCTCTCTTACTAAAGGGTGTCCTGCGTCTTCTGATTCCCACCCCCCGCACCTCAGTGCCCTATCCCCACTGCAATGATACCGTTATCAGATTCATAGAATTCTTGAGTCCCTCGAGTTTTCTTTGTGCACACCTGGAGCACCCAGCTTCAGGAAATTTTTATCATTTTATTACACTGGGTAGCGCAGACACTTATGACACTTGGCTCCTAATAAAAAGATTCGTGACTTGAATCCACTGATCAAACCAGCTCACAGCCAGGGGGTCAGTTCTGACCCCTAGCAACTGTATCGGACAAGGTAGAACTGTCCCAGTGGGTTTCCAAGGCTGTCACTCTTTATGGGAGTAGAAAACCTCATTAGCAGCTCATTTTGTGACCACTAGGCCACCAGGGCTCCAACAGCCCCTCAGAAGAATGAGCTGGTGCTCTGTGCAGCCATCCACACCATGCACTGTTGGTGTGTGGTGCTGTCATGCCGGCTCCACGTTATAAAGGCACTATGTAAAAGAAAGAAAAATAAAGGAAAAGAGAAACCATTGCCCAGTCCGATGCCCTTCTCACAATTGTTATATTTGAACCCATTGTTGCAGCTATATCCCTGAGGGTAAAATGGAGGGGCTGCAAAACAGCGGAAGGCCGTGGACATGATGAATTACCGCAATGGCTACAACAATGGGCTCAAACAAATGGACTGCAACATAAGGAGAATTGTGGGGATGAGCTGGACTAGTTGGTGTTTAGTCCTCTCACGTAGGATCGCTATGAGTCGGAACCATTTTGAGAGCAACAACAACAATAACAGGCTATAGTTGTAGTCTGACATGCATAGGGTTGCCAAGAGCCAGAATGGTTTCCGTAGCAACTGGTGCTTCCTACTGTGCCTCATCTTCCTTGGTGGGCACGGCTGATTAAAAACTGTAAGAACAGAGGAGCATCCGGTACATGGCTGGTTTCTAAGCACAATGATGAACTTGCGATTCCTGTGCTATGTCTGTATACCCCTACTGATTGTCAACAAGACCAGCACCACAGTCATTTTTTTCTACAAATGGATCCATAATTTTTAAGCATCTCAATGATCTCTGCTCTTAATTACAGTAGACATTACTTTCATCTCTCTGAAAAATTGGCGACATTTTTTCCTGAGTCCTGTAACAGTAAACTTCATTCAGACACTCCTTCCATTCCTTTGATATTGTCTGTTTGACCAGTTCGCCCTATATGATCTATGTATATTTCATCTCCTCAGACTGTCTTAGTGACTTGTGCTAATGACCTCCCCCGGCTCTCCTCTATTATATGTTTCATTGTTCGTATGTTTTGCAAACTCGTGTATTTAGGTTGCTTCTCTCTCAAGTTATATTAAAAAAAATCTCTCTCCCTCCTTGGCACATATTTTTTAAAAAGTAGTTTACGCTTGCTGCCTGAGCTTCATTGCCACCTTTCCACCTCTTATCACTTAAATTTCTAGCCCACAGTCATGACTCCCAAATCACGGATTCTACTCTCACTTTCCAGGGTCTCCTCCTCCTTCAGATAAGCACTTGGTCCCCACCCCCGCCTTCTTTGTTTCCATACAATTAGTCTATTTCCCACCCACCCCCACTTGTTTTGAACTTTTTCTCTATTTTGTTGGCTCGTTAAAAAAAGCAACCTTTCCCACTCTGTGTCTGGCGTGCCGTCCTGAGTCTGTTCTTTCGGTCGTTATTATCGGCACCATTGCCATTATTGTCTCTTTTCTCTCTTCACAATATTGTTCGCCCCCAAAGCCTTTCTTTCCAAACCTGTTCTCTCCTGAGTGCTTATTTTCTATTTTCAGCTCACAATTTAGCTCTATATTCCACTGGGTTTTTATAAGTACCTTATATTGAACAGATATAAAAGTAAACTTGTTCTGTTTATCCCAAACTAGTTCTTTCTCTTGACTTTGAAATTTTAGTTTATTATAATACCTTGATTTTTAGTCACCTCACACTCAATTTAACAATGACTAACCATATTTCTATGTGTACAGTTCCTTCACCTTTGTCTCTCGACTGTCTTCTCTGTCTGTGGCCTTTGTTAATGGCTAGCTCCTCACCTCATATTTCTATGCTGCTTCCTGGATTGTCATCGCTATTACGAGCATTTTACATTACAATGTGTGTATCCATCCTCATTGTCTACATGATACTTTCTCATTAATTTTCCTATAGCACCAATTAAGTCATTTAATTATCAAATGCAAAAATCACTCCACATTGCCCACCAAATTAAGTCACATAAATGTGACCTAAAGTCTGCTTAAATTAGTTTCCTTTTTCAAGCATATACCCTGTTAGTTTTTATTCTTAATGTATTTTCCACTCAAATTATAATACCAAATCTTGAATACTCTATTTATTCATCATATGTTATCCACTCCCTGGTACATTTTCTTCCCTGTTTCTGTGGTTTTGAAATTTCAGAATCACCTTTATACCTAAAGCCTTCTCTGGTTCCTCCTGACTTGTGAAGCTAGAAGGGATAGCTTTACCCTGAGACGCTGCCTCCACATAAGAGCAAAACACGAGAGAGAAACGTGCTAACAGGACAGTTCAGTGACACCCGATGCAGAAAGCAAGTGGCAGTAACTGAGTGCCTTAACACAAAGCTGACCAAGAGTTAGTTAATGATAATGGATTGAGAGCAAATATGAGAAAGCAGTAAAATAAACAATTTAACATAAAATAGGAGCTCACAAAAGAGTTGTAAGCTTTAGAACGGTGTTTAAAGTTGGTGTTTAATGCTTTAACTGTTCCATTTCTTAAATGTCAAATGAAGCCTGACACAAATCCCTTAGCCTTTTCTTGATACTTGTCTAAAGGGGTGCATTATGTCCTGACTTGAACTCTAGTTAGCTATGTCATCCTTTCCCCTTCTTTTTTTAATACCCAAAAACTCAACAGTTCTGATATTTCTGCCTGTAAAGGTGACTCAGTGTGGCAGGGATTCTCAGTGGTTGGGTCAGGAAAGGGTCCTAGTTCAGGACCTTCAGCATAGAAAACATGTTCGAATCTTAGTGGCAGTAATTGTGTATAGATTTTAAAAGTGCATCAGAGATCTTATAACACCACCCCACACCAAGTCTACCTCGTGATGAAGATGCTTACCAGTGTACCTTGTCTACTGTGCTGAATTGTCAATTCTTTGAGGCAGATGTCAGGCATTGTGCATTACTGTAGCTTCTAGATCACTTAGCATAGTTCATGATACATGACTTGGAATAAAAGAATGTTCTATTATGATTGAATAAACCAGCAATTTGAACTAAAAACATCCATGTACTTTATTTAATTATAGAATTAGGGCAATCTTTCCTACTTGAATATAATGTAAGATCCTCTTCACTTATGCCTTGGGGAGAGATACCATGATTTCATACTTCCCTCTGAGAATTATTCAACAATGTATCTGATTCTACTCTCTTAATTATGAGAATATTGAAGCCCAGAAACTCATAATTTCAATCACTGACAGTGACTTGTAATGTTATTCCAGGATCCAGAGACTTCTAATCTTTAATTCAAATTACTTTCTGTGAACCTAATGAGACTGAAAAGAGAAAAGAACAAAATATGAATGAGTATAACTGATTGCTCAAAATTCTTATTAATGGG
Source organism: Echinops telfairi (assembly GCF_000313985.2). Classification (NCBI taxonomy): domain Eukaryota; kingdom Metazoa; phylum Chordata; class Mammalia; order Afrosoricida; family Tenrecidae; genus Echinops; species Echinops telfairi. Next base: position 49,504,912 of record NW_022103906.1, on the reverse strand, counting down.
AAATATAGACCAATATTTCATTTTCTTACCCAAAAGTTGCCATCCCTCAAACAAGTTTAGGGAAAATGTAAAAAGGGGGTTGAACTAAATGATAGAAATTTGTGAAAGAAGTATTAATGAAGTTATATTGAGCCAAAGACATAACAGAGAAATAACACTTGGCAAGTAAAATTTCTTTATATTCCTGGTCTCAGATAAGACCTGTTAAAAAGTTATATTAATATTAACTACTTAATATTAGGGGGTTAATATTAACTACTGATATCTATTTGCATCATATACTTTTCTAGATACACTGTATATCCAAATTAATACATTATTTACCCTACCTAAAGCTTTACAAATATTATCTCTAATATCTCAAGAACCTTGCAGTGGAGATATCACTACCTCCATCAGATGTAATAAAAAAAACCTAAAACGCTGTTGAATTGGCACCAGACTGGATTTTATGGATGTGCCTAACTACAAAGACTCTTATATCGTTACCCAGAGGATATTCCCCCATGAGACTGCAGAATTTGGTGTTGAATGTGTTGACATAGCTCATAGACTCAATCTCTTCTTTTTGTTTCATATTTTTGGTAAACTAGAAGTGATCTATTGCCTACTAAAGATTAACAGTTCCCAGGAAACAGTTTTCTTGCTACACACCAACCTGATGTGATTGTTTTAAAATAAAACCCGCCACACAGAATTGATGCTCTGGTTCCTTTCTCGCACACAGACACAAACAAATTATGGTTTTCAGAGTGACAATGAGTAGTGAGATAGTTAAGGTTTATTGTGCCATTCTGGCTGATAAACACATGTGGGGTTAATTGAAGGGCAGAGAGATAAATGGTTCAGTGAGCCTCACCTTTCTAGCTCTCTTGCTTTCTGATGGTCGGACCAGGGTGCAGCTGCCTTAGTCAGTTCCCTGCTTCAGCTGGCAAGGCTGACTTCCTGCAAGACATCCCTGAGGAGAAGCCACATGGACCTACCGCAATGCAGCCCTGAGTGCTGGAGCAGCCATGTGGAGACGCCTGCCAGCACTGAGATGCTTACATGCTCACTGATTCGCCTTTCCTCCTGCAGTCGGCATCATTGCGTGTGTGTTTTGTGAGATGGCGGAGGACTTTGTAGATTGTTGTCGGACATAGGGGCTAAGGTTGGACTTACGGGCATGGACAGTACTGGTTTGGGATGCTTTCTTAATGTAGACTTACCCTTTATATAAAACTCTCATATATATATATATATGTTTTTTTACCCAGAATAACACAATAAGCAACAAAGCAAGACCAAGCCCTTGTCATGGGTTTGATGCTGACACATAGGGTTTCTGAGGCTGTAACTCTTTACAAGAGCACTCTACCTCAACTTGTTCCTGCAGCATGGCTCATGGGTTCCACCAATGAGCTTTGGGCTATCAGCTCAGTGTGTAGCCACTGCATCACCAGGATGAAAATGAACTAGAAATCATTGTGTTCTTAGACAAACTGAAGCATAACAAGTAGGTAAAGCTCCCAGGTATAAGTCAAAAGTAGAATTCTTACCATAAATGTGCTAACATTCAGAATATCCCCAAAAGTGACTAAGGCCTTTCAGACCACTCAGTATAAGAAGTTACTAGCTATATGCTATCATTTCAATAACTATATCTGGAAATCCCATCTGTTATTAACAGATTTTAAGTTGCCAAGAAGAGAAATTATTTTGTTTTATGGTGAAATTAAATAACATAAAGCTGGATTTGAGCCACTTCGTATCGGTATATACACAGCCACTACATAGCCATCAGACTATTTCATGTAGATCAATGAAAACTTCTGTTTTCACAAAAATCTCTGCATGGGTGTGTATAGCAGTCTTACTTATAATTTCCAAACACAAAAACAGCTCAAATGGCCTTCAGTGGGTGAATGCATGAACAAAGTGTGTTCCCATACAATGGAATGCAATGCAGTCAGAAACAAAACAAAACAAAACAAAACTATGAACCCCCACAGCAGCCTGAATGAATTGCAGAAGTTTGTACTGCAGGAGAAAAGCTAGTCTCTAAAGGTTACATACTATATGAATTCACCTGACATTCTCAAAAATACACCATTTGAGTGTCAGGGACCAGATAAGTGGTAGCTAGGATGTAGGTTACGGAGAATGTGCTCAAGGCTTGAGAAGCAGCAGAGAAGCTCCTGGAGAAAGACCCGCTAGGGCCAAATTCCAACCGGGTTACTTCCTTTAGGACCGACCTCCTGGGATGACTGTTGCTGCGGTTAGGTGCCCACGAGTTGGTGCCAAACCACAGGGACCCTACGCACACAGAATGACACACCGGCCAATCCTGCACGATTCTCACAATTGTTCCTATGGGTGAGTCCATTGTTGCAGTTTAAATTAAAGTAGATTTTTTAGTAGTGTGAGTAAATTGGTCTGTGTTCTGATTCTGGTGATGATAAGAGGGCTCTACAAATTAGTTAAAATACATAGAATTTCATATTAAAATTAACTGTATTGTCCATGGGTGGGGCAAAGCCTTGTATAGTAGTTAGTTGAAAGGTTCATGATTTTAACCTACCCAGGGTCACTTCAGAAGACAGCCCTGTCAATCTATTTCTGAAAATCTTTTGTTTTTAAAATCATTTCATTGGGGGCTCATACAGCTCTTATCACAATCTATACGTCCATCCATTGTGTCCAGCACATTTGTACATGTGTTGCCATCATCATTTTCAAAACCTTTTCTTTCTACTTCAGTCCTTGGTATCAGCTCATTTATTTCCTTCACTCCCTCATGAGCTCTTGATAATTTATAAATTATTATTATTTTGTCATGTCTTACACCATCCGATGTCTCCCTTCACTCACTTTTCTGTTGTCTGTCCCCCAGGGAGGGGGTTATATGTATATTATTGTGATCAGTTCCCCCTTTCTCCCCCCACCATCCCCTTCCCCTCCTGGTATTGCTACTCCCATTATTGGTCCTGGAGGGTCCATCTGTCCTGGATTCCCTGTGTTTCCAGCTCTTATCTATACCAGTATAGATCTGGTCTAGCCGGATTTGTAATGTAGATTTGGGGTCATGATAGTGGGGGTGGAGGGGAGGAAGCATTAAAGAACGAGAGGAAAATTGTATGTTTCATTGGTGCTATAATGCACCCTGACTGGCTCATTTCTTCTTTGTGATTGTTCTGTAAGGGGATGTCCAATTGTCTACAGATGGGCTTTGGGAACTCCCCCTCATTCACATTGATATGATTTTTTTGTTCTGTATCTTTGATACCCGATCCTTGATCCCATAGATACCTCATGATCACACAAGTTGGTGTGATTCATCCATGTGGGCTTTGTTGTTTATTGTCAAGCCTTTAATACCTCAGATACTATATCTTTTGATAGCCAGGCACCATCAGCTTTCTTCACCACATTTTCTTGTGCGTCCATTTTGCCTTCAGAAATTGTGTTGGGAAGGTTAGCATCACGGAATGCCAGGTTATTAGAACAAAGTATTCTTGCATTGAGGGAGTACTTGAGCAGAGGCCCGATGTCTGTCTGCTACCTTAATACTTAGCATATAAATATATGTACATAGATTTATTTCCCTATCATTGTATATAAATATATGTACATATGTAAATATTTCTGAAAATCTTATGGAGCAGTTCAACTTCACACACACGGCCACTATGAGCAGGAATTAACTACATGTCAATGAAGAGAAATATCAAGAAAGACATGGTTTGCAAAATTTTGCAAACTCCTTAGATGACTAAATTCCTCTTCTTTGACTTTGCTGACCATATTGAAGTACGACACCTTTGGAAAAACTCCTCAGAAAAATATTTCAAATTTTATGAATGGAGCATTTCAATACTAATAAGGTTATTCATTAAAAGATACCTGAAAAGTAAAATGACCTCAAAGAATCACTTTACATTTTCAGCATTATTGCAGGTAAATTGTTATAATCTCATCAGAAATGTATGCTAAAGCTGTCAGATCTCTTGATCATCAGCTATTGCAGGTGAATACGGGTTTAAGTGGAATTCCGCCTTTGTTCAGGCATTAGTTTCACTGTCCATAAATAACAGAAAGGCAATCTATAAGAGAGAGGCCATGAGTGAGAAATAAATCTCATGTTGGCTGTATGCCGAGGACTAATGAAGGGAAAGACAGTGGGCCACAATCTGCAATAATTCAAAAGTGGGAAATGCATATCCTTTAATTGATTTTATTTATAGAGTTCATAACCCTGAGATATCAGAACTTGTAACCAAAATTGGGGTTTGTCGAGTCATATCAGAGGTGTCACCTTGGGGACTTTACATTTCTAACTCCACTGGAAAATAAATCTCTTACACACTCACACACAGGGAGTAATTTCTTAATGATGGCATTGGCCCAGTCTAGTTGTAGCCAATTTCATGTCTTTTAAATGGCATATTGGCCCCAAAGCCACAACTCAAGTCTGATTTCACCTTGTAAAGTGAGTCATGATATATAAAAAAGTGTCTGTTAACCACACAGACTTTCTTAATTCTCTCAAACAATAACTTTCATGCAGAAATAAAATCAAGCAGGAGGTGACAACTACTTAAATGTTTTTTTACCAACTCAGTAAATTTACTGGGTTTTTCATTTTAACATATGACTCCTTCCTAGTAACTCCTAACCATCTTCTACTGCCTGCTTATGTTAGGTAAATTTAGAAATCAGTGTGAGGGGAGGGTGCCTGTGAGAAATCATAGTGGGACTTCTATAAAAGACATTTTAAGCGTATGTTTACTGGAAGAGAAAGTTAAATATCCTAACATTGTGAGTATTGTTCGCTATGGGAAACGTGTGTAAGAGTGTTATAATATTTAGCGCATATAGAATTTTGTGTTTCCTCCTTTTAGAGTTCTCCGCAGGCTCTTCTTTCTAGGTAGACAACATTATGTAAAAGCGAGCAGGAATAGGAACGGAAGTAGCCGTACCAGGAGGGTAGCGGGAATGTGGGGAGAGAAGGGGAGGAAGGGGGACAAACAACAGAAACTGTGGGGGCAGGAAGACAGGGGTCGGTGTAAGACATGAACATAATAATTTATCAATGGGTCACGACGATGGGAGGGAAAAAGAGGAGCTGATACCAAGGGCTCAAATAGAAAGTAAATGTTTAGAAAATGATGATGGTGATATATGTACAAATACGCTTGATACTGATGTAAGGATTGTTATAAGAGCTGTAAGAGTCCACAATAAAATGATCTTTTAATTAAAAAAAAAAAAAGATGGGCAGTCCGAGGAGGCAGAGAACTTATATTTGAAATGATTTCTTTTGGAAGTGGATCACTTGGCTGTTCTGATGCGCTTCTGCGGGGACTCACACCACCAAGAATCTAGTGGTCAGCAAGCTTGTTAACCATTTGCAACATGCAGGGACTCCCGCTTATCTATAAATTGGGAATAATCCCTGTCCTGTCTACATCATCAAGTTATTGTAAGGATCCAATGAATTTGTAGCATTTGGTAAATTGTGAGATGCTATAGAATTACCGATTCTCATCATCTATTCTCCAACAATGCGTACTTGAAAAGGCATCACGTGACTTGAATTACTTCGCCACAGTTCATTCCTTTGCATCTCCACTAATTCCTTCACTCTTGTTGGTTGCATTGCGGTTCGTTCTTTGCATCTCTGCTCCGTTCCTTTGGTCTCGGTTTTTATGTTGCCGATAGAGCAATGTGTCAGTAAGAGTGTCCAAGATCTCATAGAAACCACTGCCATGCTCTGAACATTCCCTATGCTCGATAATTGTGTTGTAAAGGAACCTCTACCCCCCAGTTGAAGTGTAGATTAGTGAGCGTGCCATACCCTGCTACAGAGCCTTGATCCCCTTCTTAGTTATACATGCAGAATTTAGGAGGACCACCTAGAGCACGACCACCCAGATCATATGCCATCTTGTTCATTCTTAACTGTGTAACCTGCGCAAAAGACCCAAACTTCCCTATGTGCGTGTTTGTGCAGTGTAAAATCCTACTTCATAAGATTGTGAATTTTAAAGCATGTACAATGCTTCAAATGCTACTGGACACGGAATGAGTATTTCATAAGTGTTCATTGCTATTATTTGGACAACAGCGAAGCTACACAACAGAATTTTGCATGATCTGGCTACTCATTCCTTCTTTTTGACTACCCTATAGCCCTATTCCTCTGACCCCTTTCCACACTGACATTTGCTTGTGGATGTGCATCTGCTGTGTCTTGTCATAGCGAAGCATCATAACATGGTGACTTCAAACTACAGAAACGCATTTTCTCCCAATTCTAAAGGTTGAGAGTCCTAACTCAGCATGTCCAGAGAGAGTGCTATGATTGCTCCATAGACCCTTGGGGAAGATATATTCTTGTGGCTCCCAGTTTCTGTTAGCCTCAGGCATCCCCTGCCCTACAGTTACAGCTAACTTCTTCCCTGCCGATGTTTCCTCCGGTGGTTCTGTGTTTGTTCCCCTCTTCTGATAAGGGTACCACTCACGGTGGGATAGGACCCACCCTACTCTCATATGACCGCATATTAATTGCTAACTTCTTCAAAGTTCAGATTTCCAAACAAGATCATATTAGCAGCTACTGAGTTTTAGGACTTAAACATGTTTTTTTTTTTTTTTAAATTATTTTATTTTCATGAGTGGGGTCTCTATTCTAATAATACCTGTATTTATTGAGTTCTTGGTCAGGGGACGGCCTGCTCTCTCCTACTCAGCACATTCACACTTGCTGTTCCATCTACCCAGAATAGTCCTTCGACATATGAATTTCTCTTTCAGGGCTCAGGTCAAACACTGCTTCCGCAGGGATATTTTCCTTAGTCTTCTAGATTGAGTCAAATCTCCAAGCTCGTCACTAACACCAATGTAGTCCCAAGCATCCTTGGCTATGGCTTATCATGGAGACACCACGTGTGTCAGAGTAGAACCACGTTTCCTAGGATTTTCAGTGGTTGCCTTTTAGAAAGCGGATCACCCAGCCTTTCCTTCCTTTCACGGAGCTCCTGCGTGATCTGGAACCACAAATCTGTGGTTAGCAGTTGAGAATATGGACCATTAATACCAACTAACATACCTCTGGGTACTTCTGTTTTATCAAAATAATTGTGCGTAATGAATTTTTAATTCATTTCCTGTTCTACTACAATTTTGTCTTGTTCATTTTAAAAAAAAAATATTTTATTGGGGTCTCATACAATTCTCATCACAATCCATACATACATCCATTGTGTCAAGCACATATGCACATTTGTTGCCCTCATCATTTTCAAAACATTTGCCTCCCACTCTAGCCCCTAATATCAGTTGCTCATTTTCCCCCTCCCTCTCCATCCCCTCCCTCATGAACCCTTCATAGATCATAAATTATTGTAGTTTTGTCATAAGTTACACTGTCCGATGTTTCCCTCCGCCCTCTTCTCTGCTGTCCATCCCCCAGGGAGGAGACAATACTTAGATTCTTGTAATTGGCTCCCTCTTTCTACCCCGCATTCCCTTCATCCTGCAGGCATCGCCCCTCTCATCACTGGTCCTGAAGGAGTCATCTATACTGGATTCCCTGTGTTTCCAGTTTGTATCTGTACCAATGTACCTCCTCCGGTCCAGCCAGATTTGTAAGGTAGAATTGGGATCATGATAGTGGGGTGTGTGTGTGTAAGCATTAAAGAACTAGAGGAAAGTTATATGTATCATCGTTGCTACCCTGCACCCTGATTGGCTCGTCTCTTCCCCATAACCTCTCAGTAAGGGGGTGTTCAGTTGCCCACCGATGGGCTTTGAGTCGCCACTCTGCACTCACCCACCTTTACAATGATATGATTTTTTGTTCTTGGATGCTTGATACCTGATCCCTTCCACACCTCATGGTCACACAGGCTGGTGTGCTTCTTCCATGTGGGCTTTGTTGCTTCTGAACCAATTGGCCGCTTGTTTATCTTCAAGCCTTTAAGACCCAGATGCTATATCTTTTGATAGCCTGGCACCATCAGCTTTCTTCACCACCTTTGCTTATGCACACGTTTGTCTTCAGTGATCGTATCAGGAAGGTGGGCACCCACTGATATGATTTTAAGTTCTTTGATGTCTGATAACTGATCCCTTCTACACCTCGTGGTCAGACAGGCTGGTGTGCTTCTTCCATGTGGGTTTTGGTGCTTCTCAGCTAGATGGCCGCTTGTTTACCTTCAAGCCTTTAAGACCCCAGACGCTATATCTTTTCGTAGCTGGGCACCATCAGCTTTCTTCACCGTCTTTGCTTATGTTCACCTTTTCCTTCAGCAATCTTGTCGGGAAGGTGTGCATCCTGGAATGCCAATTTAATAAGACAGTGTGTTCTTGCAATGAGTAAGTGCTTGAATGGAGGCCCAATGTCCATCATTTTCATACTCCCAGCACTCACTGCCCTCAAGTCAATTCTTACCCATGGCTGACCTTTTAGGACAAGGTAGGACTGCCCCTGCAGGTCTCCAAGACTGCATTTCTGTAGGAGAGTAGAAAGCCTCATCCCTCCCACAGGGAGCAGCTGGTGGTTTCAAACTGCTACCCTCCCCGTTAGGAGCCCAACATACAACCACCACACCATGGTGTCCCAGAAAAAGTTTTGGGATACATATACAAAAGAATAAATAATCCAATGCTAGATAAACTTAATTAATTGAAACTTTAATTAATTGATACAGGAACACTTCAAAATGTCACACACTAAAAAAAAAAAAAAAAATCCGAACAAACCCCATAGTTTAGACTGTATATTTAAATGATAAATATGAAGTAAGACAGAACAAAATAATCCTAAATAAAAGTATCTAAAATATCATCATATTTGTATGATCTAGTACCAATTTCTTTTAACCAAAGAAAATAGGGTTCACAACCTATATTATTTCTCACATGGTTCCTGCTTCCCCAATAATCATGAGGGCAATTAATACAGAGTCCTATATCAACTTAGTTTTAGTAAGAGGTACATCAAAAAAATATCCTTATAGCATATTTTGGAAGGAAGCATATTGGATAATTATTAAATAACTTGTCTCTAGACAAAATTAGACTTGAATTCACTGATAAATCTCCCATTCAAGGCAGCACTTTAAACAGGTTTTCATTAGCATCTGGTATTCCCCAAGTCACTTTTCTAATTATTAAAGCCAATAAATAGTCTGAATTAAAATTATCCTCAAAGGATCTTTAAAAGAATGTTGACCAGACCTGTTTGTTACTTTGCTTTCCAAATGTTGCCCCAAATATCCTTTGGTAATCAATGCATGACTAACATTCTAGAACCTATTAAGAACAAAGAATTTAGAATCTATGCTCTAAGTTTCATGCCTAGTGGAGGCATTGTTAATTAATTTGATTAGAAAACTTTTATATAAGGAATCTACTTAAAATATTCATTACTCTTTGAAATCCAGTTCACATGAAATCCAGTTTACTTTGCAGAATACTTGCTTACTTGCTTTGATTATTTAAGAGTTCTGTATAATTAAAAATATCTCTTTTTTCATTTTGATATAATCTTCACTGTTTAATTATAGCAATAGGATTATTGTAATTTCCTTTTTACATCTCTGTATCTATTGACTATGATGATTTTTTGGTCCTATTTCCAGGGTAATTTACTTGCCATTTATAATATATTGTCAAATCTTGCAAGATGTCTCAAAATCAAGCAAACATGTACATTCCAAACTAAAAACTGAGTCACTGATATATTTTTTATAGGACTAATAAGTCCATGCTCCATATTGGTCCTAGGATCAGTTGATCCTTATAAAGCTCTGAGGAACCTGATTTAGTATTTTCCTTTTCTCCTCTGTAATACAGATTTAGATGAAAATATATATCATGGCTTTTCTGCCACATCAAAAAATTAACAACATTGGACATTTATGAGATGTTACCTTTTAACATATGTCCTGCCTTTTATAATGCCTTCCCCTCAAAGGACATATCCCATTTTCATGCTGCATGGCCTCCTCTTTCTCCCTCGGAGCAGCTGGTGATTTCAAACTTCTGACCTTGCACTTAGCAGCCAGACATGTGGCCCACTATGACAACAGTTCTCTTCCTCTGGTACATCTTGGGAAATCAGTGGATTTCCATTTCTTTTTGCTTTCTCACATTAAAAATTACCCAAGGAAAGAACATATTTAAGCCTTCATCATAGATATCTGCAATGTTTATAGTCATAATTATAGTTATTTCTAATTTGTGCATTCTTTGATCATTCAACTTATTACTAAAATATAATTTCATACAAGAAATGTCAAAATATGAAAAAATGTATATTTAATTTCCATAATGAAAGCTGAATTTCTTCTTTCCACTACTAAGCAGCATTCTCAAAACCTCTTAGCTTCTAGTGGAATCCTAGAGTAAACACATCTTTTTTTCCTAAAAATGATTTTTAGTCACAATTATGAATACACATATTTGTAAATACCATGGGAATTCGCTATAAAAATATAATTATAGAAGATGAATTTTGTGTATTCGTAGTATAGAATGAAACAATCGCAGATGATTTAAATTTAGTATCACTTCTTTATCTTAAAAAATATATCAATCTTTCAATTTGTTCAAGAGGAAAATGATAGTTGAACTTTTTTTAGTAAAGTAGATTTTAAACGTGAACAGAAAATTACCTGTCAAAACAAATACTTTCTTATGACTTACAAAGGACCTATTTAAGGGAATTATCACAATTTCTGCCTAAAAGATTTTAATCTTAAGTGTACAGTTTTAACAAATTTCATACCTCTTTTCCATTATTATATTCAACTCATAACTAAAATACTATCATTCTTAGGTAATTTGTTTTCATTCCTACTGCCACTGAATTCTTTTGGGAATAACGTTTGACAAGCAAATTCATCGGATACAATGCGATTGGGCGAGTGGATTGTTCGTTGTGATCGCATCGTGTCTGTCTCGGAGGACCCTGTGTGAAGCAGAACACAATAGTGCTCTGTGCTGGGACTGCCTCTCCTAGCTTGTATGTTTGAAGCCATCATCGTAGCTGCTGTTGAGCGTCTTCCACTCTTTCAGTTATCCTTTCTTTGACCACGCCTGATATTCTCTTCCAGGGACCGCTTGCTCTGGATGACATGTCCAGAGAACATGAAATGAAGTCTTGTTATCCTTGCTTCTAAGGGGCATTCTGGCTGCATTTCTTCCAGGACTGCTTTGTTCCTTCTTTGATAGTCCATGGTATGGTGTCCAATATTTTCTACCAACATGCTAGTGCAAGTGAGTATGTTCTTCACTTGAAGGGCTAATGTAATAAAACAAATTTGTTAAATACCCAAGCTTTTAAAAATAAAGTGTGTTCATCATTTTCAAAACAGTACAGAGAGAAATTTCTTCACTGCCTCCACTCAATCCTCACTTAGCAGAGGTAATTATTAATAGTTTATTTGGATTGTCTCCAAATATTTATATGAAAGCTAGACTAACACATAGATTGTTACACATGTGAATATTATATTAAATGTACTTTTCTTCACCTTGTTTCCCTTATCAATTTATTTTGCAAAACTTTTCTATAACCCATAGAGCCCTGGATTTTTTTTATGACAGATGGTTTTCTTCTTAATGAGCTTCTCACAGTTTGGTTAACTAATCATTTATTGGTTGTTGCTGCTAGATGCTGTCGAGTGGATTCTAACTCCTCTGGGCCCCGTGTGCAACAGAAGGACACACTGCCGGTTCCTGCTCCATCCTCACAATTACCTTGCTGTTTGAGCCCATTGTTGCAGCCACTGTGATAATCAGTCTCGTCCAGGATCTTCCTCTTTATTGGAGAGCATTTAATTATGCCTGTTAAGTTTTCCTCTGATGATGTGATTCTGAAATTCTTATGCAGAGAAGTCCTGTCATGTTGTCTTCTGGTCGCCTTTGTTTCCTAACATCTGCCCGACTTTGTGTGAAATCAGGCTAATTGCCCGCAGAGAAGTGGCTGAAACAAACTGGCATGAAAATGATTGCTACTGATTGTGTCAGATAATAACATGTAGGAGAGAAGGAAGTGTGCTGACTTTCCCGTGCTGTCTATATCTCTCACCATGTTTTATAAAGCTATTGCAATGGGTGCTTTTACTGTTTTCACAACACACACACACACACACACACACACACACACACACACACACACACACACTGCACCACAACTGTCCCCATCCCCATCACCATGACCCAGCATTTTCTGTGCCCTCCACAGCCCTCGGGGTTGCCCATCATGTTAGCAGCTTTGGGTGGGCATGTCCAGCTTCAGACGTCCAGTACTTCTTTTCGACATCTCACATGTTCCAATCTTATAGAGATGACGGCTACCTAAATGTCTCCAATTAGTGATTAATTGCATTGATAGGTATGAGGTCCTAAAAATAGAAAGCCTACTAAACAATCTATCTACAGTGCATGTATTTCAACAAATAAATATTTTTTATCACTATATGTAAAGCCCTTAACTGGTGTTCTGCGAGGAACACATAATTAAGACCCAGCTTAGAGAAGCTTACAGTGTTGGATTATTGCAGTAGGGCACCTCTTCAACATGCCAGACTCATTTCCACTTTTGTGCCTTTGTGTTATTTGTTCCTTCTCCTTGAAGTGGTCCTTATCCACATTTTTGTTGTTTATCTATCATATATTTTGTATTTTATATAGAGAAGATATGTTAAAGTATGAACTAAAGTCTATGTTGATGCATAGGCCTAAATTAATTGCAGTCAGAATCTTAAAGAAAATTTGTTTTTGATTTTGAAATTCACATGAAAAAGATACTTGGAAAGAAGAATATCAGTTGAGCTACCTTGAAGTACTGGATATTAAAATTTATTTTAAAATTCTGTTATTAAAATAATAATATTGAAGAATAAAATATCCTGTGTACATATCAAAATTAAGGAGATATTCTTGGATCATATTCAGTATACTCCACCTCATACTACTCACTTTAGAAATAATAAGTGTTAAAAATAGCAACATTGCTTGAAAATATAATGAATATTATTTAATATCAGTTAAACATGGACTTACAGAATAATTTTACAGGAATGGAAAGAAAAAGCATGTGTACAGAGAGGAGAACCACCATATTTAAAAATTCTCATGAAGTAAGAGTTCAATGTTAAGCTGGGGTAATCTAAATAAACATGGCAAATATATGCCAAAAAAGGCCAAAATGAGAACAATACATCCCATGGAACATTCAATTCATGAGGGAGGGGAAAACTAATACTGTAAATAATATGAAGTACATAATGAAGAAACTATAATTTCCTGTACACCAAGAACATATCTGCATTTGAGGGTAGGAGTTAGCTTGAAAAAAACAATTCTGGAGTATTAAAATAAAACCAACTATTTATGTATTTTGAAACAGTATCAAAACCAAACCTGCTGTTGAAGAATATCTTTCACAGATAGTGACCCTGAAGAAGAGAGAACAGCCCTGCAGGAGTTCTGATGCCGAATCTTGACCAAAGTCAGTCTTTTCTTGAGGAGCAGCCTGCTGAGCTTAAGCACCGACTCTGCTTACCAGCCTAACACTGAGCCCACTGCCGCTCCTGGCATGTGTTCTCATAGTCTGTGATGTTAATGAATACCAAGGTGAAAATCAAGGATGGTGGTGCTTCTAAAAGCTTATGGAAAATTTTAACTAGGAGGTGACGGAACTTTCACAAACTTTTTAAAGCCCCCTGGTATGTGCACAGGGTTACTGCACAGAATATTTATCATAGTATTAAATGTAGGCTAATTCTGAAAATGCACACTTTCAAAATGTGATTTATTCATTATCTTATGGCATACTCATGAAATATAATGATTAAATTAAATACCACGTAGAAGTGTATTTATTGATTTGATGATGTGTCCAGGGAAAAACTATGGCGAAAATATTATGAACTTGTGTGTAAGTATATACACAAGTAAGTCAAAAAGTGCTGTTGCAAAAATCATGGAAATCTCTATTAAATAAAAATATCAAGATGTAAACCTATTGTTTCTTGACATCTCTGCCTTCTAGGTCAATGGTTCTCAACCTGTGGGTAGCAACCCCTTTGGGGGTTGAAGGACGCTTTCACAGGGGTAGCCTCAGACCATCGGAAAACCTATTTCCGATGGTTTTAGGAACTGAGACCCACCTCCTCTGTCCGTCTCCAGGTGGGTCCGCCCACATGCAGATATGCTGATCTGGTGAGAAAGAAGCTATCTCAACCTTCACACTGATGTTGGCTTTTTACACATACTGTCGCAAAGTGTAGCAATGTAGTTTACTGTTGTTATGTTAAGACTGTTAGCCACGCTACACCATGCTTCAAGACAAAATTTCATTTAATTGTCATTAGAAATAAATATTTCACAATATAGAATTACATATTGTTTTTGTGATTAATCACTATGCTTTAATTACGTTCAATTTGTAACAATGAAAAAACATCCTGCATATCAAATATTTACATTATGATTCATAACAGTAGCACAATTACAGTTATGAAGTAGCAACGAAAATAATGTTATGGTTGGGGGTCCCCACAACATGAGGAACTGCATGATGAAGGTTGAGAACCACTGCTGTAGGTGATGCTGCCCTCTCTCTCTGAGCTGGAATTGACTTGATGGTAGTGATTTGCTAATCATACTTACCTTGAAGGATTCTTTGCTTTCCATTCTTTTTAAAAAAAATCATTTTATCAGGGGCTCATACAACTCATCACAATCCATACATACATCAATTGTGTAAAGCACATTTGTACATTCATTGCCCTCATCATTCTCAAAACATTTGCTCTCCACTTAAGCCTCTAGCATCAGGTCCTCATTTTTTCCCCTCTCCCTGCTCCACCTCCCTCATGACCCCTGATAATTTATAAATTATTATTTTGTCATATCTTTCCCTATCCGATGTCTCCCTTCACCCACTCTTTGGTTGTCTGTCCCCCAGGGAGGAGGCCACATATAGATCCTTGTAATCGGTTCCCTCTTTCCTACCCACTCTCCCTGTACCCTCCCAGTATTGCCACTCACACCACTGGTCCTGAAGGGATCCTCCGCCCTGGATTCCCTGTGTTTCCAGTTCCAGCTTTCCATTCTTAGTACATCAAAAGGACAGTTTGGGCATCCTGGTAGTATTCATATTGTGCTTCTTTTCAAAGTTCTTTGAGTTTGGGGAACAATCTGAAGTCTGGAGGGGTGACATCGGGGGTTATAAGACGGGCTGGTAACCACCACGTCCAGCGTGTTGAAACTCCCAACAACACACAGGAGAAAGAGGAGGCTTCCTACTCCCTGAAGGATTTACTGCCCTGGAAACCCCCAGGAGCAGCTCTACTCTGTTCTCTGGGGGTCCTGTGAGTCGGAACTCAGTTGATGGCAGTGAGCTTGGTTTTTGAGTTTGAGGACGAATGGGGTAAGATTTCCCACTGCAATTCTCCTAGGAAATTCAAGCTACTCTGGAAGCATAAGCAAGTCTAATGTCATAATGGACAAATTTTTCTTGCAACAATTTCGCTGGCGTTTTATCTTCAATGAAGTTTTCAATATAAAACCAAAACAAAACCTTTTCCTGATAAGCCCCCATAATTGTCCTAAATAAAATATATCAAATTTACTCCCTTGCAACCCCCCCCCCCCACTGCCCCCAAAGCAGTTTTGAATCTTCTGATCTCTCAGCTGTAAACTTACCTGGCCTAACAAAGCTCCTTGGAAGCTGCTATGTTGATTGGACTTTTATTTGAAGCATCCTTCAGGACCAAGGCACATGTGTTACAGTGAGACCTGTTTGTAGCCATCAACTGCTGAGTGCAGAGGCATGTGTCAACAGAGTAAAAAAACAGACTTGTGTTGCATGTATGAACGGAAACTTTAGTAGCAATTCTCTTTTATATAAATACGAAAAGATAAATACCAACATGTTACCAGAGGCTTTCTGTGAGTTTATGGGTGGATTTTATTCCTTCATTTTATGCCTTATACTTTAAACAACTTTATGTAGAGACTATTATATTGCTTATTTCATGAGAAGAAAAACCGCAAGGTTAGTTTAAACATCAAAGCACCAGGGTATTATTTTTCCTTATTTTTAAAACAAGCTGCTCATGTTACTTTCACAATGTTTTTTGTTTCCCTCTTTTCTTTTTCCCTATCCTCACTTGAAATAGAGAACAGCTAATTATTATTTTCGTGTGGAGTCTCACCTACCCATGACAAGCCTCCGGTATTGTAGAACTATTTTTAAATCAGCATCAACCACTAGTCCGTTTAGCATTTTATCGTATATCTTACATTCAGATCTTTCTTCCTGAATGACCGTGGGCTTTCCCAGAAAGTTTTTGAACCCTTAGAAAACCGTTCTAAATTGTTTATTAGAGAAGCGGGCAACTCTAAGGCATGGCACCGAGTCCACACGGCAACTAGGAGACGTGCGTCTGAGAAAAGCTGTAACGGAAGTCCGTGGTTAATGGTGGGAATCAATGGCTCCCGGAACACTTTTGTGTGGGCAAGCCACCCTCTTTCGATGTCTCCTGGCAACAAATGGGGCTCTTGTGTACAGAAAGAGTTAATGTAGCTTCCCACAGCACCTAATACCTTCCCAGGGACTCATTGTTTGCACTTAGAGAATTTGGATCACCACCGTACAGGTCCCTTTGCTAATATTATCAAGAATAAAAGAAAACAAACTATTTTCATTTGTTTATTTGCCTAACCATTTCAGTTTGTACAGCTTGTTTCCTGCAGAAGTTCTCGTTTTGGAGCATTTGGGTATCGTCAGTTTCAGCCTGTTATAGACTGCACCAGACCCCAGTTTGATGAAAGCAACCCTTCTGGGAGCCTAGAAACTTGAAGCAACAGATACAGAGAAAGGCAGGCTAGTTTTCTTGAGAAAGGGTTGGTTAACTATTAGCTATCGATCTATCTATCAATTATAATTGAACTAAGACTGGGCTGGATATATATATACCATTAAAATATAGATTGCCTCAAACATTAATTTTTTGTAAGAAAAGTGGCTGATTTAAAATATTTCTAATTATTCATTTTCTACCTTGTTTCCTGTTGTATTTTCATCAGAAAATTTAGTGGATGACGACATACTATAATGATTTAAAGGACAATCAGATTTTATCTCTATGAGAACATCATAACAAAGATTTAGACACATCTATTATTACTCAGATTTCAGGTTCTACATCCAGTTGCACAAAAATATCTCAATTAACTTTATTTTACACTCCAATCTATGATGTTTTGTATTTTTTGAAGTAGATTCTCCAAATTCAGAAAATAATCCTTGTTTATAAATTAAGCCATTTTCAAAATCACATGAAATTTCTGAGGCCATATTTTTATTTAAGAAATATAAATAGCAATTTGGTGTGTGTGATTGAGAATGTGACCCTCATTTTCCTGAGGTAGACAGAATATAAATTTCTCTTATGCCATTTATTGAGTCTTACAATACTTTATGCAGGTAATAGGCTCCAAGCATATTAGATTTATATACAATAAAACATCTGGGAATGGATAGAAAGTTGAGCAATTAAATATTTTATGGTCTTTAGCACTTTGGCAATTGGAATCTATGCTTCCATGTATATCTACTCTGTGATAATTTCATTTATATAATTTATAGAAATTATGCTGATTAAAGCATGTCAAAGAGTGGTCTTTAGACAAAATCTGCATCATTAAAAATAATAATACTAATGTATTCTCATTCATGTGTACTCTCAATTAGGGACCGTGTGTATTACCTTCCCATCCTTTAAGAAGAGGGCTAATTCTATTTTAGAATTTCTGGCAATAGTAGAAATTTAGAATTAAAAAAATAGCTTTTGGCTTCATGTGTTTTAGTTGCCTAGAATTTTATACTCTAACCATACTTAGAAAGTTTTAACCCATATGAATACCGCCTTTCTAAGGTAAATTCCAGAAAGTGTGTTCCCCAATTTCTTTGCAGGTGAGGCCCAGGTGGCCTAGTCCCCAGCCATCAAGTGTGTCAAGGAGAGAGGCCCTTTAGGAACTAACCAACTTGAGAAAAGAGGTCCGGTGTGGAAGGGAAGGATGAAGCAGGAGTGTGTGGCTTGTGTGATGAAGGTATATACTGGGGCTGGGGCTGGTGAGGAAGTGGTCTCCCTGATAGGACCAGGACCAGGTGAAAGAATGCTCTGCTTCTTGACAAAGAGACCCCCAAACCATAATATGTGGACTTGTTGTTAGCTGTGCTACCGGCAGTGATTTTTCCATCAACTCTTTCTGCAGTGTGGACTTGAGCATTTTGGGAGGAAGTTTCATGGTAAGCCTGCTTCTCTAGCCCTTTCATCCATCATTTGTGCTGGACCAGCCATAGTCAGATCCTATCATTTGCAACAGAGAATTCCATGACAGAATATTTTTTATTGCTTTCTTTCTGTCAAGAAGTGGTGTTTGCATCGACAGTTGTTCGAGTCTAAGGAAATATATATTTAGAATTAAAATAGATTGCTTAATCAGAAATGAAAAATTTTAAGTTGGTGACACTTAAACTATGATAAAATTGTCTTCAAAGAAAAATAGAAAAGTACAACTATTGACATTATCAATTACTGTATAGAATTTGTCTTCCAGATATTCTTTATAACAAAATACCTTATCACATTCTCTAATAATAACCTTAATAATTATTGAATTTATTTTTTCCCTTGTAAGTAAAGAAAAACTATGTCTCCGATTTCTGCGTATAAAATTGGTTTGAAAGTTTTGCTGTATTGACTGTAACATTTGGCCATTATGGAATAAGGAGATGAGCTTTAAATCTGTAGTACACATTTGACACTACAGTTTTCAAACACTGGCCATGGGTTGTGAAGAATTCTGATCTTGAGATACAGGAATTGTATATATATTGTGCATTATGATTGCCCTGTATTTGGCCTCGAAACCCCTTCCAATTAGAATTATTTTAGTTGAACATTTTATATGGTTCTATTTTATTTCCTATCCTAGATTCAAATAAAAAAATGTTTAGTGTTTAGATTTTATCATTAACCTTTTTTTTTTTGGAAGTCCCCCTTCAAATAGCACTTCTTTACTTTATGGCTAGGGTAGGTGTAACTGGGTAATCTTGATTCCTCTAGTCCAGTCCCTTACAATATTGATTCTATTTCTTCACTTATCTGTAAGTACATAATATCATTTCAGTTAAAAAGTTATCTTCTTAGTATTTGGGGCTGGGACCAGCCCCCTAGACCTCTCCACTGATTCCCTACTCTGCGCCGGCATGTTGTCTTCACACCTTGGAGCACTGGGTTGAAGTTTGGTCCCTCTTTTCCTGTGGAGATATAAACAATACCCTCCCCTTGGGTGGGTTAGCGCCCTGTGCCCCCGCTACCCATTTCTTCCTTATTTTCATCATTTTTTTTTGTTCCCTTTCCCCACCTCCTCCCCAGTTGTCTACCATGTGCATCCCTGCATTCGATCTGGTCCCATCCATACTACCTGGTCCTCACCCCAAGAATGTTTGTATATAGTAGCTTTCTCCCTGTGCCCCTTTTGCATAGTAGTTGTTCTTGTCAGGGTGATAGTCTCTGTTCCTACACTTAGCAAACGTATGCACAACCAAACAAAACACTGCCGGCTCCTGCATTATCCCCACAATAATTTCTGTTTGAGCCCGTTTTTATAGCTACTGCATCAATATCTCTTTTTGAGAGCCCACCTCTTTTTCGCTTCCCCTCTATTTTATAGAGGATGATATCCTTCTCAAGGGAATGGTCTCTCCTGACAGCATGTGCAATGTAAGATGAAGTCTCACCATCCATGCCTCTAAGGAGCACTCTGGCCATCCTTTTTCAAAGCACATTTGTTTATCCCTTAGGCAGCCCAGAGTACTATCAATATTTTTCTCCAGCACGACTATTAAAATACATCAATTCTTTTTTTATTGTTATAAAATAATAGGAACCTTTATTAAACAAGAATATTAGAATGAGAAGCTACTATATATCCTCCATCTAGGTCTAAACATTCCTTTCTTTCTTTTTATTTATTTTTTAATCATTTTATTGGAGGCTCATACAACTCTTATCACAATCCATTCATCCATCCTTTGTGTCCAACACATTTGTACATTTGTTGCCATCATCATTCTCAAAACATTTGCTTTCTACTTGAGCCTTTGGTATCAGCTCCTCATTTTTCCTCTCCCTCCCCAACCCCTCTCCTTCATGAACCCTTGATAATTTATAAATTATTATGATTTTGTCATGTCTTACACCATCTGATGTCTCCCTTCACCCACTTTTCTTTTGACTGTCCCCCCAGGAAGGAATTTTATATATAGACCTTTGTAATCAGTTCCCCCTTTCTCCCCCACCTTCTCCTTCTCCTCCTGGTTTTGCTATTCTCATTATTGGTCCTGAGGAGTTTATCTGTCCTGGATTTCCTGTGTTTCCAGTTCCTATCTGTACCAGTGTACAACCTCTGGTGTAGCCATATTTTTAAGGTAGAATTAGGGTCATGATAGTTGAGGGGTGGGTGGGGAGGAAGCATTTAAGAACTAGAAGAAAGTTTCATTTGAGAACTAGAAGTATGTTTTATTGGTGCTACACATCACCGTGACTGGCTCATTTCCTCCCCAAAATCCTTCTGTAAGGGGATGTCCAGTTGCCTACAGATGGACTTTGAGTCTCCAGTCTGCACTCACCCTCATTCACAATAATATGATTTTTTTATTTGTTGATGCCTGATACCTCATCCCTTCTACACCTCGTGATCACACAGGTTGGTGTGCTTCCTCCATGTGGGCTTTGCTCCTTCCATGTGGACTAGATGGTCGCTTGTTTATCTTCAAGCCTTTAAGACCCCAGATGCTATAGCTTTTGATAGCCAGGCACCATCAGCTTTCTTCACCACATTTGCTTATGTACCCATTTTGTCTTCAGTGATTGTGTCAAGACAAAATTTCACTTATTTGTCATTAGAAATAAATATTTAACAATATATAATGACATATTGTTTTTGTGTTTTAATTATGTTCAATCTGTAATAATGAAAATACATCCTGCTTATCAGATATTTACATGATGATTCATAAAAGTAGCAAAATGACAGTTATGAAGTAGCAGCGAAGATAATTTTATGGTTGGGGTGTCACCACAACATAAGGATCTTTATTAAAGGGTTGTGGAATTAGGAAAGTTGAGAACCGCTGTCCTAGAGGAAGCTAAACCAGAGGAGAGACTTCCTTTTTTTGTCAAGCAATAAATTACATCATAGAGTCTTTCTCCAGGAACCTCTGGGAGTGGGAGGCTCCGTGTTGGACTGTAACCACAAGGTGAGCAGTTGGAAACCATCAGCTGCTCTGTGCGAGGAAGACGAGGCTTTCTGCTGCTCTAAAAGTCTACAGCTTCAAAAACTCAAAGGGAGATTGTACTTTTGGACAAGCATTTTAGGAGAAGGATAAAAAAGAGAAACTAGAAGAGAGAAAAAAAAGAACACTGGCAAAAAAATGGGAAGGATAGTGAGGAAAGAGAGACCTAGAAAGTATACCTGGAAATGTGATATGCACAGACAATGGAGCAAGAAAATAAAACCTAAAACAAACCAAACTCGCTGCATCAGATCAATTTATAGTAGACAGCCTTACCTAACAACAACCATTTAGAGTGTTTAGGTCCAAGTTTTAAAAAAAAGAGATGTGTTTGAGGATATTTGTGCCTATGATATTGAGAACAAAAAATTTCAGTAATAAATATATAATATTACAGTTTTAAAAGTTTCAACCTAAAAGTTTTGAGGAATCTTTGCTATATAACAATAATTTCATTCTTATTTAATTTAGGAAGACTTTATGGAAATGAATCCATTTTTTTAATAAACATTTTATTAGGGGCTCATACAACTGTTTTCACAATCCATATACACATCAATTGTGTAAAGCGCATTTGTACATCATTCTCAAAACATTTTCTCTCCACATAAAACCCCGACATTAGGTCCTCATTTT